>NC_056436.1:55728150-56051900 GCF_018296145.1 Oncorhynchus tshawytscha | reverse complement strand
AGCCCTCTCCTGTACTCCCTGTTCACCCACGACTGTGTGGCCATGCACGCCTCCAACTCAATCATCAAGTTTGCGGACGACACAACAGTGGTAGGCTTGATTACCAACAATGACGAGACGGCCTACAGGGAGGAAGTGAGGGCCCTCGGAGTGTGGTGTCAGGAAAATAACCTCACACTCAACGTCAACAAAACTAAGGAGATGATTGTGGACTTCAGGAAACAGCAGAGGGAACACCCCCCCCATCCACATCGATGGAACAGTAGTGGAGAGGGTAGCAAGTTTTAAGTTCCTCGGCATACACATCACAGACAAACTGAATTGGTCCACTCACACAGACAGCATCGTGAGGAACAGACAACCTCAGGAGGCTGAAGAAATTCGGCTTGTCACCAAAAGCACTCAAAAACTTCTACAGATGCACAATCGAGAGCATCCTGGCGGGCTGTATCACCGCCTGGTATGGCAACTGCACCGCCCTCAACCGTAAGGCTCTCCAGAGGGTAGTGAGGTCTGCACAACGCATCACCGGGGGCAAACTACCTGCCCTCCAGGACACCTACACCACCCGATGCTACAGGAAGGCCATAAAGATCATCAAGGACATCAACCACCCGAGCCACTGCCTGTTCACCCCGCTGCCATCCAGAAGGCGAGGTCAGTACAGGTGCATCAAAGCTGGGACCGAGAGACTGAAAAACAGCTTCTATCTCAAGGCCATCAGACTGTTAAACAGCCACCACTAACATTGAGTGGCTACTGCCAACACACTGTCAATGACACTGACTCTACTCCAGCCACTTTAATCATGGGAATTGATGGGAAATGATGTAAATATATCACTAGCCACTTTAAACAATGCTACCTTATATAATGTTACTTACCCTACATTGTTCATCTCATATGCATACGTTGATACTGTACTCTATATCATCGACTGCATCCTTATGTAATACATGTATCACTAGCCACTTTAACTATGCCACTTGGTTTACATACTTATCTCATATGTATATACTGTACTCGATATCATCTACTGTATCTTGCCTATGCTGCTCTGTACCATCACTCATTCATATATCCTTATGTACATATTCTTTATCCCCTTACACTGTGTATGACAGTAGTTTTTTTTGGAATTGTTAGTTAGATTACTTGCTCGTTATTACTGCATTGTCGGAACTAGAAGCACAAGCATTTCGCTACACTCGCATTAACATCTGCTAACCATGTGTATGTGACAAATAAAATTTGATTTGATTTGATTTGACTGGTCATCCTCAGAGCCAACACCTCATTTGGCCACCTTTCCTTCCAGTTCTCTGCTGCCAATGATTGGAACGAATTGCAAAAATAGCTGAAGCTGGAGACTTATATCTCCCTCACTAACTTTAAGCATCAGCTATCCAAGCAGCTAACCAATCGCTGCAGCTCTACATAGCCCATCTGTAAATAGCCCATCCAATCTAACCCATAGTTTTTATTTACTTTTCTGCTCTTTTGCACACCAGTATTTCTACTTGCACATCATCATCTGCACATCTATCACTCCATTGTACATTTGCTAAATTGTAATTACTTGCAACTATCGCCTATTTATTGTCTTACCTCACGCCATTTGCGCACACTGTATATAAACTTTTTTTTTCTATTGTGTTATTGACAGTACGCTTGTTTATTACATGTGTAAATCTGTGTTGTTGTTTGTGTCGCACTGCTTTGCTTTATCTTGGCCAGGTCGCAGTTGTAAATGAGAACTTGTTCTCAACTAGCATACATGGTTAAATAAAGGTCAAATAAAAAATAAATTATTGTTTGGGATACCCTTAAATGTACCTTCAGAGGTCATTCATTTCAATATTCATCAATAATTTAAAAAAGCAGTCTCTGGCTAAAGAGACAAGACTAACAAGGTAAAACCATGAACTAATAGTACAGGTAGATAGCAATAAAAGCAATACTATTGACATAATAAATAAATTGGAGGAAAAACAAAAAAAGCTGGAGGAACTTATTCAAGAACGATCTAATGTAATCTATTTAAAAAATCAAGCAAACTGGATGGAATATGGAGAGAAATGCACCAAATTCTTCCTGAATCTCCAACACAGGAACGCTAACAAAAATAATTTGCATAAACTCGTTACTGAAGATGGAGTCATCTATGATTCTCCGAATGCTTTTTTAAAAGAGGAAGTAAACCAATTTTAAGCAGATGTTCTCTTTTCCGTCTCATCCTCACCCACAGAATGACGATTACGGTGAGCAATGGTGTGCAAAAGAGCAAAAAAACAAAAACAAATATGGGGATGAGGTAGGTAGTTGGTTGGATGGGCTATTTACAGATGGTCTGTGCTCAGTTGCAGCGATCGGTAAGCTTCTCTAACAGCTGACGCTTAAAGTTAGTGAGGGTGATATAAGTCTCCAATTTCAGTGATTTTTGCAATTCGTTCCAGTCATTGGCAGCAGAGAACTGGAAGGAAAGGCAGCCAAAGAAATGTGTTGGCTTTTGGGATGACCAGTTGACTAAATCAGGCAAAACAAAATCCTGCACTCCCTGTCAAAAAGTTGTTCTGTTGTCTTTGACTGTAGCCTGTAGCGCATTATCTATATTTGCGGGTCAGGGTTGGGTGCGGTCCTCAGATTTCTACTTTATCACATATAGTCGGGCAGTTGCGTATAGGTTAATAGCAGTTGCGGGTGGGTGCTGATGAATAAACAGCTGACCCGCGCACCACTAATGTCCGGGAGTCCAGCAGCAACCGGACCAGGACTGGTTCTGGGTCAGGCAGCACACCTTGGGCAGGGATGTCCTGGACATCTCAGATGGGACCCAGGGCTGTGGTCGGCTCAGGAGAGGGTAGTTCCTCAGGAGCTAGTGCTGGTGGTGGGTCCAGGGCTGTGGCTGGGACGGACCCAGTTCAGGGCTGGATGGGTCGTTGGGTGTAGCAGCAGGTGTTTCAGAAGAAGATGGCTGAGTCACAGTTGGTTCCACTGGGAGCTGCTGCACTGGTTTCTGTGGGATTGGTGGCGCCGCTGGGGACTCCAGTGCTGGAGGTTGCCAGATGGACGGGATGGCCGACGGCTGCTGGGTCAGCCGGAGTTGTTCTGGCTTCTGCTGGCATAGTAAAGAGTTGTGTGGCCCTTGGCTAGGTGGGGTTGCAAACTTGATTGTCAGCTGAGGTGCTGGCTTGAGCAAAGGTGGTGAAATGGATTATTCTTGTCCCAGGAGTTACTGGGAAGGCCCATGTGGCAACCGGACTGTCTGTCAGCCTGGAGGTCGCTGGGCCACAGGCTTGCAGTAAAACCGCAGGATCTGTGGTGCTGGGTGTGGCGGAAGAGGTTCCTGCTATAGAGCCTGGGTATAGAGCCTGGGTGGTGGCAGAATCTCCCTGAGGGCTGCCACCGGCACCCCTAACATTGTCCTAGGTACTGGAAGGTCAGATATAACAGCTCAGGTTGGCGATGCTGTAGAAATGACAGGAACATAATAATAACACATCATTTGATTGGTGCTTACATTTGTCCTATTTCACACATGCATAAACAAAAGTACATGTAGTTCTTGGGCTGGACAATGGTCTTCAACAGAGGCACTCTCCTCAGCTATACTGTTCTCAGGTCCTCTGATGCCCGGAAGCATGGGGGAATCAGTGGACTCATCAGGAGGGGGAGAGGCGGGCAAGTCAGTAAGACAGGTCCAGAACATCAGGCCAGCCCTGGCCATCCCCAGCTTCTTTTCTGACTTCGTGGGTAGATACTCCTCAAACAACATGTAGAACCCACCTTAGGGAGAAGGGTGGAGAATCATGACTCAGCCCATTTCTGTATACTATCTGTCCTGCACTTGGTGAAAAGTACTGGGAAATACCGGTACAGAATACACAACAACAGAAAACTACTGGGTACTAGATTCTTATATACCATAGACCAATACTTCACTAATCTTGGTGATAAACACTAAAACATCTACAGTAGTTAGTAACAAGATTTTGGGACACAGAGGCGAGAGTAAGGACAATACATGAATAACAAATTATATAAAAAGTTAATGTGCCAGCGAGGACACATACTGGAGTTGGGACACTTAGTTAAAACTATACTAGGGGTCCTTCCTCCCTTTGTCATCTGAAGGGAGCTACGGTAACAGGGTGGCGCTAATGCACTGTTGGAATGTTCCTCGGCGGGTCGGACACGTTAGTGGTTAGCCGGTTAGTGGCTGGCTCCAGCAGCCCCCCAGGGGTACAGCCTTGATTAATTGAGCTGGCAGATTTATGACGGCCTAGCAGCCGGTGGGGGGGAAGCTCTTGGTTCGCTCCCAGCCATAATTACAGGCTTCCCACTGCATGGGGTAACCTGTGTGTGTAACGGTTTTCTAGTGGTGATGAAAGAGAGTCGGACCAAACTGCAGCGTGTCGATTGCGATCCATGTTTAATATACCAAAGAAAACACGAACTTACAAAAAAACAATAAACGAAACCGAAACAGCCTATCTGGTGCAAACTAACAACGAGGACACATAGGACACTAAGGACAATCACCCACGACAAACTCAAAGAATATGGCTGCCTAAATATGGTTCCCAATCAGAGACAACGATAAGCACCTGCCTCTGATTGAGAACCACTCCAGACAGCCATAGACCTTGCTAGACAACCCATAAAGCTACAATCCCAATACCACCACCAAAACCCCAAGACAAACACACCACAATTTCAAAAACCCCATGCCACACCCTGGCCTGACCAAATACATAAAAATAAACACAAAATACTTTGACCAGGGCGTGACAGAACCCCCTAAGGTGCGGACTCCCGAACGCACCTCAAAACAATAGGGAGGGTCCGGGTGGGCGTCTGTCCATGGTGGCGGCTCCGGCGCGGGGACGTGGACCCCACTCCTTTAATGTCTTAGTCCCCTCTCCCTTCGTCCCTGGATAGTCCACCCTCGCCGCCGACCATGGCCTAGTAGTCCTCACCCAGAACCCCACTGGACTGAGGAACAGATCGGGACTGAAGGACAGCTCGGGACCGAGGCAGCTCGGGACTGAGGGGAAGCTCGGGAGTGAGAGAAAGCTCAGGAGTGAGAGAAAGCTCAGGAGTGAGAGAAAGCTCAGGAGTGAGAGGAAGCTCAGGAGTGAGAGGAAGCTCAGGAGTGAGAGGAAGCTCAGGAGTGAGAGGAAGCTCAGGAGTGAGAGGAAGCTCAGGAGTGAGAGGAAGCTCAGGCAGGTAGATATCTCTACCAGCTCCTGGCTGGCTGGTGGTTTCAGCAGATCCTGGCTGACTGGAAGAGTCTGGTTGACTGGCAGATCTGGAAGAGTCTGGTTGACTGGCAGATCTGGAAGAGTCTGGTTGACTGGCAGATCTGGAAGAGTCTGGTTGACTGGCAGATCTGGAAGAGTCTGGTTGACTGGCAGATCTGGAAGAGTCTGGTTGACTGGCAGATCTGGAAGAGTCTGGTTGACTGGCAGATCTGGAAGAGTCTGGTTGACTGGCAGATCTGGAAGAGTCTGGCTGACTGGCAGATCTGGAAGAGTCTGGCTGACTGGCAGATCTGGAAGAGTCTGGCAGACTGGCGATGCTGGGCAGACCGGCGGCGCCGGGCAGACTGGCGGCGCCGGGCAGACTGGCGGCGCCGGGCAGACTGGCGACGCTGGGCAGACTGGCGACGCTGGGCAGACTGGCGGTGCTGGGCAGACTGGCGGTGCTGGGCAGACTGACGACGCTGGGCAGACTGACGACGCTGGGCAGACTGGCGGTGCTGGGCAGACTGGCGATGCTGGGCAGACTGGCGATGCTGGGCAGACTGGCGATGCTGGGCAGACTGGCGATGCTGGGCAGACTGATGGCGATGCTGGGCAGACTGGCGATGCTGGGCAGACTGGGGGCACTGGCGGCGCTGGGCAGACTGGCGGCACTAGCTGCTCCATATAGGCTGACAGCTCTGGCGGCTTCTTACAGACTGACCGCTCTGGCGGCTCCGTGCTGACTGGCAGCTCCTTGCAGACTGGCAGCTCCTTACAGACTGACAGCTCCGTGCAGACTGACAGCTCCGTGCAGACTGACAGCTCCGTGCAGACTGGCTGCTCCATGCAGACTGGCTGCTCCATGCAGACTGACAGCTCTGGCTGCTTCATGCAGACTGACAGCTCTGGCTGCTCCATGTAGACTGGCTGCTTCATGCAGACTGGCAGCTCGGGCTGCTTCATGTAGACTGACAGCTCTGGCTGCTCCATGCGGACTGACAGCTCTGGCTGCTCCATGTAGACTGACTGCTTCATGCAGACTGGCAGCTCGGGCTGCTTCCTGTAGACTGACAGCTCTGGCTCCTCCATGCAGACTGACAGCTCTGACTGCTCCATGCAGACTGACAGCTCTGGCTGCTTCATGCAGACTGGCAGCTCTGGCTGCTCTATGTAGACTGGCTGCTTCATGCAGACTGGCAGCTCGGGCTGCTTCATGTAGACTGACAGCTCTGGCTGCTCCATGCGGACTGACAGCTCTGGCTGCTCCATGCAGACTGACAGCTCTGGCTGCTCCATGCGGACTGACAGCTCTGGCTGCTCCATGCGGACTGACAGCTCTGGCTGCTCCATGTAGACTGGCTGCTTCATGCAGACTGGCAGCTCGGGCTGCTTCATGTAGACTGACAGCTCTGGCTGCTCCATGTAGACTGGCTGCTTCATGCAGACTGACAGCTCTGGCTGCTCCATGCAGACTGACAGCTCTGACTGCTCCATGCAGACTGACAGCTCTGGCTGCTTCATGCAGACTGGCAGCTCTGGCTGCGCTGAACAGGCGGGAGACTCCTGCAGCGCTGTGTCGGAGGAAGGCTCTGGCTGCGCTAAACAGGCGGGAGACTCCGGCAGCGCAGGAGAGGAGAAAGGCTCTGGCTGCGCTAAACAGGCGGGAGGCTCCGGCAGCGCTGTAGAGGAGGAAGGCTCTGGCTGCGCTAAACAGGCGGGAGACTCCAGCAGCGCAGGAGAGGAGAAAAGCGCTGGCTGCGCTGAACAGGCGAGGCACACTGAAGGCCTGGTGCGTGGTGCTGGAACTGGTGGTACTGGATCGAGGACACGCACAGGAAGCCTGGTGCGGGGAGCTGCTACCGGAGGGCTGGGGTGTGGAGGTGGTACTGGATAGACCGGACCGTGCAGGCGCACTGGGGCTCTTGAGCACCGAGCCTGCCCAACCTTACCTGGTTGAATGCTCCCGGTTGCCCTGCCAGTGCGGCGAGGTGGAATAGCCTGCACTGGGCTATGCAGGCGAACCGGAGACACCGAGCGCAAGGCTGGTACCATGTAAGCCGGCCCAAGGAGACGCACTGGGGACCAGATGCGTAGAGCCGGCTTCATGGCATTTGGCTCGACGCTCAATCTAGCCCGGCCGATACGCGGAGCTGGAATATACCGAACCGGGCTGTGCACCCGCACTGGAGACACCGTGCGCTCCACAGCATAACACGGTGCCTGCCCGGTCTCTCCAGCCCCCGGTAAGCACAGGGAGTTTGCGCAGGTCTCCTACCTGGCATAGCCATACTCCCTGTAAGCCCCCCAAGAAATTTTGGGGCTGACTCTCGGGCTTCCATCCGCTCTGCCGTGCTAGCTCCTCATAATGCCGCCTCTCTGCTTTTGCTGCCTCCAGCTCGGCTTTGGGGCGACAATAATCTCCAGGCTCATTCCAGGGTCCTTTACCGTCCAATTCCTCCTCCCATGTCCATAACTCCAGGTGGTGCAACCTCTCCCACTGTAGCTGCTGCTGCTCCTGCTGCTGCTGCCTCTGTTGCCTCTTCTCCTGTTGCTCCTTTGGGCGGCTACACTCCCCTGGTTTAGCCCAGGGTCCTCTCCCGTCGAAGATCTCCTCCCATGACCAGAAATCCTTGGTGAGCATCTCCTTTTTCGGCTGCTCCTGCCTGTTGACACGCCGCTTGGTCCGTTGGTGGTGGGTGATTCTGTAACGGTTTTCTAGTGGTGATGAAAGAGAGTCGGACCAAACTGCAGCGTGTCGATTGCGATCCATGTTTAATATACCAAAGAAAACACGAACTTACAAAAAAACAATAAACGAAACCGAAACAGCCTATCTGGTGCAAACTAACAACGAGGACACATAGGACACTAAGGACAATCACCCACGACAAACTCAAAGAATATGGCTGCCTAAATATGGTTCCCAATCAGAGACAACGATAAGCACCTGCCTCTGATTGAGAACCACTCCAGACAGCCATAGACCTTGCTAGACAACCCATAAAGCTACAATCCCAATACCACCACCAAAACCCCAAGACAAACACACCACAATTTCAAAACCCCATGCCACACCCTGGCCTGACCAAATACATAAAAATAAACACAAAATACTTTGACCAGGGCGTGACAGTGTGTCACGCACGGCAGGACCTCATTCTCACTGTGATGAGTCTGGGGTCCGTCGGCCAGTCAAAACTGACTATCAGTCCTTTGGCTTGATGTGCAGTAGTGGCGGGCCACCGCCAAATATCATCAGCCCTTTCCCTGACTCAAACATTGTTTACCTCACAGACGGAGGTGTGGCTGCTCTGAGTGGCTGCTGCAGCCTTGATCATTATAGTGACTTTCATGTACAGTGCTATCAGTGTTAAACTTATTGAGACTGCAGAGAGCAGACTGGACCTATTGGTCTGTAATGTGACATAAGGATAGACAAGAGAGCAGAGAATAGAGGCACAAGGAGAAACATTGTCAATGTTCTGTTGTTATACAGCATACAAAAGAGTCCCTTCAAACACTGTCAGCCCAATACGCCTTTAGTAGAGTCGAGTATAGTGAGTCCTGAACAAGGGCTGATGGAAGAAATCAACACCACATCAGTTATTAGTGACCTCAGCAGTCCTAGACAGATGTGGCTCCCGAGTGGCGCAGTGCTAGAGGTGTCACTACAGACCCTGGTTCAATCACAACCGGCCGGGATTGGGAGTCCCATAGGGTGGCGCACAATTGGCTCAGCGTCGTCCGTGTTAGGGTTTGGCCGGGGTAGGCAGTCATTGTAAATAAGAATTTGTTCTTAACTGGCTTGCCTAGTTTTAAAAAAATAGATAACTATGGATACCATATCAACCTACTCAATTCAATAGGCAAACTAGGACTTCTCAGTCCACCAATGTGACTAGTAATTTATATGTGAAGGATATGCCCATAGCCACAGGAGCTCTAGGTGGTCTACCCCCAACTGTAAATATTCCCTGTAGAAAGAGGCTGTATATCTAAAAGATATGTCATTACAGTAAGACAGTTGCTAGGTGACTGGGTAGGATAATTGTGAATTTCAACATCAAATATTTGAGCCAACTATGTGTTGTCATGCTACAGTATTAGATTTGACTTGTTAACAGAAGTGTCTGTTGTTGATGCTTGTCTACTGACTGTTTTATTACAGTAAGGGTGTCTTGGTGCAACACTTGCACACAACTAGATCTTGGCAACACACACAGATAGGTCTACACATGCACTCGCAGAAACACACACACACACTGGTACACACATCATCGTGCACTCTAAGCCGTGCCTTGCCACGGTAGATGGGGAATCGAAGCTGACTGCTCCCCCTCCTTACTGCCAGATTTATGGAGGGCATTAATTGCTATGTCTGCAGAACGAACAGAGTACACAGTGTAACAAGCTGTAACATCCCTGAGTTAAAGCTCTCACGAGGCAGGTTCCCTGGAAGGAGAGGTAGAAAAAAACAGCCCTGGAGAAATTCCTCTGATTTTGGTTTGTATTTTTGGGAGCAATAACTATGGAGAAGCACAGTGGGAGTGTGTTTGCGCACAACAAGAATGCTAAAGCACACCGCCAAGTGTGAACAGATTGATGACACTCTGGGCACGTTTCTGGATGATAGCAGTATAGCCCCACATGAATAAATACTGTGTTATGAGCAGTTATAAGCACTACGTGTATCAGTCATAGTATTTACAGTATAGCCACCTCAGTTGCCCTACAGCAGCACACATATTTCAAGTGTTTGACATCATGGATTGCTAAGGCTACAAGTTCTCACTGCAGGGGAAAGAGGGGTAAGTTGAGAAATGTGTTTTTACATTCAGCAAGGGAAATATAGTATTCTTTCTTACAAATATATCTACATACTGTATATTTAAGAATGTTGGGTATCCCTGGAAACAATTAGAATTATTCATGTAAACATTACATTTTTGAAAACATAGCTTGTCCAAAAAAAAAGACTCATGACACAACTTACCTTGGGGATGGGGTAAATTAAGCCGCGGAACAATTAAGTACATTTTTGTACTGAATTAAATATTACAACTATCTTTTTAAAACTATGTATATCTTTATTTGCAAAACACAATTACATTCACTTTTGTATTTTAATCATTTTAAGCATCTTTTAACACAGGTTTAACACCTAACAAACACATTTTTAGCACTTTTATTCATATTAAAATAGGCCAGGGATGGTCCATACCTTATATCCAATGATTATTGCCAGTATTACTCCTGGGAAGAAAAACACTTCAATTTGCTCAACTTGTCATTGGCTCAACTTACCCGAAGGCAAACATTTGGACTATATTAACCCACACAGCTACAAGGATGCTCTTTCATGCTAGGTTTAGGACCTCATATTGTGGTAGTCCCGACCCATTGTTCACCCATCTTGGAATACCCGATGGTCAAATGCTGACCCTTCTACGTCCCGAGGGGGTTTTCAGGTGTTATCGTGACTGTGGTATAAGTTCCACCTCAAGACACGAAATACAGTTGAAGTCGGAGGTTTACATACACCTAAGCCAACTACATTTAAACTCAGTTTTTCACAATTCCTGACATTTAATCGTAATAAAGATCCCTGTCTTAGGTCAGTTAGGATCACCGCTTGTCAGAATAATAGTGTCAGAATAATAGGAGAGAATGATTTATTTCAGCTTTTATTTCTTTCATCACATTCCCAGTGGGTCAGAAGTTTACATACACTCAATTAGTATTTGGTAGCATTGCCTTTAAATTGTTTCAATTGGGTCAAACGTTTCAGGTAGCCTTCCACAAGCTTCCCACAATAAGTTGGGTGAATTTTGGCCCATTCCTCCTGACAGAGGTGGCGTAACTAAGTCAGGTTTGTAGGCCTCCTTGCTCGCACATGCTTATTCCGTTCTGCCCACAAATTTTCTATAGGATTGAGGTCAGGGCTTTGTGATGGCCATTCCAATACCTTGATTTGTGGTCTTGAGATGTTGCTTTATATCAACATACTACCTCGTGATGCCATCTATTTTGTGAAGTGCACCAGTCCCTCCTGGAGCAAAGCACCCCCACAACATGATGCTGCCACCCCCGTGCTTCACAGTTGGGATGGTGTTCTTTGGCTTGCAAGCCTCCACCTTTTTCCTCCAAACATAACGATGGTCATTATGGCCAATTTTTGTTTAATCAGACCGTACAAAAAGTACGATCTTTGTCCCCATGTGCAGTTCCAAACCGTAGTCTGGCTTTTTATGGCGGTTTTGGAGCAGTGGCTTCTTTCTTGCTAAGCGGCCTTTCAGGTTATGTCGATATAGGACTGGTTTTACTGTGGATATAGATACCTTTGTACCTGTTTCCTCCAGCATCTTCACAAGGTCCTTTGCTGTTGTTCTGGGATTGATTTGCACTTTTCGCACCAAAGCACGTTGATCTCTAGGAGACAGAACTTGTCTCCTTCCTGAGTGGTATGACAGCTGCGTGGTCCCATGGTGTTTATACTTGCGTACTATTGTTTGTACAGATGAACGTGGTACCTTCAGGTGTTTGGAAATTGCTCCCAAGAATGAACCAGACTTGTGGAGGTCTACAGTTTTTTTGGCTGATTTCTTTTGATTTTCCCATGATGTCAAGTAAAGAGGCACTGAGTTTGAAGGTATGCCTTTGAATACATCCACAGGTACACCTCCAATTGACTCAAATTATGTCAATTAGCCTATCATAAGCTTCTAAAGCCATTACATTATTTTCCTTGCTGTTTAAAGGCACAGTCAACCTAGTGTATGTACATTTCTGACACGCGGTCTGCAAACAATTGTTGGAAAAATTACTTGTGTCATGCACAAAGTAGATGTCCTAACTGACTTGCCAAAACTATAGTGTGTTAACAAGAAATGTGTGGAGTGGTTGAAAAACTAGTTTTAATGACTCCAACCTAAGTGTATGTAAACTTCTGACTTCAACTGTATAACAAGCTGTCACTTAACAAACCGTACAATGCTAAAAACAAGCAGAAAAACTTACGTTCGGATACTATGAGCAGAAGCTCAAACAGGAAGTACCCATGGCTCGCTCTGTTGAGAAATTGTCATCATAATCAGAGATCATGCTACAAGACTACGCTGATAACATTGAAGCGCTAAACACCTCCATCACATGCTTTATAAGGAAATGCACAGTAAAGGTTTGTCGCTTCCCCAATCAAAAGCCCTGGATTAACACTGAGGTTGACGCTAAACTAAAGGACAGGGCTACCGCACACAGGGCTGTCACAGACAACCCTGAGGCTCCGGCTGAGGACAGTAACAAGTACAAGAAGTCCCACTACGACCTCCACATATATACTGAACAAAAATATAAACGTAACCAAGTGTTGGTCCCAGCAATTTCATATTGCTGAAATAAAAGATCCCTGAAAGGTTCCATAAAAAGCTAATTTCTCTCTAATTATGTGCAGACATTTCATTAAATCCCTATATCTTAGAGAGCATTTCTCCTTTGCGAAGATAATCCATCCACATGACAGGTGTGGAGTATCAAGGAACTGATTAAACAGCGTGATAATTACACAGGTACACCTTGTGTTGGGGGACAATAAAAGGCCACTCTAAAATGTGCAGTTTTGTCACACAACACAATGCCACAGACGTCTCAAGTTTTGAGGGAGTGTGCAATTAGTATGCTGACTGCAGGAATTTCCACCCATGCTGTTGTCAGATAATTGAATGTTCATGTATCTACCATAAGCCACCTCCAACATCGTTTTAGAGAATTTGGCAGAACGTCCAATCGGCCTCACAACCACAGACCACATGTAACCACTCCACCCCAGGACCTCCACTTCCGGCTTCTTCACCTGCAGGATTGTCTGAGACCAGCCAACCGGACAGCTGATGAACCTGTGGGTTTGCACAAGCAAAGAATTTCTACACAAACTGTCAGAAACCGCCTCAGGGAAGCTCTTTTTGCATGCTCATCATCCTCACCAGGGTCTTGACCTGACTCCAGTTCTGTGTCATAACTGACTTCAGTGGGTAAATGCTCACCTTCGATGGCCACTGGCACGCTGGAGAAGTGTGCTCTTCATTGATTAATCCTGGTTTCAACTGTACCGGGCAGATGGCAGATGGCGTTGTGTGGGCGAGCGGTTTGCTGATGTCAACATTGTGAACAGAGTGCCCCCTGGTGGCAGTGGAGTTATGGTATGGGCAGGCATAAGCCACGGACACCGAACACAATTGCATTATATCAATGACAATTGAATGCAGAGATACCGCAAGGAGATCCTGAGGCCCATTGTCGTACCATTCATCCGCTGGCATCACCTCATGTTTCAGCATGATAATGCACGGCACCATTTTGCAAGGATCTGTACACAATTCCCAGAAGCTTAAAATGTTCTTACATGACCTGCATACTCACCAGACATGTCACCCATTGAGCATATTTGGGATGGTCTGGATCGACATGTCCAATAGCATGTTTCAGTTCTCGCCAATATCCAGAAACTTCGCCCAGCCATTGAAGAGGAGTGGGAGAACATTCCACAGGCCACGATCAACAGCTTGATCAGCTCTATGTGAAGGAGTTTCATCGCGCTGCATGAGGCAAATGGTGGTCACACCAGATACTGACTGGTTTTCTGATCCACACCCTTAATTGATCTACTGTATGACCAACAGATGCATATCTGTATTCCCAGCCATGTGCAATTTATTTCAATTGACAGATTGGCATTTATATTTTTGTTCAGTGTAGGAATAAAGCTCCGGCGCCGTCACTTGTGGCAGGGCCTACAATCCATTAGCCCAGCGATGCATCTCGATGCATCTCTTCCAGACGAACTCAATGCATTTTATGCACGCTTCGACAATAGCAACACCGTACCGTGCATGAGGGTCCCCTCCAACGTGAGTCAGGTCTTTAAAACTTCTTACGGATAGGCGGGGCAGTCGCGTCCCACTTGGGCAAAAAACAGGGAAAATGCCGCGCGGCAAATTTTAAAAAATGATATAAAAATCAAACTTTCATTAAATCACACATGTAAGATACTCAATTAAAGCTACACTCGTTGTGAATCCAGCCAACATGTCAGATTTAAAAAAGGCTTTTTGGTGAAAGCATAAGAAGCTATTATCTGATGACAACACAACCAGTAAACAAAGAGGGTAGCATATTTCAACCCTGCAGGCGCTACACAAAACGCAGAAATAAATTATAAAACGTGCATTACCTTTGACGAGATTCTTTTGTTGGCACTCCAATATGTCCCATAAACATCACAATTGGTTCTTTTGTTCGATTAATTCCGTCCATATATATCCAAATGTCAATTTATAAAGCGCGTTTGATCCAGAAAAAAACAGCTTCCAAAAAATGCAACGTCACTACAAAATATTTCAAAAGTTTCCTATAAACTTTTCCAAAATATTTCAAACTAATTTTGTTATACAACTTTAGGTATTTATAAACATTAATAATTGAACAAATTGTAGATGGGTCTATCTGTTCAATACAGGAAGACAACAAACCAGCGCTACTTTTCACATCTTGCGCAACTCTCAACAGTGTTACCCAGTTCCTAGTTGGCCTACTTCTTCATTGCACAAAGGAATAACATCAACCAAATTCCAAAGACTGGTGACATCCAGTGAAAGCGGTAGGAACTGAAAACCAGTTCCTAAGGAATATCGTTTGCCAACAAGATCTCACTGAACAGACAGAGACCTAAAAAAAAGAAATTCTGAACGGTTAGTCCTCTGGGTTTTGCCTGCTACATAAGTTCTGTTATACTCACAGATATGATTCAAACAGTTTTAGAAACTTCAGAGTGTTTTCTATCCAAATATACTAATAATATGCATATCTTATATTCTTGGCATGACTAGCAGGAAGTTGAAATTGGGCACGCTATTTATCCAAGTGAAAATTCTGCCCACTAGCCCCAAGAGGTTTTAACCATCCACATCAATGGGGCTTTAGTGGAGTGGGTCCAGAGCTTCAAGTTCCTCTGTGTCCAAATCACTAAGGACTTAAATGGTTCACTCACAACCGCACAGTCGTGAAGAAGGCACAATAGCGCCTCTTCCCCATCAGGAAGTTGAAAAGGTTTGGCATGGGCCCTCAAATCCTCAAAAAGTTCTACAGCTACACCATTGAGAGCATCTTGACTGGCTGCATCACTACTTGGTATGGCAACAGCACCAATCTCGATCGCATGGCGCTAGAGAGGGTGGAGCAGATAGCCCAGTACATCACTTGGGCCAAGCTCCCTGCTATCCAGGACCTCTATATCAGGCGGTGTAAAAAGGAAGGCCAGGAAAATCATTAAAGAATCCAGCTATCCAAGCTATAGACTGTTCTTTCTGCGGTACCGGTGCATCAAGTTTGACACCAACCAGCTCCTAAACAGTTTCTATCCCCAGCCATAATACTGCTAAATAGCTAACAGAATGGCTTCAGACTATATGAGTTGACCCTTGTTATTATTGTTATTTTTGCACTCTCTCTGTGCACACACAAGACTCTACACACTCACGCACACTGACATTCTAAGACACACATAACATGCACAAACATGTATACTGTATACTAGACACACACGCACATACAATACACTCTCACACAATAGTAATTTACGCTGCTACTACTTTGCTTAAAATCAGTTTTCTGGACCCACTGTAACTTCCTTACCACTTTTTCCATATGGTTTATTCCTTCATATACATCAAGAAATGATGACCTCTTCCTAAATATTTGGTCAAATTATTAATTTTGTGTATGGTTTCCTGGAGACAGGAGTTGATCAATTTACCCCTTTGGCTCAATTTGCCCACTCTCCCCTACACTAACAAATTACATTCTCCTGCTTATATTTGTCATTCTTTTTGAGTGTATCTGCACTTTTAGGTACATGTAACCTCTGACTCCTCATACAGGGTAAGATATTAGTCAGGTTTATAATTGGGGTAGGTAAAATTATCTGATTCTAGAAGTGCAATTTCAACTATTTATTTGTCTCATCCCAGAGAAGTGCAAGCGAGAGCCAGTAGAGGGTAGTAGATTGTCAGTAGATTTAATGTCTTTCACACATAATCACTATGCATGTGTACAGTCACACATAACCAAAGTTGTTACCACATTGCACTCATACTTGGTCCAATAAATATCGTGTGAGAAATACTTCTGAGGTCCCACAACTGTATGCAACCATTACACACGTATCTCCTCTCATACAATGTGTAATCTGCATTTGGTGAGAAATGTACAACATAAAGGCCAACAACAGCTAAGAGTAGGAAAGTGCAAAAAAAATCCCAAAGGAATTTTCATTTGACTTATTTCATAACTAGACGGCTACATGGCTGGCGAGCAAAACATAATGTCAACGACTACAATCACAAAGCACTTCATGTTTTTTCTTTTCGCTTGTTAGGAACGTATCGATTTACAGTTTATTTAATTGGAAAATATGGATGAACCGACCATTGAAAAAAAACAAAAAAACAATGGTACCTTTGTTGCATTGTTCCTTTCAACTTTCACATCAAAGGATGTTCTAAAACAGGAGATGCGTTTTCCTTCCTACAGCTGTGTTTTTGTTTTATAATTGATATCAAACACACACACATTAAATTAAATGCAGGCAACCAAAAGCTCTTTCAATTACCAACAATCTCCACCACTTTACAATACATACAGCACCTTCAGAAAGTATTCACACTCCTTGAATTTTTCCACATTTTGTTGTGTTACAAAGTGGGAAAACCCATTTATTTCATTGTAATTTTTTTTGTCAACAATCTACACAAAATACTCTGTAACGTCAAAGTGGAAGAAAAGTCCTAAACAAATATGAAAGCTAAAACTAATATATTTTGATTAGATAAGTATTCAACCTCCTGAGTCAATTCATGTTAGAATAAGTTTTGGCAGAGATTACAGCTTTCTGGGTAAGTCTCTAAGAGCGTTTCACACCTAGGTTGTGCAACATTTGCCCATTATTCTTTTCAAAATGTTTCAAGCTCTGTCAAATTGGTTGATGATCATTGCTAGACTTCCCAGGTGTGGATAGCTCTTAGAAACTGCTCTTAGATTTTCGTGCAGATTTAAGTCAAAACTGTAACTCGGCCACTCAGGAACATTACTGTCTTCTTGGTAAGCAACTCCGGTGTAGATTTGGCCTTGTAATTTAGGTTATTGTCATGCTGAAAGGTGGATTTGTCTCCCAGTGTCTGGTGGAAAGCAGACTGAACCAACCAAAATCTTCTAGGATTTTGCCTGTGCTAAACTCCATTCCATTTATTTTCAACCCTGAAAAACTCCCCAGTTCTTAAGAATTACAAGCATACTCATAACATGCAGCAGCCGCCGCCACTATGCTTGAAAATATGGAGAGTGGTACACAGTAATGTGATGTATTAGATTTTCCCCGATCATAACACTTTGTATTCAGGACAAAAAGTGAATTGCTTTGCCACACTTTTTTGCAGTATTACTTTAGTGCCTTGTTGCAAACAGGATGTATGTTTAGGAATATTTTATCCTGTCAAGGCTTCCTTCTTTTCAATCTGTCAATTAGGTTAGTGCTGTGGAGTAACTTCAATGTTGTTGATCCAACCTCAGTTTTCTCTTATCTCAGCCATTAAACTCTGTAACTCTCATAAAGTCACCATTGGCCTCATGGTGGAATCCCTTAGCGGTTTTCTTCCACTCTGGCAACTGAGTGAGGAATGAAGCCTGTATCTTTGTAGTGACTGGGTGTAATTAATAACTTTGCCATGTTGAAAGGGATATTCTATGTCTGCTTTTTTTTTTACCTGTCTACCAATAGATGCCCTTCTTTGCAAGGCATTTGAAAAAATACAAATAAGATACTTAAAAAAAAAAGGTAAACAGACATTGAATATCCCTTTGTGGTTGAATCTGTGTTTGAAATTCACTGCTCAACTGAGGGACCTTGCAGATAATTGTATGTGTGGGGTACAGAGATGAGGTAGTCATTCAAGAATCATATGAAACACTATTATTGCACACAGAGTGAGTCCATGCAACTCATTATGTGACTTGTTAAGAACATTTTTTACTCCTGAACATATTTAGGCTTGCCATAACAACGGGGTTGAATACTTATTGACATTTCAGCTTGTACACATTTTGAAAAACATAATTCCACTTTGACGTTATGGGTATTGTTTGCAGTAATAACAAAAAAAAATGTGATTTAATACATGTAACATAACAAAATTTGGAAAATGCCAAAGGGTGTATACTTTCTGAAGACACTATACCCGTAGATGCCTGTCTGTATGCCAAGAGGTGGAAATCTGGAACTATTATCCAAACATACTGTACCAATTCTGGAAATAGATCATGTTATCAGCTCAGAAAGTACACATAAGTTCACAGAAACACACAAATAAGTGCATACATGCTCACAGTCTCGCAAATAGAAAAAATGCATGATATTAGTCTTAGATAGGCCTATACCATCCTTAATCCTATACAGATAGGACAGATAGGATTCCTTATTACTTCAATGGGTTACTGTTCAGTGCCCCCTGGAGTTCTTTCTCATAATTACATGCAATTGAAAAATAAAGGCTTGGATGCTCAGTGAGGTTTATGTTGAACTCCCAGGCAAGAGACAGCTTTATAAAATAACTCTTGATGTGAGTAAGATGTCATTCCAGGAATAGGTATGATCACAATCTGGGCATGAACATGTACCATTTGAGTTCCATGTAACTGACAATTACCACAGCCTGACCATAGTACTTATTATAGAATTCTGTAGTAAACTGTAGTATACTGTAGAATACTATACCTCACACTGTACTATCCCTCGATCATGTTGTAGTATACTGTAGAATAATATAGTAAATAATAAAGTATTATCCACAAACAAACACTGTCTTACAGTAATCTGCAAAAGCACTATAGTCTGTCTGCAAAAACACTTTAAAAAAAAAACTATAGCAATACTATCATGTTTAATTTGCATATACACAGCCAATTCCTCACCCCCATATTTGTGCCACCCACAAGTGAGAAACACGCCAAGTATAGACCATGCATTGCAGTAGCACTGAACCTATCCATTTAGACCCCAGTCCTACCTACCTAAAGATTATGGAAAATGTATTTCTCTAGTAGGTGTCCTCAAGTAGAAACCCCCCAGTTCTATGTCAAAGATGATTATAAATACAAAAAATACTATAGTAAATACTACACTAATGCCTGCAAAAACACTATAGAAAATACTACATTACGCAAAAACCCCACAGTTACAACTATAGTATATACCGATTTGTTTTTACTACAGTATTTACACTATGGTAGATTGTAAATAATACCGTATACTACAGTAAATACTACAGTAAAGTCCACAAATAAACGGATTTTCCTAAGACATCTTCAGGGACCTTCTCAAAGAAATGGTATTGCTAGTTATGTTTTATAACTATAAATAAGCTACAGGTCAAATTACATTACATTCTACAGGTCAAATTACATTACATTCTACAAGTCAAATTACATTCCCAAGTTGGTGGTCTCAAAGTTCCCTTAGAATTCACTTACCATCTTGACATAACATCACATTGGATTTAGTTGTTTATGAGCTGTTATCATTCGCTGATTGTGTATTTTTGTGGACATGGAAGGGAAATTCTGCTCGGCGAGTCAAGAATGGCATGATTGTCTTATCTTAGATTTTTGCTGAAGACAGGAAATGACTTAGTAAAGGGGGAAAAAAGACTTGCATAATCTAATGCATTCCAGGAACTGCAGATGATTCTTAATGTTAGGGGAGGGTATATGCTGTTTAACCCTTTCACCAAGTCATGACTGTGATGAATGTTCACTATCTAAAAAAATCACTCTGGAAGCCCTGTGGAGACACTATCATAGGGCAACTTTTTCCCTTCTATGACAATTTGTCGGTCGTGGCGAAATATGTTTTTAATGCAATGTAAAATGGTAAATGAAACAACACTTACATGCAAGTACAGTACTCACTACGTTCATAACAAGGGACAATTCAAGTAGCAAACAGAATATGCATCGCACCACCAAAACACGTCACTTCACCCCCCCCTGAATTCAGCATTAGCTCTGAGAGGGCCCTGTTTACAGCAATGTCTTTCTTGGTCCCCTCAGTTGAAAGATACAAAGCTCCCTCTCCCAGAATAACGTGGCCCAGCCAAACAAAGTCTGTTTGTGCCACCTGAAAAGCTGCCCTTTGACCGGCCTTGATTGATAGTGACAGCTCTAATCCACTCAGATCCCGGCAGTCCTATTCTGAATGCGATGCGGCCGCACTGCTTCTCAGCAAACTCTTTCAGCTCGATTGTATTTACACGTCTGTATGCATAACAGGCGGGAAATGTCTTGGATACAGCCATGAAGTCCCGGGAAAATGTGATGCGGGAGATTTTTCATAGATTTCCACCGAGTAAATTCCTTTGGAGTTCTGTGTTCCCCTCCAAACTGCAAAATCAGGAAGGAGTGTGTTGATTATTCAGGAATGATTGATGTGATGCTGGGGATGTCACAACAACAGTGTGGCATCCAATGAATGTATAACTACTGACTGTGTGCGTGGCATGGCCCCACTTTAATTCTGCATAGAGCCATTTCTGTGTTGACAGAGCAGCTCCTATGGATGACATAGCTACCTCAAATACATGTCACCTATTTTATGAAATCAGGGCATTGAAAATAATGGACAAAATACATAGAAATGCAGGATTCACGATCAATCATGAAATAAATGTAATTTCTATTTACTACAGTCATCAAAGAAGCTCGCCACAAAAAGGAGTGTGTCTCTCAAAGGCAATGCATGGCAAAGTCATAAAAAAACATGTTGTTTGTCCTAACCACAATTTGTATTCAACCACAATTGGAATTAAAGCAATTTGTTACATGAGTAGATGCAGCTATGCAGGGGATTTCCTTTCTTCTATGTTCTCGAATAATTACAGGATGAGTCAGTGTTGTATTTGTACTACACATACTGTAGTAGATTGACTTCAGATCGACCGCTCAGAATTCATAGCAGGCAGAGAGTTAATTGTTCTGCCAAGTCATATTCTTGTCCTTACAATGACCTAGGCCTACTATAAGACTTCAATAAAACTCTATATGAACCCACCTGTTTGGGTGGGTTTCTAACTCATTCATAGTGCATGGTGAGACTTGTTAAGAATTCATAACAGCCCATGGCTGCTTATAACAACGTTCATAAAAAGCATCTAAATGTTATACATATGTGCAGACCTACACGTTTTTTATGGCAATGTAGTTGGTGTTGAGTTGGGAGTAATTGATTACATTTTTTTATTACATTTTTTTTTTTTACTGGAATCAGTTACCGGCAAAAATATTGTAATCAGAATACAGATACTTTTGAAAAACTAGATGTTTAGTTTTGGATTGCTTTTATAATCAGAAAGAATATTTGCTGGAAAAAAATACATGACACCTTTCGGTTTTCTCAATGACATTCAATTCAAATTGAAAAAAAGTGCAAGTTTAAGTTTGTTCCACTTGAATGACCACAAGTAAGAGACCATTATCATGACACAACAAATGCGTTTGATGGATCCTTTTTGTCTTCAAATGCCTCTAAAGTGTAGTCATCAAATGACGTTACTAAATTTGGGTAATCCAAAAGTTACATTACTGATTACAATTTTGGACAGATAAATAGTAACTGTAAGATTACGTTTAGAAAGTAAGCTACCCTAACCTGTGTGGAAGTATTCTCAAAGGGAATGGAAAAACCCATATATCTGGTATATTTATCAGCACTATTGCCAGGCCCCCAACAGCTTTCCACCAGTCGTATTGGCTGACTTTGATCTCTTGCCTGAAACCCAACAAGAAGATCAAGGGAAACACAGTAGGAAAGGGGCTGAGTCCTGGGAGAACCTCTTTTCAGGGCTGCTAGAGAGCCCATCCTGTGGAGGACATTGGGGCTAAAATGGCTGGGGCCTAGGGAAGGGGGTATAGCCAAGACCCCTCTATACCCCTCTATAGGGCAGACAATGCCCAAGTCACACAGCTGTGGCCCTGGGCTCTGGATGGCCACAGGGACAAGATTGTAGTGGGATAAGCTTCTCTGGTGCATCTCGGCCCAGATAAAGGACCGTGGAGCTCTGCTGCTAGGGAACAATCTGTGGGTTCAAAGTGGCTGCTGAAGCCGAACCTTAAACAACGGCTTAAAAGGGGGTTGGAGGGGTGGGGGTGCAGGGATGGGGGCTACTCTGTCAGACGGCTGTCATGGTCATTATCCTTGTGGCTTTGGGCCTGGTTTTTGAAGTCGACTCCGGAAATATCCCCGGCACACACTTCACACTAACTTCTTAGGGAATCAAACAAACGGGACGGGCAGAATGGCGGATGGAAATCGGAGGACTCTTTAATTTGAGAATCCAGATTCCCCCCCCCTCCCATGCGAGCGAGATACTTCATGAAACACGTGGACAAAGGCTCAGTGGAAGAAGTCACCCCTAATGCCCCTTTTGATCAGCGAAACGCTTTTGTGTCCTTGGCTCTTTACACATTCTTGACTCTTTGTTAGAATGCTAACAGTTGGGAATAATTAGTGTCTGTGAACAATCCCCTTACCATCCTAGAGTTCCAGTGATGCTACTGGCAGTCAGCACCATACAACAATGCCAAGTTACCCACTGGGTACACCCTGGTTGAATCAACGTTGTTTCCACGTCATTTCAATGATTTTACGTTGAACCAACGTGGAATAGACAATGAATTGACGAGTAATCTCTATCTGAGGGATCAAATAGGTATTAGGTACGTACATTGGAGGCCTTATAACAGAATAGCACCTGTGTTACTTGGACACTCCAAATAGCACAACAAATCAACATGATCAGGCATGAAGAGGGGGATTTAACCAAATCAGGCATGAAGAGGCATGAAGAGGGGTGTAGGAGAGTTTCAACAGTTGGCGATGGATTTGATAGAGGATTTGGTTAAATGACACAAAACACTAAAAGGCACCCCTTTACAAGAGAGATAAAAAGTTCATCTCCAATTACGTTGATGGATGGTGACATGTGAAAGTCCCTGAAAGTTTGCGTCTGCAAAGAAGAACTCCTGATGATGGTTTTTCCAGGGTTTTTTCTATGCTTTCACTATCGCCCACTCTATCCTTTCACCCTGAGGGGACAATTCATTCAGGGATTGGATGTAGTCCATGAGATGTGCAAAAAGATAAGGAACACTCCCATGTCATACTGCACCATGCTAACCTGGTTGGAGGAAGGTGGATGTTGTGTAAGATATGAAGCAGAGTGGTGTTCTTTTCATGTACAGGAAACTGGGTTACAAATTGGCATATTGTTCCATATCACTGTGGGAGCCCCTATCCTCTATGCATGGGGAAGATGAGAATTTGTGTGCGTGCCTGCCTGCGTCCCTGCGTGTGTGTCTGCCTGCAGTGTGTGTGTGTGTGTGTGTGTGTGTGTTTAAAAGTTTATTCGCCATGTGCACAGGATAGAACAGGTGTAAAACAGTACAGTGAAAACACTAGTGTGTGTGTGTGTGTGTGTGTGTGTGTGTGTGTGTGTGCGTGTGTGCATGCGTGGAGAGGAGGAATGCAGTCAGTCAGAGGCACGTCTAGACCACTTTAACCACTTCCTCCTTTATCTCAGACAGCTCCTAGGTGGGATGGAGATAACAGCTCAGCGTGTTTCTTTGATGCCTCCCAACTGACAGTGGAAACAAGGGGAAAACCCGCATGTTGTGCCCCCGAGCTTTCCGTCTGGAAAGTTATCTCGCCTACTTGTGATGTGGGACCCTTAGTCAGATCAAATCATTAATTAAGTGTTTTTTTGTTCATGCTGTAAAACTTCTTACAATGTCTTTTGGGATGTACAGTTTCTATCACTGGGGTGGATGAAGATTTAACAGTTATATTGTACCTAGAAATGATACAAACATTAAGAGACTCGACCACATTTCCAGTGAGTTGTATCTAAATGTGATGTCATGCGTTTCCTGTTAAAATATGTCTATGTTTTATTGTCACATACACCGGATAGGTGCAGTGGAATGTGTTGTATTACAGGGTCAGCCCTTGAGAAATTGCGGGTTAAGTGTCTTAACTAAAGGGCACATCGGCTCGGGTATTTGAACCAGCGACCTTTGGTTACTGGCTCAGAGTTTTAACCGCTAAGCTACCTGCCACCTTTTATAATGTTCACAGAGTTCCCGTACGCCTATAAGTGCCGAGGCATGTAAAGGCCTGCAGGCCGTTACTTTGAGAGTGCTTGAATTCATGTACAAAATGACACCTACTGTATAAACAATTATATGAGTGCTTATGACCACCAACATGGTCTTATTCAAATATGTCTCCTTTTTAAAAACATTTTTTTTAAATAAGTGACATTTAACCATTGTAGTTACAGAGAAGTTAAACTTCTGAAATGACGAGTGAAACTAGAGTTGCAGTAAATACTGCATCAGATTCCACGAGCCTTGAAGCTCCTGTCTACCTGGTCCATCTCCTAGTCTACTCTCAAATCAAATCAAATGTGTTTTTGTGACTTGCTTGGTAAACAACGGGTGTAGACGAGCAGTGAAATGCCTACTTACTGGACCTTTTCCAACCATGCAGAGATAAAGACCAAGATGAAAATACAATAGTGACACCGGGAATAAATACACGGTGAATAACGGATAGCAATAACAAGTCAAATGAACATGGCTATGCAGTACACAGGGAGTACCAGTACCAAGTCGATGTGCACGGGTACGAGGTAATTGAGGTAGCTATGTACATATAGGTATGGGTAAAGTGACTAGGCAACCGGATAGATTACAGACTGAGCTGTAGCAGCAACGTATGTGGTGAGTGTGAAAGTGTGTGTGAGTGTGTGTATGGCGTCAGTATTGCGTGCGCATGTTCCATGTGTGTGGGCGTAGGCAGTGTGTATGTAGTGTGTCTATGGCTTGGGTGACTGGAATCTTTTACTTTTTTGGGGGGGCCTTCATCTGAAACCGCCTGGTATAGAGATACTGGAGGTCAGCGATCTCAGCCCCAGTAATGTACTTGGCCATACTGTAGCGCCCTGCGGTCGGGTGTCTTACAGCTTCCATACCAAGCGGTGATGTAGAGCTGAGGATCTGGCCCTTCCCTCAACGCAAGCAACACGTAATGAGCTGATCGTAGACTACATTAAACGGAGGGGTGAGCTTGCCCCATGCCAAATCTTTTCAGCCTCCTGAGTGGGAAGAGCTGCAGTCGGGCCCTCTTCACAACTGTGTGGGTGTGTGTGGACCATGTTAATTCCTTAGTCATGTGGACATCGACGAACTTGAAGCTCTTCACTCATTCCACTACAGCCTCATCAATGTGGATGGGGCATGCTCACCCCTCCGTTTAATGTAGTTCATGATCAGCTCATTACGTGTTGCTCGCGTTGAGGGAGAGGTTGTTGTCCTGGCACCACACTACCAGGTCTCTGACCTCCTCCCTATAGGCTGCCTCATTGTAGTCAGTGGTCAGTCCTACCACCGTTGTGTCTTCAGCAAACTTGATAATGGTGTTGGAGTCATGTGCGGCCATGCAGTCATGGGTGAACAGGAAGTACAGGAGGGGACTAAGCACACAACTCTGAGGGGCCCCCGTGTTTATGGTCAGCGTTGTGGATGTGTTGGTGCCTACCCTCACCGCCTGGGGGCAGCCCATCAGGAAGTCCAGGATCTGGTTGCAGTTGAGAGAGGTGTTCAGGGTCTTGAACTTGGAGGGGAGTACTGTGTCGAATGTTCAGCTGCAGTCAATGAACACCATTTTTATATAGGTTTTCCTTTTGTCCATGTGGGTGAGGTCAGTGTGGAGGGCAATAGAGATTGCGTCATCTGTGGATCTGTTGGGGTGTTATGTGAATTGGAGTGGGTCCAGGGTGAATGGGATGATGGTGTAGATGTGAACCATGACTCGCCTTTCAAAGCATTTCATGGCTATAGATGTGAACGCTACGGGGCGATAGTCATTTAGGCAGGTTACCTTGGCGTTCTTGGGCACGGGACTATGGTGGTCTTCTTGAAAGAAGTTGGTATTACAGACCGGGTCAGAAATAAGTTGAAAATGTCAGTGAAGACACTTGCCAGCTGGTCAGCGCATGCTCTGATTATGTTTCCTGGCATTCCATCTGGCCACAAGTCCTTGCAAGCCAAAGAACACCATCCCAACCGTGAAGCACAGGGGGTGGCAGCATCATGTTGTGGGGGTGCTTTGCTGCAGGAGGGACTGATGCACTTCACCAAATAGATGGCATCATGAGGGCGGAAAATTATGTGGATATATTGAAGCAACATCTCAAGACATCAGTCAGGAAGTTAAAGCTTGGTCGCAAATGGGTCTTCCAAATGGACTATGACCCAAGCATGATTCCAAAGTTGTGGCAAAATGGCTTAAGGGCAACAAAGTCAAGGTATTGGAGTGGCCATCAAAAAGCCCTGATCTCAATCCTATAGAAAATTTGTGGGCAGAACAGAAAAAACGTGTGCGAGCAAGGAGGCCTACAAACCTGACTCAGTTACACCAGCCCTGTCAGGAGGTATGGGCCAAAATTCACCCAACTTATTGTAGAAAGCTTGTGGAAGGCCACCTGAAACATTTGACCCAAGTTAAACAATTTAAAGGCAATGCTTCCAAATCCTAATTGAGTGTATGTAAACTTCTGACCCACTGGGAATGTGATGAAAGAAATTAAAGCTGAAATAAATCACTCTCTACTACTTTTCTGACATTTCACATTCTTAAAATTAAGTGGTGATCCTAACTGACCTAAGACAGGAGGATTAAATGTCAGAAATTGTGAAAAACTGAGTTTAAATGTATTTGGCTAAGGTGTATGTAAACTTCCGACTTCAACTGTAAGTCGTCTCTGAGTGTGCATTTCCTTGTTTGCTTATGGCTCTATACAGCTCTTTGAGTGCGGTCTTAGTGCCATCATCGATTTGTAGTGGGAAATTGACAGCTAAAAAAATATATAGATGAAACTCTCTTTGTAAATAATATGGTCTGTAGCTTATCATGAGGTATTCTAACTCAGGTGAGGAAAAATATGAGACTTCCTTAACATTAGAGATTGCGCACTAGCTGCTGTTAACAGAGACACAGCCCTCCTCCCTTTATCTCAACCAAATCTGCTGTCCGGTCTTGACGATGCATAGAAAAACCAGCTAGATGTACAGTACCAGCTAAAAGTTTGGACACACCTACTCATTCCAGGGGTTCTTTTTCAACATTGTAGAATAGTGAAGACATCAAAACTATGAAATAACTATGAAATAACACATATGGAATCATGTAGTAACCAAAAAAGTGTGTGGGGTTATATCCTTCCTGTTTGGTTGGATGGGGCCACAGTGTCTCCTGACCGCTCCTGTCTCAGCCTCCAGTATTTATGCTGCAGTAGTTTGTGTCGGGGGCTAGGGTCAGTCAGTTATATCTGTAGTATTTCTCCTGTCTTATCCGGTGCCCTATGTGAATTTAAGTATGCTCTCTCTAATTCTCTCTTTCTTTCTCTCTCTCAGAGGACCTGAGCCCTACGACCATGCCTCAGGACTACCTGGCATGATGACTCCTTGCTGTCCCCAGTCCACCTGGCCGTGCTGCTGCTCCAATTTCAACTGTTCTGCCTGCGGCTATGGAACCGTGACCTGTTCACCGGACGTGCGACTTGTCCCAGACCTGCTGTTTTCAACTCTCTAGAGACAGCAGGAGCGGTAGAGATACTCTCAATGATTGGCTATGAAAGGCCAACTGACATTTACTCCTGAGGTGCTGACTTGTTGCACCCTCGACAACTACTGTGATTATTATTATTTGACCATGCTGGTCATTTATGAACATTTTAACATCTTGGCCATGTTCTGTTATAATCTCCACCCGGCACAGCCAAAAGAGGACTGGCCACCCCTCATAGCCTGGTTCCTCTCTAGGTTTCTTCCTAGATTTGGACCTTTCTAGGGAGTTTTCCCTAGCCACCGTGCTTCTACACCTGCATTGCTTGCTGTTTGAGGTTGTAGGCTGGGTTTCTGTACAGCACTTTGATATATCAGCTGATGTAAGAAGGGCTATATAAATACATTTGATTTCATTTGAGCATTTTCTCAACCAGCATAATGAGGTAGTCACCTGAAATTAACAGGTGTGCCTTGTTAAAAGATAAGACATGAAGGTCAGTCAATACAGAACATTTCAATAACTTTGAAAGTTTCTTCAAGTGCAGTCACAAAAACCATAAAGCGCTATGATGAAACTGGATCTATTGAGGACCGCCATAGGAAAGGAAGACCCAGAGTTACCTCTGCTGCAGAGGATAAGATCATTTGAGTTACCAGCCTCAGAAATCTCAGCCCAAATGAATGCTTCACAGAGTTCAAGCAACAGACACATCTCAACATCAACTGTTCAGAGGAGACTGTGTGAATCAGGCCTTCATGGTAAAATTGCTGCAAAGAAACCACTACTAAAAGACACCAACGAGAAGAAGAGATTTGCTTGGCCCAAGAAACATGAGTAATGTACATTAGACCAGTTTAAATCTTTCCTTTGGTCGGATGAGTCCAAATTTGAGATTTTTGGTTCAAACCGTCGTGTTCCAACCGAGATGCAGAGTAGGTGAAAGGATGATCTCTGCATGTGATGATCCCACCGTGAAGCACGGAGGAGGAGGTGTGATGGTGTGGGGTGCTTTGCTGGTGATTTATTTAGAATTCAATGCACACTTAACCAGCATGCCTACCAAAGCATTCTGCAGCAATACGTCATCCCATCTGGTTTGCGCTTAGTGGGACTATCATTTGTTTTTAAAGAGGACAATGACCCAAACCACACCTCCAGGCTGTGTACGGGCTATTTGACCAAGAAGGAGAGTGATGGAGTGCTGCATCAGATGACCTGGCCTCCACAATCACTCGACCTCAACCCAATTGAGATGTTTGGGATGAGTTGGGCCTCAGAGTGAAGGAAAAGCAGCCAACAAGTGCTCAGCATATGTGGGACCTCCTTCAAGCATGTTGGAAATGCATGCTGGTTGAGAGAATGCCAAGAGTGTGCAAAGCTGTCATCAAGGCAAAGGGTGGCTACTTTGAAGAATCTAACATTTGTTTAACACTTTTTTGGTTACTACATGATTCCATATGCATTATTTCATAGTTTTGATGTCCTCACTATTATTCTACAAAGTCCAAAATGGTAAAAATGAAGAAAAACCCTTGAATGAAGTGTGTACAAATTTTTGACTGGTGCTGTATATTTATGTCCTCGTTCAGCCACGACTCTGAGAAACATAGGATATTACAGGTTTTCAGGTCCCTTTTAAAGGATAGTCTCAAACAGAGCTCATCCAGTTTGTTCTCTAGTGAATGCTTGTTCGCCAATAGAACAGAGGGAAATGGCGGTCCATTTGCTCACCGACGTAGTCTCTCTTTCCCCGCCGCTTCCTCTTTCAAGTCCCAGGGATTAGAGTCTTGTCTGGAGTAAGCAGAATGTCCAGAGCTGCTGTCTCGTTGAAGTTTACATTTGTGTCCAAACCTAGGTGAGGAATCGCTGTTCTGATGTCCAGAAGCTGTTTTCGGTCAGGGGCCCGTAAGACAGCTGCTATAACTGCAGTGCCATCTTCTCTCTCTCTACTCTGCATGATGAGGGTGCAGTTATCACCGTAGAACACAGTCACCCCAATTATTACACAAGTCTAGAACCAACACTTATAGGTGTGGCAATACGCATTTTGGCTCTAATCTGTATTTTTGTTTCCTGGTATAATATGGGATAAATAGTGTAGAGAGAGCAGCTGGGACACTGAGTGTGAAAGCTGAGCCCTTCCGGAATGTTCCATTACTTCCAGATCGGCAGTTCTCTTTTGACCTAAACCAAATCCTGTGCTTTCATCCAGAGCTGCCTGCAGGTGTTCTACCTCCAGTATAGCCTTTGTGTGTGCCTGCCATCCCCTAGGTCCTTTTATAGTCTTGCAATTTGAGTTTAGGAACAATAGCCGCTGGCTAATGCAATAGGCCACTAGGTTGTGTGCTATAGACTTTTTCTCTTGTTTGAGATTGGAGCACGTGTCTGGTCTTGTTTTCTGGGTTATAGGCTGGTATTATGTGTAGACAAGGGCCACTAGAACTAGCAACTAGCATTGGTCCAAGTCATTTTATTAGTTATTAGCCATTTGATGCTAAGCATTTCCTTTCCATTATAACATTGTGAATCAATTAGATTACAATAAAGAACAAAACAAAGTTTGCAAAAGAGACCTATAAAATGTCATGTCTAAACATCCTGAAATACATGACACACGATACCCATTGAATGTTTTGTGTTGTCTTTTTGTGTAGTGTCACTGAGGCCATGATCAACAGCATGGTATTCAGATAGTGATGACAGGTAAATAAAGGGTGTTCCTGCCTGTCCCAATGAGCTGTCAGCAAGCTGTACTTATCTGTTTGACTCCACATTTCACTCTTTATCATTAAGCCTGTTTGAGAACAGTGTAGAGTACAACATTGGCTTACATTTATGAGATGTTCTCAATGACACACAAAGACCCTGCTTCCTGGTAGTAGAGCTGCAACACTGAGGTCAGCCAGTTCAGCTATATTATATTGTGTGTGTGTGTGTGTGTGTGTGTGTGTGTGTGTGTGTGTGTGTGTGTGTGTGTGTGTGTGTAAGAGGTCAGGGACATCTGCATGACTCCTCTTTTCAGAACTCAGAACTTTCTCTCCTGTAGTAAACTTTTTAAATCGCTTCAGGTAACAAATGTCATCGACAAGAGCCAGTTTGACGGGCCTGACACTCTCCGTGCTTTGAGGGTCTTGACACATCCCAATGATATCTTTTTGCTGGCATGGGGAGCGAAAATAAAAACAATTTTAAAGGGGAAAAAAATGGTGGCTGTTAATGCTGTAAATTGTGATTTTGTTTCACTTCTCCTTTTTATCCGGACTCAGCTGTTTGTAACCCTTTCCAAATCCAGCGTGTTTGGCCCTGCAATGAGGACAGACAACCGTGTTATTTATTTTAGAGCTCGAGCCTAGAGGTTGTACTTAGCTAGGTGTTGATAGTGCTTCACATGCCATATTGTGGCTTAAGAGCAACCTGATGAACTGCAGTGTACTCAAAACGGTCTCTATAGTACAACCCTCTCATCCAAGGGGTAATTTATGCCGATGGAATAGAAAGAATGTTACTTGACAGTTTAGCTGTCAGTAATGAAATATTGCTCTTGTTAGGATTGCTCAATTTCCAGTTCAACTTTTAAACTTTTCCCAGCTCCAACAAATGATGTAAGCACCTCAATTATGCAAATCATATTTCCACAGCCCCGAATAAGGCGAATAGTGTGCTAGGTGTTTTAAGTGTTGGTCCTATTAAAACACTGTATTTTGATCCTCCATCTGCATTATCAATGCAGCTGCAAACACTGCAAAACAGACAGGATGTACTGTGTACTCATTAAAAGGTAAAAAATAACTATCAAAGCATATAGAAGCAAATGGGGTCATCTTATTTCATAACCTTGATTATGGCCTATCCCTTTGTGGAATTACATGATCAAAAATCCAATCACACTCTTGCCATACAGAATTAATGTGTCTCATTGAAAGCAAAGCCTATAGTTACCTGCCTGCTGTCTCCGAAGCCTGAACATGTTCAAGTTGTGTCATGTACTGCTCCATTATTCCTCAAAAGAAAGAAGCCTAATGGGGTAGTCTCAGTGGTGCAGCTTGGTGTATGGTTTCTTCCGCAGGGCTTTCATGTTGTCAGTGGTATTTCCTACTGTGTTGAGACAAGGGCCGTGTCCGAATACCAATACTTGCATCTTACATTGCCTTCAGAAAGTATTCACACCCCATGACTTTTTACAGCCTGAATATAAAATTAATTCAATTGAGTTTTGTGTCCCAGGCCTGCATAATACCCCATAATGTCAAATTGGAATGATGTATTTACAAATTTGTACAAATGATTAAAAATGTTAAAGTTGAAAGGTCTTGATTCAAGAGTGTACAAAGCTGTCATCAAGGCAAAGAGTGGCTACTTTGAAGAATCTCAAATATAAAATAGATTTGGACTTTTCTAACACTTGTTTGGTTACTACATGATTCCATGTGTTATTTCATAGTTTTGATGTCTTCACTCTTATTCTACAATGTAGAAAATAGTAAAAATAATGAAAAATCCTGTAATGAGTAGGTGTGTCCAAACTATTGACTGGTAATGTTAGTCAAAAATCTAACTTGACCACTCAGGAACATTCACTGTCTACTTGGTAAGCAACCCAAAGGTATTGGGACATCAAAAACCTGTTCCCAACTGACTTGAATATTATACTGTATTTCTGTCAAACCTTTTTACTTTAAGCGAAACTGATACATTTTTTTGATTTACACTAATCATTTCAAGACATTAATGATTAAGTAATAGTCTCTTCCAATTTTGTGGCAGAGCCGCAATGAGTTGGTTATAATGTTGTTTTGAGTATACACCTCCATACGCTGTTGTTAGTTGCTAACAACAGCGTATAACTGTATTGTTCTTCTTTACAATGTCTTTCATAAATATTACACCCTTCTTGGACATTTTCCCCAATTATTATTTGTATTTTTTTCTATCAGTATATTGGAGTTTAGATCTGCCTTTCCTGGAGGATGAAACTGAAGCCAACTCTGTAAAACTTCATTTAAAAAGGAAGGATACTTTAAAGAGGGATCCATTGTCAATTCAAGGTTTTAACCTGCAAAAAAGGCAAAGAGCCCACTCTTAAAAATGCCTTAATATGTAATAGTTTTAACCCCCCAAACTCATGTTCGTCATATAAATAAACTCATTTAACTTTCTGATTTGCCATTGCAAATAAAGTGACATTAAGCTCGCATAATTTCAAAAAGTATTCTCCTGGAGTCGGTAGAGCAATGAATAATAATGTCAACTGCGGTATCACTAGAGAATTAATCAGGGTAATCTTCCTGTGAATGGATAGGTGTTTCCATCTCCACGGTTTCAAGATTCTATCTATTTTGCTAAGTTTTTGATCTAAGTTATTAGTTTCAAGATCACTCAACTTTTCTGGGATATCACACCAAGCACATCGACTTCACTATCCACCCATTTAATCGGGATACCACATGGCAATTTAAAGTCTGTATCTTTTAGAGACGTTAACATTCGCCTAGTTAGCTAGCTAGCTACTTGTTGTAAATAACAGGGCTTGCGTTCAAACTGTTACAGGTCTGATGAAAATATCCGGCATTTAATTCAGTGGCAAACAACTCGTGAACACAGGAGAAATGCTGCAACAAAAGGTTTTGTGTAAGTCATGTGGCCATAGCTAGCTCTCTTGCTACTGCACTATGCACTAGCCATCATAACGTTAGTGACGTGGTAACATACATTCCTAATATTCTACAGTGGCGCTGGTCCCAACACTTTTTTTCTCCTCTAGTTCTCCTGACTTGTCACGTCGGTTTATCTGCGTTGAGCTGATTGTAATGTTCATGCTTTGCAATATTAGTTTCTACCTGAAACGTTACAGAGTGAATGGGTCTAGTTTCATTGCACATAACCTTTTATGGTCAAATCAAATTGATTTGGTCACATACATGTGTTTAGCAGATGTTATTGTGGGTGTAGTGAAATGCTTGTGTTTCTAACTCTGACAGTGCGGTAATATCTAACATTTTCAAAACATATACCCAATACACACTAATATAAGTAAAGGAATGGAATTAAGAATATATAAACATATGGACGAGCAATGTCAGAGTGGCATAGACTAGGATACAGTAGAATAGTATAGAATACAGTATATGCATATGAGATGAGTAATGCAAGATATGTAAACATTATTAAAGAGACTAGTGTTCCATTTATTAAAATGGCCAGTGATTTCAAGTCTATGTATATAGGCAGCAGCCTCTAATGCTCTAGTGATGGCTATTTAACAGTCTGCCTAGAAGGCCAGCATCCCGGAGTTACCTCTTCACTGTTGACTTTGATACTGGTGTTTTACGAGTACTATTTAATGAAGCTGCCAGTTGAGGGCTTGTGAGGCGTCTGTTTCTCAAACTAGACACTCTAATGTACTTGTCCTCTTGCTCAGTTGTGCACCGGGGCCTCCCACTCCTCATTCTATTCTGGTTAGTGCCAGTTTGCGCTGTTCTGATGTTTTTTTAATGGACAAAAAAACAGTTTTTCTTTCAAAAACAAGGACATTTCTAAGTGACCCTATACTTTTGAATGGTAGTGTATGTGTGTGTTGGGGTTTCAGTGTAAGTACAGTGCCTTGCGAAAGTATTTGGCCCCCTTGAACTTTGCGACATTTTGCCACATTTCAGGCTTCAAACATAAAGATATAAAACTGTATTTTTTTGTGAAGAATCAACAACAAGTGGGACAATCATGAAGTGGAACGACATTTATTGGATATTTCAAACTTTTTTAACAAATCAAAATTGAAAAATTGGGCGTGCAAAATTATTCAGCCCCCTTAAATAAATACTTTGTAGAGCCACCTTTTGCTGAGATTACAGCTGTAAGTCGCTTGGGGTATGTCTCTATCAGTTTTGCACATCGAGAGACTGAAATTTTTTCCCATTCCTCCTTGCAAAACAGCTCGAGCTCAGTGAGGTTGGATGGAGAGCATTTGTGAACAGCAGTTTTCAGTTCTTTCCACAGATTCTCGATTGGATTCAGGTGTGGACTTTGACTTGGCCATTCTAACACCTGGATATGTTTATTTTTGAACCATTCCATTGTAGATTTTGCTTTATGTTTTGGATCATTGTCTTGTTGGAAGACAAATCTCCGTCCCAGTCTCAGGTCTTTTGCAGACTCCATCAGGTTTTCTTCCAGAATGGTCCTGTATTTGGCTCCATCCATCTTCCCATCAATTTTAACCATCTTCCCTGTCCCTGCTGAAGAAAAGCAGGCCCAAACCATGATGCTGCCACCACCATGTTTGACAGTGGGGATGTTGTGTTCAGGGTGATGAGCTGTGTTGCTTTTACGCCAAACATAACGTTTTGCATTGTTGCCAAAAAGTTCAATTTTGGTTTCATCAGACCAGAGCACCTTCTTCCACATGTTTGGTGTGTCTCCCAGGTGGCTTGTGGCAAACTTTAAACTACACTTTTTATTGATATCTTTAAGAAATGGCTTTCTTCTTGCCACTCTTCCATAAAGGCCAGATTTGTGCAATATACGACTGATTGTTGTCCTATGGACAGAGTCTCCCACCTCAGCTGTAGATCTCTGCAGTTCATCCAGAGTGATCATGGGCCTCTTGGCTGCATCTCTGATCAGTCTTCTCCTTGTATGAGCTGAAAGTTTAGAGGGACGGCCAGGTCTTGGTAGATTTGCAGTGGTCTGATACTCCTTCCATTTCAATATTATCGCTTGCACAGTGCTACTTGGGATGTTTAAAGCTTGGGAATTATTTTTGTATCCAAATCCGGCTTTAAACTTCTTCACAACAGTATCTCGGACCTGCCTGGTGTGTTCCTTGTTCTTCATGATGCTCTCTGCGCTTTTAACGGACCTCTGAGACTATCACAGTGCAGGTGCATTTATACGGAGACTTGATTACACACAGGTGGATTGTATTTATCATCATTAGTCATTTAGGTCAACATTGGATCATTCAGAGATCCTCACTGAACTTCTGGAGAGAGTTTGCTGCACTGAAAGTAAAGGGGCTGAATAATTTTGCACGCCCAATTTTTCAGTTTTTGATTTGTTAAAAAAGTTTGAAATATCCAATAAATGTCGTTCCACTTCATGATTGTGTCCCACTTGTTGTTGATTCTTCACAAAAAAATACAGTTTTATATCTTTATGTTTGAAGCCTGAAATGTGGCAAAAGGTCGCAAAGTTCAAGGGAGCCGAATACTTTCGCAAGGCACTGTATGTGTGAATGTGTGGGTAGAGTCCAGTGTGTGTGCATAGGATCAGTGCAAAATAGACTGCTATTTAGCAGTCTTGTTGAGCAGTCATGGCTTGGGGGTAGAAGCTGTTCAGGGTCCTATGCTACCACTTGCCATGTGGCAACAGAGAGAACAGTCTATGGCTTGGGTGGCTGGAGTGTTAACATTTTTTGGGCCTTACGCTAACATGCTTGCTACACCTAGCACGTGCATCCGTGCCTCTTCATGTGCATGTTGATTTTGTCTATCCACACCAGACACGATCAGGACACACAAGTTGAAATATCAAAACGAACTCTGAACTAACTATATTCGTTTTGGGACAGGTTGAGGGCACATGAAACATGCAAAAGGTCATTTTTTCCTGGATCTTTTTAAACGTGGACTTATTCTGAGTCACACAAAATCTTGTGTTCTCTACTCCGACAATTAATCCAAAAATAAAAGGGTAAACATACTTAGTTTCTAGTAATCTCTTCATGGAGAGGCAGGACTTGCAGCGTGGCAAACGTCAAAAATAGAAGCAAGCAGTTTGGGTGAAATGATTGGATAACATGTATGTGTACATTTATTTTGCAACGCACATGCGCGAAATGCAGGCAGTGTGGTCAGCATGTGACACCACCTGGTATAAAGGTTCTGGATGGCAGGGAGGTCGGCCCCAGTGATGAACTTCCTTCCTATAGGTGCTCTCATGCATGGTTCAGTGTTACTTGCCTCGAAGCGAGTATAGAATCCATTTAGCTTAGCTTAGTTTGATGGCTCATCGGAGGTCGTATCAGGATTTCTTATAAGTGTCCCACTCAATGAAAGCGGCAGCTCTAGTCTTTAGCTCAATGTGGATCCATGGCTTCTGGTTGAGGTATGTACATATGGTTACTGTGGGGATGGCGTCGTTGATGCACTTATTAACAAAGCCGGTGACTGTGGTAAACTCCTCAATGTTATCGGATGAATCCTGGAACATATTCCAGTCTGCGCTAGCGAAACAGTCCTGTAGTTTAGCATCCGCTTCATCAGACCACTTACGTATTGTCACTGGTACTTCCTGTTTGAGTTTTTGCTTGCAAGCAGGAAGATAGAGTTATGGTCTGATTTGCCAAAGGGAGGGCTAGGGAGGGCTTTAAATGTGTGAAGTAAAAGTAATCTAGAGTTTTGTCACACCGCAGTTGCACAGGTGACACACTGGTGAAAATAAGGGAAAACGGATTTCAGTTTCCCTGTATTTAAAATCACCTGCCATGAGAAACGTCGCTTTTGGATGTCCATTTTCTTGTTTGCTTATGGCCCTATACAGTTTGTTGAGTGTGGTCTTAGTGCCCGCATCAGTTTGTGGTGGTAAATAGACAGCTATGTAAAATACAGATTAAAACTCTCTTGGTAAATAGTATGGTCTGCAGTTTATTATGAGGTATTCTAACTCAAGCGAGCAAAAACGTCCTTAACATTAGGGGTTGTGCACCAGCATTAGGGATCATGCACCAAAGAGACACACCCTTCCTCCCTTCGTCTTACCTGAGTCTGCCGTTCAGATTTGACGATGCAGAGTCAGCACGGAGGGAGGGGAGGCCACAGCCGCATTCTGGAAGTGGTATGCGGTGAAGGATGAGGCGCTGGGGGGCTGACACTCAATCACACCACTGATCATAATCTCCTTAGGTGACTGCTTGTTTATTTGTTTTTTGTTTACAAAGCGCTTTGAGGTTTATCTTATGAAAAACACTATAGAAGTTATTATTACTGCCAGGGAGGGATGCCTTATGGCCATTTTAGAGGCCATGATTAAAAGTAGTTTTGTGCATTTTGTAGGTATAATTATTTATAGCTATTCATTTAAACATGTTCTACTTTTTCTGGTGAAGTCCTTTTTTAAACCAAAAGTGGATTTCTGTTTTCTCATTGAAAAGGATAAACTCGCTCATCTGAGCCATCTTGTTGCAGGTGCATGGTAACAATTACATAAATTGAAAGAAATAAGAAACCCGCACACTGCGGCTACTATAGCACTTTTCATAACAATCTCAAAGCACATCAAAAGCAAAAAACAAACAAGCAATACATCATCATGAGTAGCCTAGCTATTGTTGGCTAGGTCAACCAATAGAGGCCAAGTCTTTGAGTGCATGCATCCTCCAAAGATGGAGAGGGACAGTTCATGGCTTGATTAGAGGAAGGTAGTCAGGGAGATGGTTGGTGAAGGTGGAGTCTGCTGATGATCTTGTAGAGGGCTATCTACTCTGGGAACCAGCCTGAGTCATGTAGACACTGGACCTCTCCTGTATGGTACCTACTTGGGTAATGTCTCAGCAGCTCTCGGCGCCAGTAAGCTCACTATACACAGTTCAGAGTAGTAGCCAGCCGTCCTCATTACGAGCCCTCTGCCTCAGCACTGCATTCATCTACTACATCTCCCATTCCTTTCAAGGTTCAGGTGACTCTTTAATTGATACATTCGTAGGCCTACAGTATACTCAAGTTTACTCGAAATACTCAAAAGTTTACTCGATTACTCCAAATGCTAGCTACATAGATAGTGTTAGCCCAAAACACTCTGGCATGTCAGTGTGGTGAAAGGTCACTGGGTGGGGCTCCTTTCCGGTTCATATGTGGAGCAGTAACTGATAGTGCGTTCAAGACAACAGGGAACTCTGGGGAAAGAAATCTGTTCCGGCCTCCTGAGTGGTGCAATGGTCTAAGGCACTGCATCGCAGTGCTGTCTGTGCCACTAGAGATTCTGAATTCGAGCCCAGGCTCTGTCGCAGCTGGCCGCGACCAGGAGGCCATGTGGCGGCGCACAATTGGCCCAGCGTCGTACGGGTTAGGGAGGGTTTGGCCGGCAGGGATATCCTTGTCTCATCGCGCACTAGCGACTCCTGTGGCGGGCCGGGCACAGTCGCCAGGTGTACGGTGTTTCCTCTGACACATTGGTGCAGCTGTCTTCCGGGTTGGATGGGCAATGTGTCAAGAAGCACTGCGGCTTGGTTGGGTTGTGTTTCGGAGGACGCATGGCTCTCGACCTTCGCCTCTCCCGAGGCGTTGCAGTGATGAGACAAGACTGTAACTACTACCATTTGCATACCACGAAATTGGGGAGAAAAATACAAAAAAAGAAAAGAAAATCTGTTCCGACTGGGAAAAATCTTTTGAATAGTCATCTAACTCAAAATTACAAATCAGAAACTCAGCATAATCCCAGAGTTCCGACTTCTCCGACCTGAAGATCACTGACGTCGTGATGTTTTTGTTTTGTTTACGAGTTCCCAGTTGTCTTGAACGCACCAAAAGTAATACATTTCAGCCGTGACATACTGCATGCTTTTCACTAAACAGTATGTAGTAGGCAAACTAGATTTCGGGGGTGGCCAAGGTCTTGGGAAACAAGTTAGATAAAACTGCTTGAAGTAATAGTATATGTGGTGCGAAATAGGTTTGTCTTCCATTAATACAGGATTTAGTTTGTTTTGTGGACTGCTGGATTATGGAATCAAACCACAGACAGAGAATGTGTGTTCTAATTAGGCTCTGCATGAGATAGATTGTGTGGATAAGGTTGTATGCAGAGCAAATATCTGTGTGAATGCCTTTGTGTGTGCTGGAAATCCCGTGAACATTGATGTAGTGTTGCCAGATAGAACAATTGCATTTGAACTCAGTAAATTGCTTTTCAATAATTGCTTGTCACACCATTAACTGAACAATGAACTAAAGTACAAGCTTCTATAGTATAAGTTTAACCACAACTAGGCTAAATGTATTGTATTGTTTGATCTGAATTTCATTAAGAATATCTGGTGACAAAAGTAGGTAGAGTGTAGAAAGCAGGGCTCTCCAACCATGTTCCTGGAGCGTTACCCTCCTGTAGGTTTTCGCTCCAACCCTAGTTGTGACTAATCTGATTTAGCTTATCAACCAATTATTAGAATCATATATGCTAGATTAGAGTTGGAGCAAAAACCTACAGGAAGGCAGCTCTCCAGGAACATGTTTGGAGAGCTCTGGCATATAATGTGTTCCATTCATGAAACATCAACAATCAACATCCATTGTCAAAACCAGGGGTTCCCAAAATGTTTCAGTCAGGCCCCCCTTCCAGCATTGGGAAACTTTGGGAAATTTCTATGGACACAAGCACTGTTCATGACATAAACTGTTCACATCCCTCTTATTGGTGGAGAAAACATTTGGCAGGTTTAAAGCTTATTTCCTACAATTAAAAAAAAAATCATGGGGCGCAGAGAAAATTCTATACATTTTATCATGACTAATGTATATTCAGTGACTCAAACATTCCAACAAAATATTTGGGCTTAAAAATCTAGCTAACACATGGGCTAGTTGATCTGAACATTTCTGGCACGTTATAAATAAGGTATGCAATGTCTGACTACCCAATTTCGAAATTGCACCTTGTGCATTCTACTATTTCTATTTTCAAGAGTAAGTTGAAAGCCAGACTGAGTTCCTTTAAAAATTAAAACAATTAAAATGCATATATTTGTTTTACAATACAATACATAAGTGTTTGAATGGCCATGTAGTCATGTAGTAATCCTGAAAGTTGTGTTAACTATAGTGAACACAAATATAAACGCAACATGTTTCATGAGCTGAATTGAAAGATCGCAGAAATGTACCCATGTGCACAAAAAGCTTATGGCTCTCAAATGTTGTGCACAAATATGTTTACATACCTGTTAGTGAGCCTTTCTCATTTGCCAAGATAATCCATCCATCTGACAGATGTGGCATATCAAGAAGCTGATTTAACAGCATGATCATTACACAGGTGCACCTTGTGCTGGGGACAATAAAAGGCCACTCTAAAATGTGCAGTTAGTGCAGTTTTGTCACACAACACAATGCCACAGATGTTTCAAGTTTTGAGGCAGCATGCAATTGGTATGCTGACTGCAGGAATGTTCACCAGAGCTGTTGCCAAAGATTTTTTATGTTAATTTCTCTACCATAAGCCACCTCCAATGTCGTTTTAGAGAATTTGGCTGTATGTCCAACCGGCCTCACAACCGCAGACCACGTGTAAGGACCTCTACATCTGGCTTCTTCACCTAGAGGATTCAACTCAGGAGTATTTTTGTCTGTAATAAAGCCCTTTTGTGGGGAAAAACTAATTTTGATTGGCTGGGCCTGGTTCCTATGTGGGTGGGCCTCGCTCCCAAGTGGCTGCACCCCTGTCCAGTCATGTGAAATCCGTAGATTAGGGCCTAATAAATTGACTTACTTCCTTATATGAACTGTAACTCAGTCAAATCTTAGAAATTGTTGCATGTTGCGATTTATATTTTTATGACCTAATGATGTGGTTGCTATGCATGCAATGTTGATGTCCAAAGTCAGGCTTTAACATAAACCTTGAACACATTGTTACCTATATCGGGCTTTTGGTGAGAAAACAGGAAATGTTACCTTCCTTCCTATGAACCTATGGATCCAGTATTCTGCCTCTACTGTATAGCTTTCCATTGTGTTCACCCACAATTAGGATGTTTCTCAAACAACATCCTATTCCCTATGAGCCCTGGTCAAAAGTATTGAACTACATAGGGAATAGGGTGCCATTTGGGATGCAGATTAATCCTTTTGCCGGTCCCCTTGTCAATCAGAATAGGTGTGACAAGCAAACCCTGCTCTCTAGCTGCCTCTAGCTTTCCCTGGCTCCTGTCCACAACTGAGTGTCAGAGGGGGAAGAGAGGGAGCTGGTAAGTATCCCCATGTTCTGCAGGACACAATGGGCTCTGACAGGCCCTTTCTGACACCCTCATGTGCCTTGTCAGTTGTGATAAGTTGCTTGGATAAAGAAAAACAGAGACACAGCTGAGCATGCTAATAGAGTAATTGTGACAGGATCTCAGGCTTGGGCAGAAGCACACTAGGGCACTCTTAGAAATTACCCCTCCTCCTCCCCCCCAACCCCCTTCTCCTACTCATTAGCAAGGCCAAGGACTTGTAGAGTTATTCTAACCTGGTGATTTCCCCTCAATAACCCTGACCAGTGTGGGGAGAGAAAAAATAATGTATTAACAAGTCCGGCCACAGAGACAAAACAACTCTGTGAATACAGTGCAGCTTTCACACATTAAGAAATCCATCTTCGGTCTGAAGGCATTTGATAGTTTCGGCAGGGGTCTCAGAGGTCCCGTCTGCAGCTGCTCTCACTCCGCTTGTCTATTTTGGAGAAAGAAAAGTGGTCAGTGGCAAGGGCAATATGAAACCTGTTGCCCCTGCATAGGGAAAATACCATGGGTGACTCAAGCCTATACCTCATAATAGGACAGGTTATGCATGCAAGTGCCTAAAAACAAAAGAGTTAGCGCTAACAATACCTTCAAAGCTACTTACTGTACCTACATCGTGTATTGCAATTTTTTGATGGCCACATGTCCTACATGTCTAAATTAACAAAAAATTAAACAAGTGGAGTCTCAAGCGAAGCCTCTTTTCCCAAACTATTGCCACAATCCATGCTCTGTGCATTCTAATTCCCAGATGCTGGATGATCCTATGATAATTCCCAGATGCTGGATGATCCTATGATAATTCCCAGATGCTGGATGATCCCCCCACACACACAAATTCCACGGACAGTGGTCCCTGAGAGGCCTTGTTTACCCAGAGTTCGCTGCCGTGGCTGTCCCCCGATCTCTCTCCCGCACGACACAGTCACGCACTCATCAGTTAATGCGGAACATCTGGCGGGATTAACAGTGTCAGGCTAATCAGAGCCTAGCTGACAGATCCCAATGAAATGCCATTCTGCAGCTGTGCCCAGCATTCACATCCCAGTAGACTCCTACCTCTTTTTTTCTAATTAGCCTGGCTGGGTCCAGCGTGATCAGCAGAGAGAATGCGTGCAGAGAGAGGAAAAACGAGAAAGAGAGAACTCAACTATGCGCCACCTGCTCCAAACGTTTGCGGCTATAAATCTCTGAAGCTGAACCATACAGGCTGGAGAGAAAGACTGAAAGAACGAGAGAAAATGAGAGAAAATGAAAGAGTTTGAGAGAGACAGAGTACCCAGCCATTCCAGGCAGGCTGACTGACTGATGGGACCGTGGATGGGCATTGATGATGGGGATTGGAGCGAGAAAGGGTTGTGGCCCTAGCACCTTTCTCTCAACAGGCACAGTGCTAGTAAGAAAGGTATGTAAGTAAAGGCAAAATCACACAGGGGAGGTAAATTTGCACGTGCAAGAGCAGCGAGCATTATGTCACAAAGACAGCGTAGTGTACGCTAGAATAATTATCATAAATCTATTATAAAGAGTTGTATTCTAAACTGGAATCGGAGTTACAGCATTCCTCAAATCTTCCATGCGTAGCTTACACGGAACCCAAACCAGCTGCACGCGTGCACTATTGTGGAAGATTTTATTTTGTCCCCCTACACCATACACACGCAGGTTAAAATATCAAAACAAACTCTGAACCAATTACATGGGAACAGGTCGAAAAGCATTAAACATTTATGGCAATTTAGCTAGTTAGCTTACACTTGCTAGCTAATTTGTCCTATTTAGCTAGCTTGCTGTTGCTAGCTAATTTGTCCTGGGATATAAACATTGAGTTGTTATTTTACCTGAAATTAACAAGGTCCTCTACTCCGACAATTAATCCACACATAAACCGGTCAACCGAATCCTCTCTAGTCATCTCTCCTCCTTCCAGGTTTTTTCATGTTTGAATTTATATGGTGATTGACATCAAAACTTTCATAGTATTACTACACCGACCGGCAACACAGTTCGTTTTTCAATCACCCACGTGGGTATAACCAATGAGGAGATGGCACGTGGGTACCTGCTTCTATAAACCAATGAGGAGATGGGAGAGGCAGGACTTGCAGCGGGATCTGAATCAGAAATAGAAAGGAGTTCTATTTTAGCCCTTGGCAACGCAGACGCACCAAGCTGTGTGGGTGCAATTATTGAATAACATAGATTTCTAAATGTATTTTGTAACGCTCGTGTCGCGTGGTCAGCCTATTAGGCTGTCACACCCTGACCTTAGATATCTCTGTTTTCTATATATTTTGGTTAGGTCAGGGTGTGACTAGAGTGGGTACTCTAGTGTTGTATGTCTAGGGTTGTTGTAGGTCTAGGGGTTTTGTATTTCTTTGTTGTCCTGATATGGTTCCCAATGAGAGACAGCTGTTTATCGTGTTCTCTGATTGGTGATCATATTTAGGCAGCCCGGTTTCCCACTTTTTGTTGTGGGATCTTGTCTACAGTTAGGTGCCTGTGTGCACACTAGTAGCGTCACGTTTCGTTTTGGTGAGTTTCAGTATATTAAAAATATGTGGAACTCTATTCACGCTGCGCCTCCTTCATACGACGATAGGCTATATGATCGAAATCGTCATACTCTACTGTAGGTAGGCTGCTGCATTGTATTCAAATAGGTAGCCTATTTGTTAGATAAACTAGCTTACAGTCATATATATATATATATATATAACCATACAACTTTACCTAGCAAAGTAGGGGAGATTCCTCAAATTCCCTTTATGCAAACGACCCACTCTATCGCTAGGCGATTTGATTAATTTGAACAAAGGCACTCACTCACCAACCATGCACTTTGTTTGAACTCTATCAATCTGTATCAGTCGTCTGTAAGCAACAAGGGTGATATTGTCATTTCCTGACAGTAGATGACTTGATATCATTTTTGTTTTTTATACAATCCAGTTCATTATAAATGTAGAAGAGGATTGCATTCATACATTGCTACAAAGTTGTCCATAAGCAATAGCCTATGCATAATGTTGGCTTGCATTTAAACTTATCTATATTAACTACCATTTGTCACACCTACTCCGGCTCCCTCCCTCCTGCGCTTGACATCGCAGTTTCGGTCCTGGCAACCCACATTGCGCACACCTGCTCCCCATCGTTAAGCACACCTGGACTTCATCACCACACTGATTACTCTCCCTTCATATAGCCCTCACCAACCTCAGTCATTAGGCAGTGTGGGTTTTGTTTTCATGTCCAGACGTGTCCCTTGTTTCGTAACGCTCTATGTTCATGATTAAACTCACCATTTGCACCTGCAGAGGGACTCCCTGCATCGTTGTTACAGAATTGCTCCGCGTAGGTGCAAGATAAATATACTCTCTAATTTTATACTCTATGTGGGTGACGGCATTTTGCGGGTAAAAAAAACACTTCTCGTGTGATTTGGGCTTAAGATGAATATCACAAAAATAGTTTAGTAAATGTGGATATCCTGGTGTTGTCATCTGGCAACTATTTGACAGAAATATAATTGGAGAAATTAACATGCATGCGGAATGTGGTCTCTCTCAACGGAGCTAGGGAAAGGCTCCAGGAGTGCTTTCAGTTCCTGATTCATAGTCCCCAACCTCCCTCTCCTCCACATTCCCCATCACGCACAACCAGATCTCCCTCTCAAATGAACCAGGTGGTTCCTATTAAACACGAGTAAGGCTCCATTCTAAAACACAACTGGAGAGCTTAGAATTCCTCTCTCTCCCCCTTTCCTCTCTCATTCCTGTTTCATTAGAAGTATCACACATTGTTCTTTAGAAAATTACAACCACAAATGTATTTTATTCCCAAAATAAACATAAGGGGGATGGTGTTCTGCTAGTGTTTCCCAAACGGTGGGTAAAGGAACTAATGTGTTTTGGACCCTTTCCTTTTGGGTCATGCCTGGCCTTATCTCCAGAGATACATTGTATGCGCTATCTCGCAAATGCATACTAAACCTTTTTCATTTGTAATATTGCATTTATAACGTTGTCTGGTTTCATCTATAAGTCATACACTTCATTTTTTCTTTGCATTTGTTGCCGAAACCCAGAATATGCACACCCATATTCACACCTAAAGTTGAAAATTATTTGAAAAGAAAATGTCAACACTACTCTGACATCTCACCGAGTGTCTATAGATGCATTCGATAAAACGTTAACCCACGTTCATGACAGTCAATCCTTGGAGGCACATCTGGGAAAGCTAGACCTCAGCATGTGAGGTATGTCTGAAGTGCCAGGGTGGTAAGCAGGATGTGCTCTGCAATTAGTGCCATCTCCCCATCAGCCCTCCTCCAACGACTCCCACTTCCTGACGATGACAGCCCAGTTCCTCCGCTGACATTCCTTACACCCCCCTTCTTACACTCCTCCATATCCTCTGCACTCATTCCAGCATACCTATCAGTCCCTCTTTGTCAGACCTTATTTCAAATGCTAATGGCTCCCCTATAGGAGCCTGTTAGTTCATCTCAGCTGGCAGCTGAGCAAAGCACCTTTGATTCTTCTCTTCCCCATTGTCTTCCATGTAACTAAGGGGTAATTTGACTTGTATTTTTTAACTTCAAGAAGTGGAAGGCTAACACGGGACCCAAACCGGCTGCGCGCGTGCGCTATCGTGCATACATTTATTCCCCCCCCCCCACACACACACACCAAACGCGATCACCACACGTATGTTAAAATATCAAAACAAACTCTGAACCAATTACATTAATTTGGGGACAGGTCGAAAATCATTAAACATGTATGACAATTTAGCTAGTTAGCTAGCAAGGGCAAGCTAACGTTCATTTGTCCTATTTAGCTAGCTTTCTGTTGCTAGCTAATTTGTCCTGGGATATAAACATTGAGTTGTTATTTTACCTGAAATGCACAAGGACCTCTACTTCGACAATTAATCCACACATAAAACAGACAACCAAATCGTTTCTAGTCATCTCTCCTCCTTCCAGGCTTTTTCATTGTTTAATTTATATGGTGATCGCATCTAAACTTTCATTGTATTACCACAACTTCCGGCAAAACAGTTCGTCTTTCAATCACCCACGTGGGTATAACCAATGAGGAGATGGCACGTGGGTACCTGCTTCTATAAACCAATGAGGAGATGGGAGAGGCAGGACTTTCAGCGCGATCTGCGTCAGAAATAGGAATGAGTTCTATTTTAGCCCTTGTCGCAGATGCTCGTTGGCGCGTGTGAGCAGTGTGGGTGCAATAATTTAATAATATGGATTTCTAAATGTAATTTGCGATGCTCGCAGGCGACGTGTCCGGTCTGGTCAGCATGTAAAGGCTTGTTTTATGGTGCTATGTTTTGGGGACGAGTAGCTTTACAGGATAAAATGGTGCTTTTGCTCTGAGTTCGTTCATAAGAATGTAAGAACAAGTGTAATGTCATAAAAAATTGGGTATAAAAAATTGTTCCAGCCACAACTGAAAAATCCAATCTTTGTATCACATTGAGAGCTCCATTCTTGAATCAGTACTGAAGTGTCTGAGAACAAAAGGATTTCGAAACATGTAACATGTTCTGTGTTAGTTTAACCTGTCACGTGTTCTCTGAATATCCCCCATGTGAACAATACCACTCAGCCAAGCACAAACCAAGCAATCTGCAGGCGAAACATTGAAAAGCTTTTGCAAACAAAATACTATGTGTGACCCCTTAAATCTCATTGTCATCATAGCCTGCTCTCCACCTCGTCTCTTCAGTCACAGATCATAACAAACCCTTATATGTTCCTCAGCCCCTTTGTGCAGTGCTGACTGGCTGTGCACTGGTGATCAGGTTTAGTAAACACCCATCACGTTCTCTATAGCCCCAAGAGGAAATGCAAGCTGTCTAGGACTTGTGCAATGTGTGTGTGATTATTATTGTATTTCCAGCTGTGAGGATATATGGGATTGGACACGGGGGCACACAAGTCAGGACATATGGCCAATAATGCAAGGCGAATGCTTTATGGGCTTTCAACCTGCAAACGTAATAGCGATGTCACTTTTGCTCTGAAAACAAATTGCGTCAGAAATATATGGCCAGTAAAGATTGCCAAACCTCAGTGCATGTGTGGCAAAGCATGAAAGTGTGTCATAAAAAAAAGGTTAATGTCTGGTTGCCCTTCCCATGTGTGGAACTGACTTCAAGAGAGGCAGAGAGACACAAAGGCAGGTTAAAGTTTCACCTCTCATATACTACAGTGCATTCGGAAAGAATTCAGACACATTGGCTTTTTCCCCCTTTTGATACGTTACAGGCTTATTCTAAAATTGATTAGATTGTTTTCCCTCATCAATCTACACACATTACCCCATAATGACAAAGCAAAAAAAGTGTTGTTTTTTTTGTTGCAAATGTATTACAAAAAAAAAACATTTCACATTTACATAAGTATTCAGACCCTTTACTCAATACAGGAGACTGAAAAGATTTAGCATGGGTCCTCAGATCCTCAAAAGGTTCTACAGCTGCACCATCAAGAGCATCGTGACTGGTTGCATCACTGCCTGGAATGGCAACTGCTCGGCCTCTGACCGCAAGGCACTACAGAGGGTAGTGCGAACGGCCCAGTACATCACAGGGGCCAAGCTTCCTGCCATCCAGGACCTCTATACCAGCCGGTGTCAGAGGAAGGCCCTAAAATTGTCAGACTCCAGCCACCCTAGTCAAAGACTGTGGCTGCTACCACATGGCAAGCGGTACCGGAGCACCAAGTCTAGGTCCAAGAGGCTTCTAAACAGCTTCTACCCCCAAGCCATAAGACTCCTGAACATCTAGTCAAATGGCTACCTAGACTATTCTCATTCTGTTCTGTTCTGGCTCTGGCTGGGCCACTCAAGGTCATTCAGAGACTTGTCCCCAAGCCACTCCTGTGTTGTCTTGGCTGTTTGCTTAGGGTCGTTGTCCTGTTGGAAGGTGAACCTTCGCCTCAGTCTGAGGTCCTGAGCAGGATTTCGTCAAGGTTCTCTCTGTACTTTGCTCTGTTCATTTTTCCCTCAATCCTGAGTAGCCTTCCAGTCCCTGTCACTGAAAAATATCCCCACAGCATGCTGGCACCACCATTCTTCACCATAGAGATGGTGCCAGGTTTCCACCAGACTTAATGCTTGGCATCCAGGCCAAAGAGTTCAATCTTGGGTTCGTCAGACCAGACAATCTTGTTTCTCATAGTCTGAGAGTCTTTAGATGACTTTTGGCAAACTCCAAGCGAGCTGTCATGTGCCTTTTACTGAGGAGTGGTTTCCATCTGGCCAATCTACCATAAAGGCCTGATTTGGAGTGCTGCAGAGATGGTTGTCCTTCTGGAAGGTTCTCTCCCATCTCCACAGAGGAACTCTGGAGCTCTGTCAGATGGACCATCAGGTTCTTGGTCACCTCCCTAACCAAGGCCCTTCTCCCCCGATTGCTCAGTTTGGTCAGGCGGCCTGCTCTAGGAAATGTCTTGGTGGTTCCAAACTTCTTCCATTTAAGAATGATTGATGGGACCTTCAATGCTGCAGACATTTTTTGGTACTATATCTCGACACAATCCTGTCTCAGAGCTCTACAAACAATTCCTTCAACTTCCTGGCCTGGTTTTTGCTCTGACGTGCACTGTCAACTGTTGGACCTTATATAGCAGGTGTGTGCCTTTCCAAAACATGTCCAATCAAAAGAATTTACCACAGGTGGACTCTAATCAAGTTGTGAAAACATCTCAAGGATGATCAATGGAAACAGGATGCACCTGAGCTCAATTTCGAGTCTCATACCAAAGGGTCTGCATACTTATGTAAATAAGGTATGTTTTTTATTTCTAAAGAATAAGGCTGTAACGTAACAAAAAGTCAAGGGGTCTGAATACTTTCCGAATGCACTGTATATACTAGCTACATTGTCTGCATTCAGAAAGTTGCCGGTTTCTCAGTTAACTTGGCTGCAGTGACTCTGGGGAGGAACTAGGCTTTAGACACATTCAGTATGCCTCTGTCCTTTTCAATAACTGAGGTACAGATGAGGTGAACAATGGCTTCCCTGTAGCTTAAGTTAGCTAACTGTTATTTGTTAACTGTGAACATATTGACAATTTCCATACTTTCTACATATCAGTGATTTACCTCCCACACGCCTAACGTTATGGCAGGCCGTTATCAGGTGACTGAGAGTGTTATCAAATAGACTGATAAGATGAAACTGTAGCTTTTAGTTCCAACACTGTTGTTACCAGGTCGGAGTTGTTTCCAGATGTCATCACTTTTTATAAATTAGTGACCCCCTTCCAAAGAGAAGGGATAATCTCAGATTGCCTGTAGTTAGCCAGTGCCTACACACCCCTCATCCAGGACTACCAGTATTGAGGGTAATGTTACACAGTAACACGTTAAAGTTACTTTTTGAGGTAACGAGTAATATGGCGTTACAAGCTAGGTTTCCATCCAATTGGAGACAGATTTTCATTCAAATATTCTAAAATCCACATAAAACCAACATGGACATTTTCCCACCAGAGACTTGCTTCCGTCATATTGACTTGTTGCAGATAAAAGGCTGTGCGTTATGACATAGTGCACATGAAAATACATGTTGCAGTTAAATTCCCATGTACAGAATAAATAAAAAAAAACATGCTAAATGGGTTTCCATTGCATTTTCAACTCCACTGATAGTTTTCTCACACAAAAAAAATGCATTAAATAGCAAGTGTGCCCACTCTGGTATTGGCATGTGTGGTCTGCCAACGGCACGGCACGCAAGGCACAGATGCGCGCTGTTGGCTGAAGTGCACGAATAGTCTACATGATGAGATTATTATGGACAAAAATGCAAACCGCAGCCAAGCATCGATGATCATGTCACCCTCGATATGTAAAGGAGCATCAAGCTCATCACCTTGCACTTTCACCACCCTGTGACATTCATAACTTTTTTCATCTGTAGCCTAATAATCTGCATGCTTTCCTGACTAGCGTCGTAGTGGGAGGACCACACATGTCATTGCGTGGGTACATGTTTATTAATATGATGGTAATTATATCAATATTTGCGCGTAAAAGCGTGTCCACCGACATTTCTCGCGTAATACATTTTACCGGCACTTTACTGTGTCGGTAAAACCGTCATTTTAACTTTGATATTTGTAAAGTTTACCCAAAAACAATCGCTGTTCCCATTCTTTTTTTTTACGACTTACTTTATTCACATATAATGGTTGGTTAGAAACCTGGTTACTGTCCCAATGTGAGGAATCATATTACAGTTACTGATAAAATAAATAGGTTGTTACTTTTGGTATCATTCCCCTCCTTTTCCAGTTATTGATCCAGATTCTAATTGTTTTCGTCCTGAAGTCCTCTCACCAACTTCCTGTTTACACGCGTACGCACTCCTACTAACAGCTTTAGTGAGGGACATCAAACATAGCAGCTGCGTCAAAAATATTGACTTTCTCACCGTGGAATTACTCTCAATACTTTGACTTGGTAGGACAAGATGACAATGATATAACTGTAAAATGTAAACTGTGCCCAGGTGAGAAACACCTCCCCACAGCTAGAAACACAACTTCCAATCTGTTGAAGCACCTGCAAAGGCAACACGCCGACATAAAACTCGTAGCGAAATACCACCGGGGACTGACCACTGCTGCTGAAAATGACAGTAGGCCTACCTCATCCAAACAACCAAGGCTTGATTTAAACTGTTCAGGAAGACCGGATGTAACCCAGGGAGAGCTGAACAAGCTTGTAGCTGAGTATGTAGTAGAGGAAACGCTGCCCTTGGCCCTACGTAACGGTGACATTGCTTACATTGAGAGAGGAACCTCATAACGCAAAAGTAATATAAGGAGTAGTGTAACAAAATAATCTTACCTGTGAGTAATTATAATTAGTAAACTAATTCATTATTGTGAAAAAATGAACAAGTAATAGGTAATATATAACTTTTTTTGAATAACGACCCCAACACTGATGACTTCAGAGGTGGGTCATCCACACAAACAATTCCTTTTAGCCTTCAGCTAATGTAGGCAATGTGTATGTTGCAGGTGTTCTTGTGATTAGTCAGTCCCAAGATGAAGTGGTGTCCGGGAATAGGAGCTGGCAAAGCTAAGAAAATATGCCACTTCAAAGCTACAAGATGATAAAAAGCTTTAAGATTAAAAGTGTTGTCAAATGTCTGTTGTTAATGGAGAGTACAGAATACAAGGGAATAGTTGACCCTACAGATCTATAAATGTTTTTAAAGTAACTGTTGAGACTACAGTAACTGGTGAGACTAGAGTGGATTCAAAATTGAACTTCAAGTGCTTTAAACCAGTTAAATGTAGCTACATGTAATCTACATAATCGCAAAAAATAATGATCTACCGTGAGAGGGCCACATTAACTAGTAATTCTGCATACTCCAAGAGAGGTTACAATCTCAGCTTTCTGGTAGAAGCTGGTATAAATTGCTGAGGTGTACTTTTGAGGACACAAGCTCAAGTACACAGTACAAACATGAAAATATGGAATATTCTAGATGGATTTCCTATTCAACAAAACTATGAATTAGGCTTGAAATGATTTATGCTTTCTAAATATAGTATAATCAAATTATAAAATGATTAATTACAAGATTTGACCATCCTTATGACTTAAATACATACAGTATTTGCATGTTTAGTGTTAGAGAAAATGTGTATATTTTCCAAAGGTCTCTCTTGATCAAACGTCTGCTCCCATCGTCTGAACGTCTCACAGAGCTCTAGCTTGGCTTCCTGAACTCGCTAGGAACTCGCCTTTCATCTCATATTAATCCTGTCCATCTGTCACCTACAGAAAGGTTTTTTTGTTTAAAATCTATTAATTGTTTTAGATTCATGGCTACAGTGATGAAACCACTCTCTCCTGCCACGCTATGATGTAAGGATTGCATGCATGTGCTTTGTCAGTGGCTGTGACGTACAGTAGGGTTCAGCCAGGAGTTAATGGACAGTCGGAAGAGCGAATTTAAAATCAAATCAAATTGTATTAGTCACATGCACCGACTACAACAGGTACCGTGAAATGCTTACTTACAAGCCCTTAATCAACAATGCAGTTCAAGAAAGAGTTGAGAAAATATTTACTAAATAAACTAAAGTAAAACATTCTAAAAAGTAACACAATAAAATAACAATAACGAGGATATATACAGGGGGTAAAAATTAGTCGAGGTCATTTGTACATTTGTATTTATTTAACTAGGCAAGCCAGTTAAGAACAAATTCTTATTTACAATGACGGTCTAGAAAAAGTGAGTTAACTGCCTTGTTCAGGGGCAGGAGGACAGATGTTACCTTGTTAGTTCGGGGATTCGATCTAGCAACTTTTTCGGGTTACTGGCCCAACGCACTAACCACCCCTATTTGATTAATTGTTCAGCATTCTTATGGCTTGGGGGTAGAAGCTGTTAAGGAGCCATATAGGTATGGGTAAAGTGCCTATGCATAGATAATAGACAGCGCATAGCAGCAGTGTAGAAAACAAATGGGGGGGTCAATGTAAAAGTCTGGGTGGTCATTTGATTAATTGTTCAGCAGTCGTATGGCTTGGGGGTAGAAGCTGTTAAGCAGCCTTTTGGTCCTAGACTTGGCGCTTATGTACCGCATGCTGTGCTGTAGCAGAGGAGAACAGTCTAGGAATTGGGTGACTGGAGTCTTTGACAATTTTTTGGGCCTTCCTCTGACACTGCCTAGTATATACAGTAAGTCCTGGATGGCAGGAATCTTAGCCCCAGTGATGTACTGGGCCATTCGCACTACCCTCTGTAGCGCCTTACTGTCAGATGCAATTGCCATACCAGGCATACTTCCATACTAGTCCGTAATAGTTTTCAGGCCCTGCCACATCCGATGAGCATCAGAGCCGGTGTAGTAGGATTCCATTTTAATCCTGTATTGACGCTTTGCCTGTTTGACGTTTCGTCTGAGGGCATAGCGGGATTTCTTATAAGCATCCAGGTTAGTGTCCTGCTCCTTGAAAGCAGCAGCTCTAGCCTTTAGCTCAGTGCGGATGTTGTCTGTAATCCATGGCTTCTGGTTGGGATATGTACGTACGGTCACTGTGGGACAACGTCGTCGATGCACTTATTGATGAAGCCGGTGACTGAGGTGGTATACTCCTAATTGCAATTGGATGAATCCTGGAACATATTCCAGTCTGTGTTAGCAAAACAGTCCTGTAGCGCAGCATCCTCGCCATCTGACCACTTCCGTATTGAGTGAGTCACTGGTACTTCTTTCTTTAGTTTTTGCTTATGAGCAGGAATCAGGAGGATATAATTAGGGTCAGATTTGCCAAATGGAGGACGAGGGAGAGCTTTTTATGTGTCTCTGTATGTGGGGTTAAGATAGTCTAGAGTTAAATGGTAGGAGTGACATCCGAGCTTCAAGGGGTTTCAGATTTTACTTTCTAGGCTCCAAAAATATACTGCTGTGCCATTTCGATCTATGTCCACAGATCAATTTATAAGTGAAAATGTCGGTTGGATCCGGTACCAGAACTACGCAGGTCCCCTAAACACGGGAGTTTACATCTAAGAGGTTTTAAAGCTAATCCTATGTAGTGACCATTGGTAAAATTGGCCGGCTTTGCAGTAGGTACAAACTAAGTGGATATTACAAAAAATGCCATTGGTAACAAATAAAAAAGAATGAATTTCTGATCTGACTTACTTCCTTTTATGATTTACTGGAAAGATCACACGATCCTCTCTTCAGAGATTATTCCTGGAATGATGAGATGACTTTCTGCTCTGTAATGATTACCACTAGTACAATTACCACTTCAAAATTATTCTCCAGACAGTATCTTAATGGTACATACCCCCCAAAATACCTCTTCTGTTTTAGCTTTTTACCAGTATGTTATGTCCAAAAGCATTTTTTTTTTTTTTTTTTTTTTTTACAATTATGAAGATTCAACTTTGTTTTGTCCTATAGTGTCATTAGGGTGAAAACATTTTTAATAATGTTTGCAGATTTGCCCTACATTCTGAATGGACAGTACTGCAGTAGTCAATTGGAATTGTGTGTCCAGTTGACAAGAATTTAAATGAATTTGACCCATATTCCCAGAGTATTTGTTCAAACTATGCAAACTAAATATGAAAATGCCCTGTGGTCTCCTTGTGACTTTGATTCAACTGTCCCTCAGCACCCTGTTTTTCCATTGTTGCATCTTGTCAGGATAGGGACATACTTGACATTGTTTTGAACCTTAACTTCCCTTTGTTGAGGTTCTTAAGGAATTGACCTGGAACAATTGGCTTAAAATCACGAAGACTTCACTTAGAAACTTTGTAAAAGCTTCGGAGAGAAAAGGCCTTAAGTCATTCATTCTGTACTATCACCACTGATCCCTGTTTAAAGGATGTTTCTTTGCTCTTTTCCATATACCATGTGGACATTGTTAACCTTAATACTGCTGTGTGCCAAGTATAGGTAAGCCTCTCACTTTTGGGTTCAGGGGTCAGAGTTCACAGTAGGCCAGGGGCCTCTGAAATGTGCTTTCCAAGAGGTGAGGGGACAACGGGTATATAGCAAGGCCAAAGAAGATTGATTATATAATATATTGCTCTATGGGTCTTCTAAAATCAGCTTCATGATATCAATAGACATTGAGATATATTTATGGTTCATATGTGTTTAAATACCACAGCACAGTAGAATTAACCCTCGGATGTAGCTAGCTAACCATGTGGATGAGTTAGGGGTAACATCATAAGAGTATGTAACCTCTCAGAAAGGGGGTTAACAAAGCATTATGGTCATTACTCTGAGACGGAACAGTCACCCCCTGAAAACTATCTAAATTCCAGAGCTGCTCTATATCAATTCTCATGACTCCGTGAACTACAAACTAATCTTTAGCGTATAGTGAAGGAGGATGGTCTTAGGGTTATAGGCATGCCTGCTTTTAGATAAGGAGTGCAACATTTACAGTCACCAGTACTTATGTCAAAACTGGACACGTATTCAAGTTTCAGGTTTTCTAGGAAACCTACTTTATTGCTGATATGCAATAATTTTACATACAACTAGCTATTTTCCAAACCCAAGAGGCTAATCATTACAAAATAATATCCTGTTTGATCATTTTTCAGAGGTGAAATTATATCATGCTTCCTCTCAAATTACATTGTAATAGAACATATTAGAAAGAAACTGTTACGAATATAAGGTAGACGAAATTAATGTGTGGATCCTACTATATCTTCCCAGTTAATCCTTGTTCTAGTGAAATATTCCCATCTGAGCATAAAGCCCTTGTAAATGGTCCAGTTGCCCATAAATTAAAAAAATGTAACCACTGTTTATATAAATCAGGTTTTACAAGGTTGAGATGGCGCTTGTGCTCTTCAATGGGATGATTAGGTTGGTTTTTTCGTCATTCATTGGGATCTTTTAATGTGCCCCAGTCTTGGTGGTGCAGTCCCCTTTCATGACTGCCAGCCACCATGGGATCTGTAGTCTGCTCTTCTGCTCTTCCTCCTCTAAAGCTCTCCTATCTTCCCTTTATTTGTAGTCGGCCCTGTAAACAAAACCCACAGCAAGTGAATGGGCCATATAAAGGAACTTGGAGTCTTTTTATATTCGTTTACTGTTAGTGTTAGCAGGCCCTTTATGATTCCACTGGCTCCAGTGACACGCTGGAATACAGGGAAGGGGAGAACAGCCTGTCTCCTCCAGAGCCATTTAGCGTCTCGTAACCTCGTAGCCTTTATTTTTACAGCCAGTAAATTGTGTCTGGGAGCAAACTCCTGTACAGGGCCCTCTCGCTAATGAGACTCAATCTGACGACTTCAAATATTCAAGGGTGCTTAAGTGCATTTTTCGAACACACTTCTAACACAGAAGTGTTCTAGCACAGTTCTAACACTTTTTGCACGTTCATTTACCAAACACTTCTGTTAGGAATGGAGATAGTTATTTGATCACAAACAGCATAGTAGAAAGTACACTTCTGAAGAACTGACACGGCATGTTAAGCTAAGACTCGATATGAAAACACACCCTATGATGTGGAATATGTAATTACAAAGCGGTTATTTAACTGGGCCGGTCATTGCCTGGCTCGTTCTCCCTGCGTTTCATCCCCCTTAACTCCTACATCATCACCCCCTTTAACCCCCACATCAAAAGGCCTGTCTCATCCTCTTTCACCCATCACTTTGGAACCAGGTGGATTATCGTCCATCCCAGTGCCTTCACCATGTCAGCATGACCACTTCTCATTTAATGGTGTCTCTGTCTCCTCTCCCCCACCCTGACATGGATGGATCCTCAGTTAAACCTAGCTTATACACCCCTTCTTTGCCCCTCTGATGTCTTTAGCCCGTCAAAGCTGACCAGGGCGGGGGGGATCTGAGAACCTGACAGTAAAGAAGACCAGAGGTGGGGTCAGCCAGTTCTATTTCAGTTAAGGAAGTGAAAAGCCAAGATGAGTAGCAAAAAAAAATTGGATTGGATTAAAGGCCCTAGGTGGCACTTTTCAATTCTTGAATTGAAATTTAGACTAATTCTCCTCAATTAACTTGGAATTGACCTCTAAGTCCGTGTGAGCCTGAACCCTGAATCACTCTGACTTTGCAGCGGAAGCCGGTGGACAATATAACATGAATCATTGTGTGCACTGTGCATGCTGACTCACTCTGTTGCTCATGGCTACCTTAAACTGTACTATCATGCATCTAATGTTTAACTTGTATGTGGCAATATTTGAGCACAAAGGGGGGGGGGGGATAAAATACACTGCTCAAAAAAATAAAGGGAACACTAAAATAACACATCCTAGATCTGAATGAATGAAATATTCTTATTAAATACTTTTTTCTTTACATAGTTGAATGTGCTGACAACAAAATCACACAAAAATTATCAATGGAAATCAAATTTATCAACTCATGGAGGTCTGGATTTGGAGTCACACTCAAAATTAAAGTGGAAAACCACACTACAGGCTGATCCAACTTTGATCCAACTTTGATGATGTCCTTAAAACAAGTCAAAATGAAGCTCAGTAGTGTGTGTGGCCTCCACGTGCCTGTATGACCTCCCTACAATGCCTGGGCATGCTCCTGATGAGGTGGCGGATGGTCTCCTGAGGGATCTCCCAGACCTGGACTAAAGCATCCGCCAACTCCTGGACAGTCTGTGGTGCAATGTGGTGTTGGTGGATGGAGCGAGACATGATATCCCAGATGTGCTCAATTGGATTCAGGTCTGGGGAACGGGCGGGCCAGTCCATAGCATCAATGCCTTCCTCTTGCAGGAACTGCTGACACACTCCAGACACATGAGGTCTAGCATTGTCTTGCATTAGGAGGAACCCAGGGCCAACCGCACCAGCATATGATCTCACAAGGGGTCTGAGGATCTCATCTCGGTACCTAATGGCAGTCCAGGCTACCTCTGGCGAGCACATGGAGGGCTTTACGGCCCCCCAAAGAAATGCCACCCTACACCATGACTGACCCACCGCCAAACCGGTCATGCTGGAGGATGTTGCAGGCAGCAGAATGTTCTCCACTGCGTCTCCAGACCCTGTCACGTCTGTCACGTGCTCAGTGTGAACCTGCTTTCATCTGTGAAGAGCACAGGGTGCCAGTGGCGAATTTGCCAATCTTGGTGTTCTCTGGCAAAAGCCAAACGTCCTGCACAGTGTTGGGCTGTAAGCACAACCCCCACCTGTGGACGTCGGGCCCTCATACCACCCTCATGGAGTCTGTTTCTGACCGTTTGAGCAGACACATGCACATTTGTGGCCTGCTGGAGGTCATTTTGCAGGGCTCTGGCAATCCTCCTCCTGCTCCTCCTTGCACAAAGGCGGAGGTAGCGGTCCTGCTGCTGGGTTGTTGCCCTCCTACGGCCTCCTCCACGTCTCCTGATGTACTGGCCTGTCTCCTGGTAGCGCCTCCATGCTCTGGACACTACGCTGACAGACACAGCAAACCTTCTTGCTACAGCTCGCATTGATGTGCCATCCTGGATGAGCTGCACTACCTGAGCCACTTGTGTGGGTTGTAGACTCCGTCTCATGCTACCACTAGAGTGAAAGCACCGCCAGCATTCAAAAGTGACCAAAACATCAGCCAGGAAGCATAGGAACTGAGAAATGGTCTGAGGTTACCACCTGCAGAACCACTCCTTTATTGGGGGAGTCTTGCTAATTGCCTATAATTTCCACCTGTTGTCTATTCCATTTGCACAACAGCATGTGAAATGTATTGTCAATCAGTGTTGCTTCCTAAGTGGACAGTTTAATTTCACCGAAGTGTGATTGACTTGGAGTTACATTGTGTTGTTTAAGTGTTCCCTTTATTTTTTTGAGCAGTGTAGTTTTTCATTAAAAGCTCCAAATTGATTATTTCCTTCCCTGTGTTTACTTGGCATACAGGTCTTTCAGATTTACTTCCGAACCTGAGCTAACACAATGACCTTATCTCACATCGAAGCTGATTGTGCAAGCATTGCCCTCCAGTTATCGCTGTACCATAGCAAAAGTTAATAGCATTTCCCTTTTTTCCTGGAATCCACAGCTGCTAGGCATTTCTCAGATGTATTATAACCGGCAGTCTGTTTGCGATATAAGATATTGATTCAATGGGGCACATAATAGCTAGAAGAAAACAATGAACTTTTGCAATCACTATGTTACAAAATTGTACTTTTTATTTCATGATGTGAGAGAGTTGAAAGCCTGCTACATGCTAACTTGATGTGTTGCATGTTTGTAAATGTAAGTTATTTGAATGCTTTCCATACCTGACATTATTATAAATATCCTACACCAATTGAATGTCTGAAAAATATGGTCTCACCAAAAATTGCCAAAACTTGTGGATTACAACTTGAAAACTGAGCACATAAATACTCAAAATACCAGTATTAATGAATATCGAAATGAGACGGATGTAACAATGAAGAGGACTGTGTGTGTGTCAAAGTGTGTGTGTCAAAGTGTGAAGGCATTCAAAGGTGTTGACATCACTCAGGTACATCATAGTGTTTCACCCTTGACATTAATATATGTGAACTTCTTATGTTTCGGGGGAGATTTAATTCGGGGGGGGTTCTACACTGCATCACTAACAATGAATCACAGCTTTAATATGGTGGATTTCAAAGATGTAGTGACCTTATGTGGGATACATATTCTCTTGGGTAAAGTTACTGTTTAGTGAGGTTAGGAGCCAGGTAGACAGTTATGCCTGAGAGTAAACTAGAGATGAATAAATTACAGCATATTTCTACCAATGCCAGTAATAGCTTGGGGCTGATCTAGAAATATGGGTTTGGCTGCTACTATCATACCATGCGCAGTTTACCCAATTGTCTGTGCTATTCTTGCGTATTGCTGTATATGTCACATTAAGTTGTTGTTAATGAGGTAATTGAAAGGTCAATCAAACATGGTTTGATTTGTTATCTTGAGTACATCTGTGTCTGTATTTTTTGTGGTAAAAACTCCATCTACAGTGCATGTTCATGAGTCATATGATTCCATTTGACCAAAAATAACCATTTTAAAATCTTTGTATAAACTTTCAACACTTATTTCTCAAAGCTCCGCTGAGTAACACTGGTGCCAAGCAAAGCCAACTCATCTTCCTTGGCCATGAATACAGTTTGTAAGCGAGTGTCTGAGAATGAAGTCAGTAGTTTATATGACTATATTCTTTACTCATGAGAAACCATGTCTCCAAGCTACATAAAATATATTATATTGCTCACACAGGAAATATGATCATTCATTTGTCAGTCTTGTAAAATAAACATCCAATGAACAAAGCCACCTCCCCTAGGATATGTCAATGACTGTCTGTGTAAAAGACTTAAGTAGATACGTTTTACACTAAAACCTAAAGTGCCATACAGTGACTAATAATCTGAAACTGAAATCAAATTTATTAGTAGCCGACGACCACTTCAGTAATCCGTTAATATTTGTCAGATGTTGAGCTGAAGTAAATTGTCAGCACTTAGCACATCTTGAGCGCAAATGCAAACCATCGTATAAATTTAATCCCCTACAAAAGTAGTAATAACAAATGTATCTCCAGTATTGGTGTTTCATGTGTCCATATGATGTAAACCACACCAAAAGCTGTCATGAATGCCATTTCATGGCAGATACAAAGTGGGGGGACTTGAAAGCGTCTCATTATTCAATATTTACATGTGGCTTTGTAGTGCACTCAACAGAAGCTTTTTATTTAAAGTTGAATCTATCCCCAAAAAATCCCCACTCCTCTCATCTTGTGGGAACCAATGTAATAATGAATCTCTCGCCATCGGTTATCACTTTTGTACTGATGGGAATTTCTTTTGAGCCAAGTTGAAAGGCCATTATCGTCATTAACACTTTTTTTCATGCCTAATCATGGACTGTGCTTAGTGCCCTATAAAATTGGTTAGATTTGTTGCCTGATTCCAGTTTTCGCTCTCAAAAAATTGGATGTGCTAAATCCACAACGATGCTTAAACCACATCAGGAGACCACTTTTGAGGTCTGGGAAAAATCTAAGAAATGTCAATTTTTGGGTGTATTTACCCTTTATTTCAACTGTGCAACAGCCAGAGACCGTTGTTTGGTTAGTAAAGTTTCTGTAGCACTAATCTGATTGCAGAGATTGCGAAACAAATGGCCACTGGATTAATGCAAATATTCATACTCTGCCAGGAAGGCATGGGCTACTTTGTAGTTAATATTTAATTGTGAAGGTTTTGGGAAAGCCTTTCAATCTACCAGAAGACTGTTGTCATTACATTAGCATCATTGCTAACGGCTACACTAAGTGGTAGACGAATGTGCACACACAGACAGGGGCATTTCTGTGCTGTTGCCTCTTCAGAAATTTGAAGGAAAATATGAATGGCAGACACATAACTCAAAAAGGTGTTAGTGCTAAGACAATATGGTGACCATGCTTCAACCAAAATGTAGCTGCAGTGTACAGTTCTCAGCACATTTCTGAAAGTTGGTTTTGCATATTCTTCATGTCTTATGATAATTTTGGGCAAAATAATTCATGTTCTATTGTTACCACAACAATAATTGAGTATCGACTGGATGTCTAGTCACAATTCACAATGTACAATGTTCAGATAATGCATCTGTGCCTGTATAATACTTTTTGTCACCCACATTAGTTCAGACAGGAAACGCCAGATATCCATTTAACCATTTATTAGAAGATTACAGTAAATGCAGTACATTAGTCTTGGCGTTGGCTCTACTCCTTCGGGGTATCTCACTGTCAGAGCATACATCAGGTAAGAAAACAGTAATTACAGGCAGTGAACAAGGTTTGCTATACCAATCCACATGACTGAAGCAAAAAGCAGAGCCCAAACAGGAGGAAGCTGGGGTGGATGGTGAGAAAGCAGCAAACACATGCATGGCGAATAACACATGTTTCAGTATTAGCATATCACCAAGAACATCAGCGCATAGCTTGCGCACGGCAGCCATCAGAGAAGTGTGTCCAAAACCTGGTTGACTAAATAGACTACTATATTAAGGTAGAGTGATGAATCTAATTGGTGCAATATCCGCTGATGCACACTGGTGTCCTGTATGAACCTGCTGCACTTGATTTCGGACAGGAAACGCCACATATTAATTTGAGCTATTTATTAGAAGATTACAATACATGCAGACATTATTAGTCTTAGCTTTGGCTCTGCTCCTTCAGGGTACCTCACTGCCAGAGCATACATCATGTACAATAATAATAATAATTACATGCATTGATCAAGGTATGCTACTGTATACCAATCCCCAAAACAATAGAACCACTGCCAGACAACAAACTATGTGTATGACAGACGCCCGCCATTAAGAGCTTAAAATAGACCAGCAACGTCATCTATGTTATATGATTGATACTATGTGTAGCATGAAGGTGAAACTAGGTGTAGGCTACAGCAGGCAAACCATACTGATATTGCTTCTCAGAAACCACGTATAGGCTTATTTCTCATGTTACTCACAACCTGGTGTCCTCGCTGAGGCAAGATGAACCTCTTCTGTTGGTAAATGAGAGAAATTCTACCCATATACCTACACACCATCTACACTGTGCTGTAAATCACGCCATAGTGAGATAGCTTCTCAGAACTACCTGAGCGTACAAAAACATTAAGCTACTCTACCTGGGGTCCTGCAACATTAAGGAAGTTATATACAATTAAAAATATTACATAACATTACATTTCATAACACCATCACTCTACTACCACATATCTACAATCCATGTGTAAGTGTGTGTAGATTGTGTGTCTTATTATGTGTGTTTGTGCCTCAGTGTAGACGACGGGGAGGAGAGGTGAAATGAATTTTAAGACTTGAGACAATTGAGACCTGGATTGTATATGTGTGTCATTCAGAAGGTGACTGGGCAAGAAAAAATGTAGAAGTGCCTTTGAATGGGGTATGTAGGTTCCAGGCGCCCCGGTTTACGTGTGTCAAGAACTGCAAAATTATGTGTTTTTCACGCTCAACAGTTTCCAATGTGTATCAAAAATGGTCCACCACCCAAAGGACATCAAGCCAACTTGACACAACTGGGGGAAGCATTGGAGTCAAAATGGTCCAGCATTCCTGTGGAACGCTTTCGACATCTTGTGGAGTTCATATCCCGGCTGTTCTGATGGCAAAAGGGGGTGCAACTCAATATTAGGAAGGTGTACCTAATGTTTTGTACACTCAGTGAATGAGTAAGCTTATTTCACATTTGACTCACTACTGTCCTTGTTTGAGGCCAGATGAACCTGCCATCTTGGTAAATTAAAAATAATCTACCCATCTTACTGCACTGTAAACGCACTGTACTGAGAGTGCTTCTCGGGAACTATGGGTTTATTTCTCATGTGAGGATAAGCTGTCATCTTGGTACAATGACAATATTCTACCTATGAACCCAGCCAACCACCTGCAGCTATATATACAGTGTTACAGTAAATAGCACAGTAGAGGCTGCTGATGGGAAGTATCAAATGTGTTTGATACCATTCCATTTACTCCATTCCAGTCATCATTACGAGCCGTCCTCCCCTCAGCAGCCTCCACTGATAGAGCAGATTGCGATGCATTACGAGAGAAGCAACATACAGTGCCATCGGAAAGTATTCAGACCCTTTGACTTTTTTCACATTTTGTTATGTTACAGGCTTATTCTAAAATGGACTAAATAGTCCCCCCCTCTTCAATCTACACACAATACCCCATAATGACAAAGCAAAAGCAGATTTTTAAAATACATTTTTGCAAATGTATTACAAATATAAAACTGAAATATCACATTTACATAAGTATTCAGACCATTTACTTTACCTGCACATTTGGCAGCGATTACAGCATCGAGATACTACAAGCTTGACACGCCCGTATTTGGGGGGTTTCTCCCATTCTTCTATGCACATCCTCTCAAGCTCTGTCAGGTTGGAGCATTGCTGCACAGCTATTTTCAGGTCTCTCCAGAGATGTTAGATCTGATTCAAGTCCGGGCTCTGGCTGGGCCACTCAAAGACATTCAGAGACTTTTCCTGAAGCCACTCCTTCAAGGTCTTGGCAGTGTGTTTAGGGTCATTGTCCTGTTGGAAGGTAAACCTTTGCCCCAGTCTGAGGTCCTGAGTGATCTGGAGCAGGTTCTCATTAAGGATCTCTCTGTACTTTGCTCCGTTCATCTTTCCCTCGATCCTGACTAATCTCGCAGTCCCTGCCGCTGAAAACCATCCCCACAGCATGATGCTGCCACCTCCCTGCTTCACCGTAGGGATGGTGCCAGGTTTCCTCCAGGCATTCAGGCCAAAGAGTTCAATCTTGGTTTCATCAGACCAGAGAATTTTGTTTCTCATGGGCTGAGTGACTTTTGGCAAACTCAAAGCGGGCTGTCATGTGCCTTTTACTGAGGAGTGGCTTGCTTCCGTCTGGTCAATCTACTATAAAGGCCTGATTGGTGGAGTGCTGCAGAGATGGTCTCCACAGAGGAACTCTAGAGCACTGTCAGAGTGACCATCGGGTTCTCGGCCAACTCCCTGACCAAGGCGCTTCTCCCCCTAATGCTCAGTTTTGCCTGGCGGCCAGCTCTAGAAAGATTATTGGTGGTCTCACGTTCTGACCTTTATTTCCTTTGTTTTGTCTTTATTTAGTATGGTCAGGGCCTGAGTTGGGGTGGGCAGTCTGTTTGATTTTCTATGTTTGGTTTCTGTTTCGGCCTAGTATGGTTCTCAATCAGAGGCAGGTGTCGTTAGTTGTCTCTGATTGAGAATCATACTTAGGTAGCCTGGGTTTCACTGTTGGTTTGTGGGTGTTTGTTTCCGTGTCAGTGTTTGTCACCACACGGTACTGTTTCGGTTTTGTTTCTTCACGTTCCTTTTGTTATTTTTGTATTCAGTGTTCAGTGCTTTCTTTGATTAAAGTTATTGACACTTACCACGCTGCATCTTGGTCCGATCCTTACTCCTCTTCAGACGAAGAGGAGATCTGCCGTTACAGGTGGTTCCAAACTTCTTCCATTTAAGTGTGTTCTTAGGGACCTTCAATGCTGCAGAAATGATTTGGTACCCTTGAATCAAAGGTAACATTCATAAGCAGCAGAGGGTCATTGGCCCATTATCTTGAGGGTGACCTGGGACTGATTGAGCAACAGTTGCAGCATCCATGGTGGAGTGAGTTGTCTATAGCTCAGAGCTAGCCCGCAAAGCTGGCAAAAGAACCGAGGCCCTGATGTTTTCCAGTTTCTTGTCTTTGAAACTGTCATTGTTGCTTGCATCAATGTTGAACAGAGGTTTGCCAGATGCTGCCCGTGGTGAGCATACAGCTAGCATAACATGAAAGAGAGGACAAAGGCCGTGTTAATTCTAGTTATGTCAACCGATGTTCCATAGTAGTCCATGCTAAATTCTTGAAGTGTATGAGAATACTGTTGACATGTGAGTGTCCATAAAACGACCAGAACTTGAGTGATCATGCAAAGATTAAAGGGATGGAACATTTTATTGTATGTCCGAATGAAGAAACGGTCATACAGACCGTGTAAGCCCAACACAATTAATTTAGCGTGAAACTCAAACTTGTGCTAATTGGAGGAGAGATACTCCTTGATATGTATGTTGGACGCTGCTCCGTAGCCCATGAAGAATAGGTCGATCAGATGGTTTTAAACTACATACAACATACAAATTAACTCCCAAAACTGCAACCAACAGTGGCTATGCATAACCACCTGTACTATTCAAACAGCCTAATGTCACTACTGATACTGCTAAGCAAAAGCTGATGCATCTGCAGCAATCACGAGCATGCTCAATGAGTGACAATGATCATTTTAAACCTTAGACTATAATGTAGGCCTATAATGCAGGCCATCTGAGCTGTGGGCTTATGTCAAACGTTATATGCCAGTAGTCATGACAGAAGAATAGACGAACTGATAACTAGAGAAATAGACCCTATGGATTACTACAATCGGCCTGCAATCGAACAGAACGTTTCATTAAAAGGTGATAAAACGCTTGATCGCAAACAGCTGATCGCCATGTGGTGTTTAAGAAGCCATCAACATGCTAGGTAATGCAAGTATAAACAGCCTTCCAATGCAGCCGGAAGCTATAGCAAGCCTTGATTAGTCATCACACTGCGATATAGCGCCAGCTTCCCCACTAAGGTCCAAGGTGAGAACTTGGACCTTAGTGGCTAGACTGCATTGGATTGCAAATAAACCGCCTCTACCCTCCATTCTGTTGACAAACATACAGTCACTGGAGAACAAACTGGATGAGGTCTGTTCAAGGCTATCTTATTGTAGCAACGTGTCGTTTTAATGTCATATGTTGAACATCCTTTTACTGTCTGCCTAAAATGCTGAACTGTTATGGACTACTGAGTTCCTCCAAGCTCTCCCTCTCTCTCCAAGACAAAGGGTTAGAAAAGAAGCCCTTCACACCTAGGTGTGATACCATGTGACCTCACAGGACTACAAAAGGACTCTGCTGTCACCCCCTCACTCTCTTAATGCGGCCGCATGCTTCCCAACTGAAAAAGTTTGCTACACAAGTTTCTGCTTCATGTTGATTCAACCCGAAACTCAGTGTGGATTCAACATGGCTAATGACAACTTCGAGCATCGATTGACCGAGGACGTACAAAAGTACCTTCACAAGTACGATTATAGCCATGCATTATGTAAAGACCTGCATTAAATGCCAATTCGTGTAGGGTTTGCGAAAAGTTTGTCATGGCAAAGAAAAGAAACAAGGGCCACAGTGGAGATGCCGGTGGAAAGGCAACTCCAGAAATTCCTTGTTCAGCACATGATGCATGGGAAGACTGAAAGCAACATGCTGTCTTCACCAAAGGATGGGGTATGTTTTGGTATTTTCTATTCTAGTCAACCAAAAGATTAGCCATGCTTTGCTAACAATAGCTAGTCAGCTAGCGCTAGCTACTTGGCTGGCTAATGGCTGGCTAGCCTACCAGCATACTCGTGCAGGGAAAGCAAGCCAATCAACTAAACAAAAGATCTTTACAACTTTTGATCAAACATAATTTTGTCAAATAAAGAAAATAATAAAGCTTCCCACAGTTTGATACTCTAGAAAGGTCCATCTAGTAAAAATGTTGCAAACATTTGAGCAGAGTTGGGGTGGCAGGTAGCCTAGTGGTTAGAGTGTTGGACTCGTAACCGAAAGTTTGCAAGATAGAATCCCCGAGCTGACAAGGTAAAAATCTGTTGTTCTGCCCGTGAACAAGGCAGTTAACCCACTGTTCCTAGGCTGTCATTGAAAATAAGAATTTGTTCTTAACTGACTAGCCTAGTTAAATAAACGTTAAAAATAAAGAGTTGAGTAGCTAGGCCAGGCATACTCAACTCTGCTCAAACATTTGCAACATTATGTAGCCTATTGTAGTCTCGGTTAATGATATTTGATGTTCATGTTTTGGATATGTGTACTAAATAGCCCTCTTCTTTTGAATTTTCAAGGCACAAACATGAGTGAATGGAAACAGCACCTGGTTTTGTTCTCTGTGCCCCAGCACTGCCTGTTCACCAGTCCCAAGCACTACTTCTGCCCCCAGTAGACTGGTGATTGGCCCCCAGCTCATCTCCCGCACTGAGATGCAGTGCAGAATTAGAAATAATCTTCATGCTGAACCTGGGAAGCTCTATCCTGGGCCCACCTCCAAGACCTACTCCACTGTCTTGCTCCTCACCGACGCCTCAGAGCAGCAGCAGTAGTAGCAGGTGTGTGAGAAGGGAGAAAAGGGCTGCAGACTCAGTTATTGACATGTCACTCGTAAAGGCAAGACATATCTCAAGATCTGGAGAACGTCATGTACCGAGCCACCAGCTTGTCCCAGAGGTAAATAAATACAAATAATTTCCGACCTTCCCTTTCCTCTCTTCTGTTGTCCTTTTTCCTCCTCTCCTCACCATGCACACTGCTCTCCAGACACTCATAGTTTCCCCCCTCTTCTCATCCTCTCCACAGGGTCCTGGCACCTATTGCTGATTTCACGGATGAACTCTCGCCAAAACTCTGGGAGGAATTCGATCACCAGCTGCATGAGTTCATGCATGACTTCAAGAAGAGGACATGGACTGAACGACTGGGACCACAGTGAAATTAACAACTTGTTCTGTTGTTATTCAGACATTTCTGGACTCAGACACTAGACACTTTCATTGTGTTTGATGGACACTTTTGTTGTTTACATGTCTGTTCATAGCAGACACTGTTGTACTATTGCTCAGAAAGATTTGACACTACACTCTGGCACTTACATTTTATTCCATAGACACTTGTTTGCATGTCTTTTCTCAGCAGACACGTTCTATTACAGTTTACTTTTAGAAGCAAGAATAAAGGTTGATTTGTTGGCTAAAAAACCTCTGTTGACATTTCTCAATACAAAGTGTTTCAGTGCATTATATTTGAACATCAAGTGCTGACAACGTACAGAACAGCTGTGTTCCACGGACTCTACAGGCTTTCTTCTACTCGTGGTGTAGTTCTAACTAATCTAAATTACTGCAATCTAAATAAATCCCAGAATCAGGTTTTATTTTATTAACAAGATTTAAACTCTACTGGTTCAGAGTGCACACAAAGAACTGAGTCTTTGCGTCCTTCAAGAATCCTCATCCTTGCAGCCATGATGCCAAATTAATTCTCTGACTCTGACAATTAGGGGTGGTAGTTCCAGGTACGCCCAGGTTTATTGAGATGGACACCTGTGAATGAGAGGTAACAAGAGAATGTCAGATATATATTTGGTCAACAAAAACAACTTACCATTTTCCAGGAAACATATTCCAAAAACATTAAAATATCACTTCTCATATAGAGGTGCATACATGTGTGCAGTAACAAGGGAAATTAGAAACAAAAATGAAATTGATTCCAACATTCTATTATCAACATACCTGGATAAGGGCACATTAGGTTCTCGTCTAGGTGGAAAGCTGCATCTCCCAGGAAAACATGAGGACTTGGCGTTGTGGTACCTAGAAGGACAGCTGGCGGTGTGGTAAATCAAATCAAATCAACATTTATTTGTCACATACACATGGTTAGCAGATGTTAATGCGAGTGTAGCGAAATGCTTGTGCTTCTAGTTCCGACAATGCAGTAATAACCAACAAGTAAACTAACTAACAATTCCAAAACTGTCTTATACACACAAGTGTAAGGGGATAAAGAATATGTACATAAAGATATATGAATGAGTGATGGTACAGAGCGGCATAGGCAAGATGCAGTAGATGGTATCGAGTACAGTATATACATATGAGATGAGTATGTAAACAAAGTGGCATAGTTAAAGTGGTTAGTGATACATGTATTACATAAAGATGCAGTAGATGATATAGAGTACAGTATATACGTATACATATGAGATGAATAATGTAGGGTATGTAAACATTATATTAGGTAAGTCGAGGGTCTTCTGCAGCAATTTGGACCCAAAATAGAACTTGAAACACTCCAACATAGCTGTCTCGGCCGTATGCCCCTGCTGTACATCCACCATTGTGAACCTGTAGTTTTGCCCGAGATCATCTCTGTCTCCGTATCTTGCGTATTATATGTGTTGCTAGGTACATCAATTCTAGTAGATCTCGGGCAATTTGCACAAATGACATTTTCTCGCCAGTCAAGTGTCTTCTTCTATGATATCATGGCGGTCCGCAAACAAACGTTTAACCCTCCTGTTGTGTTCGTTTCATGTTATTTAATTCTGTGTTCCCAGTCCAAAATGACAACTCCATAATAATACATATATTATCACCTAATGTTGTGTTAGATGTTTTTATCAACTTAAGTTCTTGTGAACATTACAAGTTTTTAACTTCTATTTGCTATTTATGTCCTGTAGGCCTCATTGACCTGAGCTCATACAACTCGTTTTTGAGTTTAAAAAAAAAGCATAATGTATGGATTATTTTGACTATTAACAAATACTCAGATGAAACATTGTGCTATTTATCACAGACTACTTCACTGTCAGTTTCCTGGCCTCTCTCCTCACCATTGTCATGATCAAAGATATGATCAAGAGCCTCACAGTATATCGTTTGGTCATTGTGCAGCCACAGAATGAATTGTGAGCAAAGCCTCAAAAAAGCTTTATATACCAGAGCTAAAAGAAAAGTTCTATATGTTATTGAAACAATGTTGCGATTGTTTGTGAGAATGCCAACAGGTGTGGTTCCCGTGGGGCAAAGATTATATTGGGGAAAGGTTCCCGTGGGGGTTCACATGGAAGCCAAGAATGGGTGTGAGGGGTGTGTGTGTGCACTCAAACACACATGCATGTGGTGGTCTGGGAGAGAAAGTGTGTCCATCTGATGAATAGGCATATGCCTGAACTCAATTTTATACACTAAATGTAGTCTCACCCTCATTTCTAATGACCGGTTATTTTTGACCGTGTACAAAAGTTAAATAAAACACCCAAAATTATATGAAAATCATCTAACTCATCTAACAGATGCCCTGTGTGGACAAAGTCATGGAACCTTATGACAATCAGATTAAATTAACTACATTTTTTCAGAGAGAACTTGTAAATCGGTTCAATTCGACAGGAACACAACAGGAGGGATAAAGTTCATGCCACCAACTACTGTACTGGAATGTACAATCAATCACAATCTGCAAAATACAGTACTACCATGAAAATACATTTTGAAACCAAATAAATCTTACCAATAAAAGCTATGAAGTCAACTTTATTCATTATCAAAGTGGCCTTTGACACCGCACATTCATGAGCACACAATTTCTGAACCGGCCTCAAAACCATGCCAGGACTATCAGAAGCACCACCCCTGGCAGTTGGTCCACTTACTACAGGTACATCCATGCAAGTGTCAATGGCGTGCGTACTGGGAGCGGAGTCAGGTGCAGAAGAGCAGAGAGTTGTGAACAGGCGCACACTTTATTTAGGCAGGAGAAACCAACAGACAGACTCCACTGCATCGAAACGTGCAAACAGTCACAATAATATTGTATAAACACAATAACACACCTCGTGAAATAAAACACATACCAGTAAAGCGCGTCAACATAGACACGTAACACAAAACAATTTCACACAAAGTAACACAAAACAATCTCACACAAAGACACGAGGGGGAACAGAGGAATAAATACATGTAGTGTGATTGGGGAATGAAAACCAGGTGTGCAGCCAGTGACATCGCGGAAGTCGTAACACTAAGCTCCATCAGCCCGCACAGTAGTTTTACCCATCTGTTTTATGGCCTCTGCATGTGATACATCATGACTGATCCTATATCTCTGAGCCACTCTAGCCTCTCTCTGTGTACCTGGCATCTACCAAATGCTGCACTGAGTTCTCCCCCACAATTACAGCACTTAACCTTCACATCGCTTCCACATTCACAGTAATCATGTTCCCCTCCTCACTTGGCACATCTTTTTTTTTCCTTTACACTGAGCAGCTACATTTCCCATTCTTTAACATTTAAAACACTGCAGTGCATATCGGACAAATTCTCTAACATTGAAACTAAGGAATCCTATCTGTACTTTTCCCAGAAAGACTTTCTCAAACCTCAGCATCACTGATAAGCTTTCACTTCTTTGACCCTCTTTCCTACTGATCAACAGTTTGGCCTCAATCAATAGACCTCCCTTCACATTTTCTTTAATATCATCTGTGGACATAGATATTGGGACCCCAGTGATGACTCCCCTCAACTTAGCTCAAGCACCAGGGACATGGTTTTTAATCTTTTTCCCATTAAGGTTTTCCATTTGCAGAAAGAGGCTGGGACAGGCTACCACAAAATATTAGCGATCTACCATTTCTAATTAATCGGGCTAGGTTAACTTCACCTATATCTTTCTCTACGGCATTAGTGTTATGGGATTTCTATGAATAATGACTAAATTATGTATACATTTAACTTAGAACTATAACTAAACAGAATACTACTATGTTACTGTATGAATGTACAGTATGAATCTTATTATAATCATAATACTGAATATAATGTGTGTAGTTTTAGTCAAGAATTAGAACAAGGACATTCTGTTCCTTGTTGGAAACTAATGGAGCTATCGTCAGAATGGCTGGAATACTGTGTTCCTTACAGGACATTCTGTCCCTACCCAGGGAGGGGAGAGACCTTGGGCTTGTAGTAGATTGTGTAACAGGTGGCAGACAATGTGGGAAGGCCTGTGAACTATATTGCCATTGTATCTGAGAGGAGGAGAGACATTTATGACGAAATGTGAGGTATATAAACCAATGTACATGGTATTATGACCAGAGCTCTCAGGAATAAACGCTATTGATTAATTTTGAGACTGATCTTTGTCTATTTTATGCAAATAAGAACCTTTCAAATTCTTAGAAACTGACAAAGTGTTTTGCTTTGTTACAATTGAATTGGTTAATGAACATATATGAATTAAATTCCTCTAACAATTAGTCAGTCAGATAGGGTGTAAAAATTATTTGTGGTAGCTAGCTAACACTTCTTCGTGGCTGTCTGGCTAGCCAACAGTACTAGTAGCTAGCCAGTTAGCCATATTAACTTATTATGGGCTTGCGATCTACAGTACGTAGGCAGGTAAACGTGCCAAATTTAAGACAGCATTGCTTTTATTAACGTATCAAGATCAAATATTGTAGTCAAGCAACATATGAGATCTGAATAGGCAGCATTTCATTCCGAAGTGGGAGTGTATTTTCTCTCGCTTCAGCTCAAATAATGGGCACCACTGATTTCAAGAAATGTTGCATTTGATTTTTTTTAGGCGTTTGCGTTATATTTCTTTGCAGCTTGCATCGATGCATGCTTCCAAATACAGTATGTACAAACGGAGTATGCATTCAAGGAGTTCCCCCCCCGTGCTCTGTTTCGCATACTTTGATTTGGACTAATTTGTGCTTTGATTTGGACCCCCCTGTGCTCCAATTTGCATGCTCGAAGCACGGTAGTATGCATTTTGAGAAACATCCTATGTTTCACAGAGTCGTGGCTATACAAGGACATGGATAACATATGGCTTTGCCATTCATCTTCAAGTCCGGTCAGCAGCCTCGGGTAAGATGGGGGCGAAGGGTGTGTCTCTTTGTTAACAACAGATGATGCCCGATCGTTAATGTTAAGGAAGGTTTTGCTCGTCTGAATTAGAATACCTCATGATAAGCTGCAGACCATGCTATTTATCAACAGAGTTGATGTATATTTTTTTGATGTCTATTTACCGTTACAAACCGATGCTGGCACTAAGACCGCTCTCAACAAGCTCTATAGGGCCATAATCAAACAAGAAAATGCACATCCAGAGGCGGTGCTCCTCGTGGCCTGTGATTTTAATGCAGGGAAACTGAAATCCGTTTTACCCCGTTTTTACCAACATGTCACCTGTGTAACTAGAGGCATCAAAAATTCTAGATCGCCTTTACTCCACACACAGAAATGCATACAGGGCTCTCCATCGCCCTCCATTTAGCAAATCTGACCCTAACTCAATCCTCCTGCTTCCAAGCAAAATTTAAAACAGGAAGTGCTAGCGACGCACTCAATACGGAAGTGGTCCGAAGAAGTGGATGTTTCGCTAGCACAGACTGGAATATGTTCCGGGATTCATCCGGAACGTATTCCAGTCTCGAGTGCATTTATAGTTTTGAGAGCACTCATTATTTTTAATGTTTGTTAGAGAGTTGGCTGCAAACAGATTTTATGGACAGGAAAGCACTTAATGGGTCTTGCCGGTATTGGATACTATCTTAAATGAAGTGGATGGAGGTTTTATATGTGCTTGATTTTCTAAAGATCCCTTAGCTTGGTTAGCTTCTTCCTCATAAATGGTGTCTCTTATAAACAGCCCAGTCCAGGCGAGTACCTCCATCCAATTCATTTAAGAAAGTATCCAATACTGACAAGACCCATTACGTGTTTTCCTGTCCATAAAATCTGTTTGCAGCCAACTCTCTAACAAACATAAAAAATAATGAGTGCTCTCAAAACTATAAATGCACTCGAGATATTCCTTCATGCTGGGTGCACATCCTGTGAAAAAGTATATTATGTCTGGGCCTAAAATGTCATTAGCACAATAGTTACTGGCAGCACACTAACAATATAGTAACATGGTGGGAGGAAATGTAAAACTGTCAGACGGGCTGAAATATACTGAACAGAAATATAAATGCAACATGCAACAATTTCGAAGATTTTACTGAGTTATATTTCATACAAGGAAATCAGTCAATTGAAATGAATTCATTAGGCCCAAATCTATGTATTTCACATGACTGGGGATACAGATATGCATCTGTTGGTCACAGATACAAGAAAAAAAGGTTGGGGAGTGGATCAGAAAAGCAGTGGTGATTTTAGCATGTAAATCTTGGTGGGGCAAACCAAAAAAAGTGGGATGCATGCCAGCAAAGCCACTACACAACACAACACTAAACAATACATGAATTGCACTATAATGGTGACAAACGGTGCCCACAAACTATTAGGGCCTACACAATGCTGTCCCAACAGCAGAGTCCCAACACCTTACCACTGCTAAACCTGACTTTCAGCGGAGCCTTATCTGTCAGCGAAACTGTTCATTCAGCCTCAATTATTGCCTTTAAAAAAACATAGTTGATATGGCAGACATGCATAAACAAATGTGGTTTGTACTGACAATTGAGATGTACAAATTATGTCATAAGGGGATGACAAGCAGATAAGATGCAATCTGTAATTTAGATTCAGACATTAATGAGCGAGCTAGGACGGACGTTGTCAATATAACTGTTTGTTCAGCACTTTTGAAATGTACAGCGACAGAATTCAGAACATGGGCCGTTCTTACAGTGTACTCCCTGTACAACAAGTCAGAACCACAGGATAAATAAATGGGACATAAAAACAATGAAAGCTCTTACAAAATTCAATGACCACATTTCTCTAAAACAGATTATAGGCTATTTGTGCACCACCAAGTTAGAACAGTAGGCTAAATTAAGAGGTGAATATATACCACATTATTAGGGTGAGGCACATTAAACGCCATTTGTGTATTTGCGTGTCAAAAAAAGATACACGTCATTTAACACTATTTGACGCCTTAAATAAGCTTTAAAAGCTTTAAAGCTCAAATAACACAATTCTATTGTAGAATGTTGTGTGTGCTGAATTTGCACATGCAAGCCAAGCACCACAACTACTAACATTATGTGTTTACAACACCGCGTTGGGGAAAATAGACAAAATTATTAGGGTGAGGCACATGGGCTACTAACAGCTTACTGCACAACATTCACTTAATATTACTTTCTTAGCTACAGTATACATTTCTCCCTTGCATATTACATCATTTATGCAGCAGCTTACAAGACATTTTTGGACTCAACTTGTGAAGGTGGCGCAGCAGTCCTTTGTGGGCAAATGTTGTCATCAAACTTTGTCAACAAAGTCTGGCAAAAAAAAACAGTCACTCCATTGAATAGCAGGCTAACGTTAGTGGTTTCTTTGCAACGCTTGCAGTTAGCCACTGATTACTTCCAAACGACTTATTGTTGAATTTGCGATTTCCAACTTGCAGTGTAATGTTTATGTCCAATGGCCGATGAGCACCGATACTTTTTATCTATAATTTCTCTTGATGACAACTGATGATGACTGCTAGCTAAGACTTTGAAAGTAAGATGTTGACATGATCAGTCCAATGAAAGCTACTATAAATATAACGATTTGATGTCATTCTATCTGTGCCCAATGACCTTGAGCATTTTTGGATGGGCACTTCTAACATAACTCTGTGGCAGAACCCAAGGGGAAAACATTTGAGCTCTAATCTTAGAATTGGGGATGACGTACTGGCCCATGAGTGACAGAAAACAGTGCCACGCATCACAGAAAACTGAGCCAATCAGGTGCAATGCTCTGTATTTTCTGCTGGCTAGCCCCACCACAGAAAGCACTGAGCTAGGCTGAAACACCTGCATTTTGGAGCTGCCTTACTCAAGAAAGCAAAAAAGAGACCATGTTTGTATGTGGCTTTATTAACTCAATGACAGTTTTTTACACTGTTTGCAAACTGATATGTGACATGTATTAATACCAAAATAACAAGCAAAACAGGCAAGCCCTAAAAAAACGATTATATATTTTTTTACCTAAAAGTGTGGTGCTCAAAACAGGTGGGGCTCTGTGGAATGTTGTCCCACTCCTATTCAATGGCTGTGCGAAGCTCCTGAATATTGGCGGGAACACCTGTCGTACACGTCGATCCAGAGCATCCCATACATGCTCAATGGGTGACATGTTAGGTGAGTATGCAAGCCATCAAAAAAATGGAACATTTTCAGCTTCCAGGAATTGTGTACAGATCCTTGCGACATGGGGCCGTGCGTTATCATGCTGAAACATGAGGTGATGGCGGCCGATGAGTGGTATGACAATGAGCTTCAGGATCTCGTCACGGTATCTCTCTGTACATTCAAATTGCCATAGATAAAATGCAATTGTGTTCGTTGTCCGTAGCTTATGCCTGCCCATACCATAACCCCACCGCTATCACGGGGCACACTGCGGTTGTGAGGCCGCATGGACATACATTTTTTTTGTTGGAGGCGGTTTATGGTAGAGAAATTAAAATTAAATTATCTGAGAACAGCTCTGGTGGACAATCCTGCAGTCAGTATGCCAATTACACGATCTCTCAAAACATGAGACATCTGTGGCATTGTGTTGTGTGACAAAACTGTACATTTTAGAGTACCATTTTATTGTCCCCAGCGCAAGGTGAACCTGTGTAATTAATCAGGTTCTTGGCTCCCGAGTGGCGCAGCGGTCTAAGGCACTGCATTTCACTACAGACACCCTGGTCGAACCCAGGCTGTATCACAAGCGGCCGTGATTGGGTGTCCCATAGGGTGGCGCACAATTGACCCAGCGTCGTCTGGGTTTGGCCGGTGTAGGCCGTTATTGTAAATAAATATTTGTTCTTAACTGACTTGCCTAGTTAAATAAAAAAACATTTAAAAAAATATGACACACCTGTCAGGTGGATTGATTATCTTAGCAAAGAAGAAACACTAACAGGGATGTAAACACATTTGAGCAGGAAATTTGAGAGAATTTTTTTTATGTGTATGGAACATTTCTGGGAGCTTGTATATCAGCTCATGAAACATAGGACAAACACTATACATGTTGAGTTTATATATTTGTTCAGTGTAGAGAGGCCAAGGGGGCTCAGAAACGGCTTACATCAATTTGAGTGAGGAAGCTGGAGCAGCAAGAGGCCAAAGGGGCTGGACTGCAGTGGCTGTTTGACCTGGGGGAGTGTTTGTCTCTGTCTGCTTGGGTTTCCTCTGCTGCAGTACTGTAGTTATAGGGGCCCAAGGAGCCACTCTGCCCCCTTGCTTTGATCCTCTCCTGGCTCCAGTGGGGCTCTGTGGCTTGATTAATGGCCACAGGAGGTGTCCAAAGATATCCTGGACTGATAAGGGGACTGCTAGCTACCCCATGAGACTGTGAGGAGAAGGAGGGGGATCATAACTAACAGCATACCTTCTCTTTCTCCTCAGGCGCTCCAAGCAGCCAATTAAGTACGTCTTAAAAACTGGGAGTGGTGACAATTTGTCTGTGGGTCAGTGTGTGACAGTAGTGTTCAGGGAAAATATGGACACTTAATTCTGCTACTTAGTTATGTTTGGGTAGTGGTAGAATATAGGGTTTAACGATTGTACTAAACGCATATGGTGATATAAGTTTAGTACCGGAGCATCTGCTCTCGGACCAACAGGCTCTGAGACAGCTTCTTCCCCCAAGCCATATAAGACTGCCAAATAGCTATAAGACTGCTAAATAGCTATAAGACTGCCAAATAGCTATAAAACTGCCAAATAGCTATAAGACTGCCAAATAGCTATACGACTGCTAAATAATGTGCATTGCCCCTTTCTTGCACTGACTCTATGCACGCTCACAATACCATATATACGCAGAACTCTGACACTCTTACAAAAACCTATACACATTCACATACACTATACGCAGAACAACGTCACACATTTTCACACTCATCATATGCTGCTTCCACTCTGTTTTTTATTATTATTTTAATATTATTTTCTATTCTGATGCCTAGTCATTTTACCCTGCTTTTACAGTGCCTTCAGAAAGTATTCACACTCCTTAACTTTTTCTTCATGTTGTTGTTACAGCCTGAATTTAAAATGAATTAAATCGAGATGTTGTGTCACTGGCCTACACACAGTGCCCTATAATGTCAAAGTGGAATTATGTTTTTAGATATGTTTACAACAACAAAAAAGCGGAAATGTCTTCAGTCAATAAGTATTCAACCCCTTTGTTATGGCAAGCTTAAATTAGTTCAGAATGAAAAAATGTGCTTAACAAGTCAGATAAGTTGCATGGACTTACTCTGTATTTAATCTGATTTTTGAATGACTACCTCATCTGTATACCCCACACATACATTTATCTGTAAGGTCCCTCGGTCGAGCAGTGAATTTCGAAACAGAGATTCCTACCACAAAGACCAGGGAGGTTTTCCAATGCTGCTCAAATAAGGATGCTTATTGGTAGATGGGTGGGAAAAAAAAACTGGAATTGAATATGCCTTTGAGCATGGTGAAATTATTAATTACACTTTGGATGGTGTAGCACGACACCCAGTCAGTACAAAGTTACAGGTGTCCGTCCTAACTCAGTTGCCGGAGAGGAAGGAAACCAATGCTGACTTTATAACAGTTAGAGTTTAATGGCTGTGACAGGAGAAAACTGAGGTATTGCTCCACAATACTAACCTAAATGAGAGTGTGAAAAGAAGGAAGCCTGTAGAGATTTAAAATATTACAGAAACATGTACCTTGCTTGCAATAAGACACAAAAGTAAAACAGCAAAAAATCGGCCAAAGAAATTAATGTTATGTTCTGAATAAAAAGTGTTATGTTTAGGGCAAATCCAACACAACACATAATTAAGTAAGTAGTTTTATTTAGGATTTTTTTTTAAACTGAATATAGCTAAGAACAGGCAAAATCCTAGAGGAAAAATTCACCTTTCAGCAGGACAATAACAAATTACAAAAGGCCAAATCTACACTGGAGTTGCTTACCTAGATGACATTGAATGTTCCTGAGTGGGCAACCACTCCACAAATTTCTTGTTAATAAACTATAGTTTTGACAAGTCGGTTAGGACATCTAATTTGTCCATGACACAAGTCATTTTTCAAATAATTGTTTACAGACAGATTATTTCAAATATAATTCACTGTATCACAATTCCAGTGGGTCAGAGGTTTACATACACTAAGTTGACTGTGCCTTTAAACAGCTTGGAAAAGTCCAGAAAATGATGGTGTGGCTTTAGAAGCTTCTGATAGGCTAATTGACATAATTTGAGTCAATTGGAGGTATACCTGTGGATGTATTTCAATGCCTACCTTCGAACTCAGTGCCTCTTTGCTTGACATCATGGGAAAATCAAAAGAAATCAGCCAAGACCTCAGAAACAAAATTGTAGTCCTCCACAAGTCTGGTTCATCCTTGTGAGCAATTTCCAAATGCCTGAAGGTTCCACGTTCATAAATTCAAACAATAGAACGCAATTATAAACACCATGGGACCACCACACAGCCGTCATACCCCTCAGGAAGGAGATGCGTTCTGTCTCCTAGAGATGAACGTACTTTGGTGCGAAAAGTGCAAATCAATCCCAGAACAACAGCAAAGGATCTTGTGAAGATGCTGGAAGAAAAAGGTACAAAAGTATCTATATCCACAGTTAAACGAGTCCTATATCGTCATAACCGGAAAGGCCGCTCAGCAAGGAAGAAGCCACTACTCCAAAACCGCCATAAATAAGCCAGACTACGGTTTGCAACTGCACATGGGGACAAAGATTGTACTTTTTGGAGAAATGTCCTCCGGTCTGAAGAAACAAAAATAGAACTGTTCGGCCATAATGACCATCGTTATGTTTGGAGGAAAAAGGGGGAGGCTCGCAAGCCAAAGAACACCATCCCAACCGTGAAGCACAGGGGTGGCAGCATCATGTTGTGGGGGTGCTTTGCTGCAGGAGGGACTGGTACACTTCACAAAATAGATGGCAACATGAGGACGGAAAATTATGTGGATATATTGAAGCAACATCTCAAGGCATCAGTCAGGAAGTTAAAGCTTTTGTCGCAAATGGGTCTTCCATATGGACAATGTCTCCAAGCATACTTCCAAAGTTGTGGCAAAATGGCTTAAGGACAACAAAGTCAAGATATCGGAGTTGCCATCACAAAGCCCTGACCTAAATCCTATAGAACATTTCTGGGCAGAACTGAAAAAGCGTGTGCGAGCCAGGAGGCCTACAAACCTGACACAGTTACGCCACCTCTGTCAGGAGGAATGGGCCAACATTCACCCAACTTATTGTGGGAAGCTTGTGGAACCCTACCCGAAATGTTTGACCCAAGTTATACAATTTAAAGACAATGCTACCAAATAATAATTGAGTATGTGTAAACATCTGACCCACTGGGAATTTGATGAAAGAAATAAAAGCTCAAAAAAATAATTCTCTCTACTATTATTCTGACATTTCCCATTCTTAAAATGAAAGTGGTGATCCTAACTGACCTAAGACAGGGAATTTTTGCTAGGATTAAATGTCAGGAATTGTGAAAAACTGAGTGTTAATGTATTTGGCTAAGGTGTATGTAAACTTCCGACTTCAACTGTAGCTTCACTCTTGTGTATTTACATGCTCTTGTGTTACTATTATTATTTATTTATTTTTTACTCAGTAGTATGGAAAGGCGCATTCCACAGTAAAATCTGCACCCGTTATGTTCGGAGCATGTGACAAATACATTTTGATTTAATTTGTTTAGGGGTGTAGTAGTTCTGTTGATGTTTAGAACTGTCTGGAGAGTGTGGACTTTATTTACCAATTATTAGTAGATGCCTTCTCTGTGTCAAGGCTTATACTGTATGCCTATAAACATGTCTATCCACAGGATCGTTCTCTCCGTGATAGAGTGTCCCTATTCATTATAGTCTGGAGGGGGAAAGAGGGTATGGTCGTTGTTGGATTGACTAATCAATTTGTTTATCTCTGCGGTTTCCTTGTTAGCAGAGCCAAGACATCACCCATGAAGTACTTCCCAAACAATCCACCACTCTCGTAACCTCCCCCTTGCTGAGATGGTTTGTTCCCAGTCGCCCAGAGGGAACAGAGGGAAGAACAAAGAGGGTGACTTTTTCTCAGAAGGGGCTTTTTCTCCGATTAGAACACAAGTTTATTCCTGGAAATTTCACATTTTTTTAACTTGATGGCCACTGATACAGGTGATCAAAGAGCGTAACCCCGGGGAGGGGCTTAGGCCACAGCGGTATGGCTGGAGAATTGCTTCCTGGCAATTTGTAAGAAGGAAAATACTTTTGACATGAAAGACAGCTTAAACATCAGAAGAATCACAATAAACCAGCTGTAAAATGCTTCTTGTTGCAGTTGAATTGATGCAGGTTTGTGCTGAAACAATTGTTCTCTTCATTTGTGCGGGTGGTGACCTTTCCTACTGGGGCACTTACACAGTCACATGTACACTACACACTATTAATAGTAGGTGGGGGCATGGTGCATGACATTGCTATGCTCTGGGAATTGGGAAATCAAACAACTTATATTTTCTTTCACTCAAGCAATATCCAAAGTCTGGTTTTGTTCTTCCCTCAGAAAAAACTAAGGATTTCCCAGAGGGGAGATTTGGTCAAATGTTTTATTTTAATTGATTTAAAAAGGTCAATATAAATTCAATATAGATCCATTAGGCAACGTTTAAATAGGAAGATGTCACTGAATTTATGAAATAACAGGAAATAATGCTAAACTTATTAGCATATACCATACATACTGAACAAAAATAGAAACGAAACATGCAACAGTTTAATTGACTTATGAGGAAAGCAGTCAATTGAAATACATTCATTAAGCCCTAATCTATGGATTTCACATGACTGGGAATACAGATATGCATCTGTTGGTCACAGATAGCTTTAAAAAATGGTCCTCACAATAGGCCTCAGGATCTCATCACAGTATTTTTGTTAAAATTGCCATCAATAAAATGCAATTTCGTTCGTTGTCCGTAGCTTATGCCTGACCATACCATACACACCCCCCCCATCATGGGGCACTCTCTTCAAAAAGTTGACATACACAAAACACTCGTCCACACAACAAGTGGTCTGGGATCTTTTATTTCAGCTCATGAAACAAGGGGCCGACACTTTACATGTTGCATTTAGATTTTTGTTCAGTGTATGTGTCCTGTAGGGTATAGCCAAAGATAAACTAATAACGAACCATACTACATGGTGGCTGAAGCCCCCTTTCACTTGAAATAGTTGAAATGTGCCAGATTCTACACAATAGCATATTACATATAGAGGCAATCGAAAGGCAGTCAAATAATGACTGAAGTAATAATGACTGAGCCGTAGCACTTTCCTGCAGTCACATGACCCAGTGGCCTCATTGGTGGAATGTTATTCATATTTTTCGATAGTTCATAATAAATAAACATTAAAACAATTTAAACGCGGAAAATATGGTGTTGTTATATCAGTTTTCTGTGATGCATATGAAGTATTGGGGTGTAAACTCAAAATTGAATGAAAAAGTATTTCCCCCTTTCAGATTTGTTCTATTTTTGCATATTTTTTATACTGAATTATCAGATCTTCAACCAAAACCTATTATTTGATCAAGGGAACCTGAGTTTAGAATGAACAAAAATGTATATATATATATATACACACTACCGTTCAAATACATTTTTATTTGATTTGAAAAGTTTGGGGTCACTTAGAAATGTCCTTGTTTTTTAAAGAAAATCTATTTTTTGTCCATTAAAATAACATCCAATTGATCAGAAATACAGTGTAGACATTGTTAATGTTGTAAATGACAATTGTAGCTGGTTTTATGGTTTATCTACATAGGCGTACAGAGGCCCATTATCAGCAACCATCACTCCTGTGTTCCAATGGCACGTTGTGTTAGCTAATCCTGTAGGGGCACAGGGCAAGACCCAGATGCAGACACACAGATGGTTTGAGTCTCTGCTATTTATTATAATCCAAGGGGCAGGCAAGAGAATGGTCATGGACAGGCAAAAGATCATAAACAAGGTCAGAGTCCAGGAGGTCAGGGCAGGCAGTATGGTCAGGCAGGCGGGTTCAGAGTCAAGGCAGGCAAGGGTCAAAACCGGGAGGACTCGCAAAAGACTGATACAAAAAAAAAGCAGGCAAACAGAGAACACCAGAATAAATACCCAGAGACTAGTGGGGAAAACGGGTGACACCTGGAGGTGGGAGGAGACTATCACAAAGACAGGTGAAACAGATCAGGGTGTGACGAATTCAAGTTTATCACTCTAAAAGGCTAATTGATCATTAGAAAACCCTTTTGCAATTATCTTAGCACAGCAGAAAACTGTTGTACTGATCAAAGAGGCAATAAAACTGGCCTTTGTTGGACTAGTTGCGTATCTGGAACATCAGCATTTGTGGGTTCGATTACAGGCTCAAAATGGCCAGAAACAAATAACTTTCTTCTGAAACTCGTCAGTCTATTCTTGTTCTGATAGATACAGGCTATTCCATGCGAGAAATTGCCAAGAAACAGAAGATCTCGTACAATGCTGTGATGTACTCCCTTCACAGAACAGTGCAAACTGGCTTAACCAGAATAGAAGGAGGAGTGGTAGGCCCCGGTGCACAACTGAGCAAGACTTGCCTCACAAGTCCTCAACTGGCAGATTCATTAAATAGTACCCGCAAAACACCAGTCTCAACGTCAACAGTGAAGAGGGGACTCCGGGATGCTGGCCTTCTAGGCAGTTGCAAAGAAAAAGCCATATCTCCGACTGACCAATAAAAGATTAAGATGGGCAAAAAACACACACTGGACAGAGGAACTCTGCCTAGAAGGCCAGCATCCCGGAGTCACCTGTTGACGTTGAGACTGGTGTTTTGCGGGTACTATTTAATGAAGCTGCCAGCTTTGAGCCTGTAATCGAACCCACAAATGCTGATGCTCCAGATACTCAGCTAGTCTAAAGAAGGCCAGTTTTATTCCTTCTTTAATCAGAACAACAGTTTTCAGCTGTGCCAACATAATTGCAAAAGGGTTTTCTAATGATCAATTTGCCTTTTAAAATGACAAACTTGGATTAGCTAACACAATGTGCCATTGGAACACAGGAGTGATGGTTGCTGATAATGGGCCTCTGTACGCCTATGTACTGTAGATATTCCATTAACAATCATCAGTTTCCAGCTACAATAGTAATTTACAACATTAACAATGTCGACACTGTATTTCTGATCAATTTGATGTTATTTTAATGGACAAAAAATGTGCTTTTCTTTCAAAAGCAAGGACATTTCTAAGTGACCCCAAACTTTTGAATGGTAGTATATATATTTAAAGACCAAATGCTTCCTGTAGTTGTTGATCAGTCTCTCACATCGCTGTGGAGGAATTTTGGCCCACTCTTGCATGCAGAACTGCTTTAACTCAGTGACATTTGTGGCTTTTCAAGCATGAATTGCTCGTTTCAAGTCCTGTCAAAACATCTCAATTTTGATTAGGTCTGGTCTTTGACTAGGCCATTCCAAAACTTCAAATGTGTTGCTTTTTAATCATTTTCATGTAGACTTGATTGTGTGTTTTGGATCATTGTCTTGCTGCATGACCCAGCTACGCTTCAGCATCAGTTCATAGATGGATGGCCTGTCATTCCCCCTTAGAATTCTCTGATACAGAGCCGGATTTGTGGTTCTGAGGCAGCAAAGCATCCCCAAACCATCACACAACCACCAACATGCTTGACCGTTGTTATGAGGTTCTTACTGTGGAATGCAGTGTTTGGTTTTCGCCAGACATAATGGGACCCATCTTGTCAAAAAAGTTGACTCAAGGTTGTCAAAAAAGCACCTGGATGATCATCAAGACTCTTGGAAGAATGTTCTATTTCAAAAGTATAACTTTCTGGGTGACATGTGTCCCATTATGCCTGGCGAAAACCAAACACTGCATTCCACAGTAAGAACCAGTAAGCACGGCATTGGTAGTGTGATGGCAAATACTTATTCACAGCACTGTATATCTGACATGGTACAGGTGTCTTCTTTTTTGTTAAGCCCATAACCATGTGTGTGAGGTGTATACTTTTGTTTCAACGTAGATTTGTTTAAGACTGCCAAGAAACACTCTGTGACACTGATTTAGCCCACTGCAGTAAAAGGTTAATATATCCACCTTGACAGTAAAAAAAAAATGATGTTAATTTGAGCAAAATGCTCCTACTTTTGGATTGTATTTATTAGAGACATCATTTCTGTGTGTACAGTAACCCCCTTTAAGAGATCATAGACAGAGGGTAAACAGTGCAGCACTTTGTTGGAAAGTCATCACCTTTAGATCCCTTTTTTGAAAGTTTAGCTGGTTAGCTTCATCCCCATCTCTGGTGACACACGTGGCATGTTAGTGTATTATGTGACAGAGATTTAGGCTGATGTCTAAGCCACTCACCATGTTCAAAAGCACTGTCAGGAAAAAGAGTGCCCAAATAAACTTCCTCCCAGAGGAATGTGGCTGTTACCCATCACAGCTGGAATCTGAGGGGTCACATACCAGAGGAATGGTAAATATTTAACTTTTAATTTCCTCGCTGTAAGGTAGACCGGACACCGAGTGCAGCCAGGCCTAGGCGGAGCACAGCATAGAGAGAGAAGGAGCCAGGCACTAGGCAGACATTGAGATGGGTGTTGACTCACTGGGGAAAAGGGATATAAATTGGAGTGAGCTTCTTAAAATATTTATGAAAAGTCCTCCTCCCTAGCTGGTCTAAGGGCGACACTGTCAAGGTTGTTGGTATGTTTTATAAGCAAGGTATTCACTACTGTTGACACTACATTGCCAATATACTAACAAAAACTAGCCTTAGCTGTAAGCCATGCACTGTTATTTTGCAGTTGAACATAGAAAATAGTTCAAAGTATGGTTTATTTATTGTGATAACAGTTTGTGATTGTTAGTAAGATTCAGAAATCACTTGATGTAACCCTAAAACACACCCTATGATTTCAACCACTTTTTGACTACACCCTTTTTATTTGAATGAAACTATTTAATAATTTCTTGAAAATAAGTTTTGTAATAAAAATTGTCATTTTTTAACCTTCAACTTCAGTTATCAAAAAAACTGCAAAAAAAAAAGTCTAATATATTGTAGCTTAGATCCTATTTGACATAATCAGAGGTGTAAATGTACTCAAATGTGAATCAAATTGAAATTTCACTTTTCAAATGGTACCACAAAGATGGTTGGAAGTCCACACATCAGATAATGTTGACTTGAGTGGGAATATCTATTGTTTGAAATTAAACTGTCAATCTTCCATAAGAAATCTATTGAAGTCATAGAAATATGGAATAGGTATTGCCATTTGACAGTGGGTGGCCATATTTCTGGTAGTCAGGGCTGGCTCCAGGTATAGGCAACATAAGCACTAGGAAATCAGTTGTTTTTCTCAGCCACTGGCAGTCATTCAATTAGCCTTTTTTCACTAGGCAAGTCAGTTAAGAACAAATTCTTATTTTCAATGACAGTCTAGGAACAGTGGGTTAACTGCCTTGTTTAGAGGCAGAATGACTCAGGGATTCGATCTTGCAACCTTTGAGTTACTAGTCCAACGCTCTAACCACTAGGCTACCTGCCGCCCTATGTCAGTTAAACATTTTAGGATTGTTTAGTTAGTCAATCCAGTTATCTAAACTTTAATTAATCATGGTCAAATTACATGCAGGGCATGTACCCAGGGGCCCTGACCTCCAGGGGTCCCCATTGATTTTGTTAGTCACTCTCACTCAGATATCATTAACATGGCATAAGTCATGGCAAAATGTGTGGAATTGCATTAAATTTGCTATGAAATTGCTAATTTTTATCTCTGCCCCATGGCAAAATGAGTGTAATTGCATTACATTTCTTCAACATTTGCAAAAATGTCTCTCTTAGGACCCCCAAAAGGCTTTTACTACCCTGCTGGTAGTAATTGAAATGTAAAAATAAAATGTCCGTTTTAAATGCACTATGTAAAGTGTTGGTCCCATGTTTCATGAGCTGAAATAAAATATATGCTATAACCACAACAACAATAAAACATTCTCAACTTTTGTGCACAAAATGAGCATTTCTCCTGTGCTAAGATAATCCATCCACCTGACAAGTGTGGCATATCAAGAAGCTGATTAAACAGCATAATCATTACACAGGTGCACCTTGTGCTGTGGACAATAAAAGGTCACTCAAATGTTCAGTTTTGTCACAAAACACAATGCCACAGATGTCTCAAGTTCTGAGGTAGCGTGCAATTGGCATGCTGACTGCAGAAATGTCCACTAGCTCTGTTAACATATAATTTCATGTTAATTGCTCTACCATAAGCCGCCTCCAATGTTGTTTTAGAGAATTTGGCAGTACGTCCAACCGACCTCACAACGGCAGACTACGTGTAACCATGCCAGCCCAGAACCTCCAAGTCTTCATCTGCGAGATCATCTGAGAGGTCATCTAAAGCCCTTTTGTGGGGAAAATCACATTCTGATTGGCTGGGCCTGGGTCCCCAGTGGGTGGGCCTGGCTCCCAAGTGGGAAGGCCTATACCCTCCCAGGCCCACCCATGGCTGCGCCCCTCCCAGTCATGTGAAGTCCATAGATTTCCTTATATGAACTGTAACTCAGTAAATTCTTTGAAATGATTGAATGTTGCATATATAATTTTGTTTAGTATATGTGAAAATGTGAAAAATCTGAGACAACGTGTTTTTAGATAATTAAAGTTTGAAGTTACATTTTTCTTCTTGTTTTTATACAAATAAAAAAAGTCAAGAAATAGTTTGGCAACCCTGTTTGTAAGCTTTCAAATGATTTCAAACTCAACCATTCATATTTTTCAGTGATGAAGAAATGGATGTCTCATGGTAGGGTGGGGTATGCAAAATGGGTCAACATTGAGCACCTCCTGAGTGTCTTGGCAGTGGAAATAGTGGAACCTGACAAGGTATTTGAGTAATTTGGCAGGGCTTCTATTAATATCTGGTGCTGTCATGGTGGAGGATATTATATTAATATCAATGGGTCTTTTACTAGCATTATAATTACATCTAGTACAGCTGGTCTTAATACCGACCCCCCATTAACACACAGCAAACCTACCCTGCCGCAATCTACCCTGCTTGTCAAGAAGACTCTCTACTGCACTCACAACGTTGAGTAGGTTTCGTAAGATCACATTCTACTTCAAGAATCGATCAAAGTTATTATTGTTTCGTTACTGCGTGATGCTTCCATTCCGAATAGTCAGTGCTACTACATAAGAAATTGCATGACGATTTCCCACTTACCAGCTGTAACTGCTACAGACCTATATCTATCCGACCTTGCCTTTCTAAGGTCTTTGAAAGCCAAGTCAACAAACAGATTACCGACCATTTCGAATCTCACCATACCTTCTCTGCTATGCAATCTGGTTTCAGAGCTGATCATGGGTGCACCTCAGCCACGCTCAAGGTCCTAAACGATATCTTAACCGCCATCGATAAGAAACATTACTGTGCAGCCGTATTCATTGATCTGGCCAAGGCTTTCGACTCTGTCAATCACCACATCCTCATCAGCAGACTCGACTGTCTTGGTTTCTCAAATGATTGCCTCGCCTGGTTCACCAACTACTTCTCTGATAGAGTTCAGTGTGTCAAATCGGAGGGTCTGCTGTCCGGACCTCTGGCAGTCTCTATGGGGGTGCCACAGGGTTCAATTCTTGGACCGACTCTCTTCTCTGTATACATCAATGATGTCGCTCTTGCTGCTGGTGAGTCTCTGATCCACCTCTACGCAGACGACGCCATTCTGTATACTTCCGGTCCTTCTTTGGACACTGTGTTAACAACCCTCCAGGCAAGCCTCAATGCCATACAACTCATACAATGCCTCCAATTGCTCTTAAATACAAGTAAAACTAAATGCATGCTCTTCAACCGATCGCTGCCTGCACCTGCCCGCCTGTCCAACATCACTACTCTGGACGGCTCTGACTTAGAATACGTGGACAACTACAAATACCTAGGTGTCTGGTTAGACTGTAAACTCTCCTTCAAGACCCACATCAAACATTTCCAATCCAAAGTTAAATCTAGAATTGGCTTCCTATTTCGCAACAAAGCATCCTTCACTCATGCTGCCAAACATACCCTTGTAAAATTGACCATCCTACCAATCCTCGACTTCGGCGATGTCATTTACAAAATAGCCTCCAATACCCTACTCAACAAATTGGATGCAGTCTATCACAGTGCAATCCGTTTTGTCACCAAAGCCCCATATACTACCCACCATTGCGACCTGTACGCTCTCGTTGGCTGGCCCTCGCTTCATACTCGTCGCTAAAACCCACAGGCTCCATGTCATCTACAAGACCCTGCTAGGTAAAGTCCCCCTTATCTCAGCTCGCTGGTCACCATAGCATCACCCACCTGTAGCACGCGCTCCAGCAGGTATATCTCTCTGGTCACCTCCAAAACCAATTATTTCTTTGGCCGCCTCTCCTTCCAGTTCTCTGCTGCCAATGTCTGGAACGAACTACAAAAATCTGGAAACACTTCTCTCCCTCACTAGCTTTAAGCACCAACTGTCAGAGCAGCTCACAGATTACTGCACCTGTACATAGCCCACCTATAATTTAGCCCAAACAACTACCTCTTTCCCTACTGTATTTATTTAGCTCCTTTGCACCAAATTATTTTTATTTCTACTTTGCACATTCTTCCACTGCAAATCTACCATTCCAGTGTTTTACTTGCTATATTGTATTTACTTTGCCACCATGGCCTTTTTTTTGCCTTTACCTCCCTTATCTCACCTCATTTGCTCACATCGTATATAAACTTGTTTATACTGTATTATTGACTGTATGTTTGTTTTACTCCATGTGTAACTGTGTTGTTGTGTCGAACTGCTTTGCTTTATCTTGGCCAGGTCGCAATTGTAAATGAGAACTTGTTCTCAACTTGCCTACCTGGTTAAATAAAGGTGAAATAAAATAAATGTCTTGAAACAAGTGTACATTGAACAGTACGTTCTCAGTGCAGTACATTCTCTTATATTTTTTAAATGTTTTCACAATTATTTCACCTTTATCTAGTAAAATATACGTAGATGGTCTTTGGTAGACACTTATGTCCCCAATTCAATCAATTACTAATAAAAGGAACCTACAGTACACAGTAGTATTGATTCAGAATGCTACCGTATCAAAGGTGTTAGCTGTTGTCACGGCTGTCCTCCTCTTCATCTAAAGAGGAGAGGCGAGATGGATCGGAGGACCAAAATGCAGCGTGATATGTGTTCATGTTGAATGTTTAATGAAAAACTGAACACTGAAACACTATACAAAAACAGTAAACAAAATAACAACCGTGAAGCTAATGCGAGCTGCGCTGAAACAAGCCATCAACATAGACAATCACCCACAAACAAACAGTGCAACCCAGGCTACCTAAGTATGATTCTCAATCAGAGACAACTAATGACACCTGCCTCTGATTGAGAACCATACTAGGCCGAAACATAGAAATCCCCAAATCATAGAAAATCAAACAGACTGCCCACCCAACTCACGCCCTGACCATACTAAATACAAAACAAAGGAAATAAAAGGTCAGAACGTGACAGTACACCCCAAGGACTCCGGCCGCAAAACCTTGACCTATAGAGGAGGGTCTGGGTCCGAGGTGGCGGCTCTGGCGCGGGACGCGGACCCCTCTTCACCATTGTCTTAGTCCGCCTTATTGTCCGCCTCCGTGGCTTTCTCACCATGGCCACCCTTCTCAATGACCCCACTGGACAGAGGGGCAGCTCGGGACAGAGGGGCAGCTGCTCGGGACAGAGGTGGGGCAGCTGCTCGGGACAGAGGTGGGGCAGCAGCGCCGGACAGGCGGGAGGCTCCAGCGCCGGACAGGCGGGAGGCTCCGGCAGCAGCGCCGGACAGGCGGGACCACCTGCAGGGAGGAGACAGAGAGACAGCCTGGTGCGTGGGGCTGCCACAGGAACCACCAGGCTGGGGAGACCTTCAGGAGGCTTGGTGTTAGGAGGAGGCACCTGAAGGACCGGGCTGTGGGGGAGCACTGGAGCTCTGGTGCGCAACCTTGGCACCACTTCCCCAGGCTGGACAACTACTCTAGCCCGGACCCTCCAGAGTGCAGGCACAGGTTGAACAGGGCTGTGTGTAAGCACGGGAGATCTAGTGCTTACTACACGCACCTCTCCCTTAGGCTCCATTCCCACATTTGCCCGGCACGAGCGGAGCCAGGCAGAGGATGCACTGCACCCTCCCAGTGCCCTGGAGACACAGCACGCAGAGACGGTGCAGGATACCCTGGACCAAAACTGCGTACCGGCGACCAGACCCGCTGAGCAGGCACCATACGCCCTGGCTCGATGCCCACACTCGCATGGCACTTTCGGGGGGCTGCCCTATAGCGCGCCGGGCTATGGGCACGTACTGGCGACACCGTGCGCTTAACCACATAACACGGTGCCTGACCAGTAATGCGCTGCTTATAATAAGCACGAGGAGTGAGCTCAGGTCTGCTACCTGGCTTAGTACCACACCTCGTCTGCCCCCCCCAAAAAAAATTTGGGGGCTGCCTCTCGTACCTGTCGCACTGCCGTGCTGCCTCCTCATATCGCCACCGCTCAGCTTTCGCTGCCTCCAGCTCTGCTTCCCAGCCTGTGTCCAGGGTCCCTCTCCGTTCAGTATCTCCTCCCATGTCCAGGAGTCCTGTGATGCTGGCCGCTGTTGTTGCTGCTGCTGCTGCTGCTGTCGTCGCTGTCTTTTACCACGCCGCTTGGTCCTTGGTTGGTGGGTGATTCTGTCACGGCTGTCCTCCTCTTCATCTGAAGAGGAGAGGCGAGATGGATCGGAGGACCAAAATGCGCCGTGATATGTGTTCATGTTGAATGTTTAATGAAAGAAAGAACTGAACACTGAAACACTATACAAAAACAGTAAACAAAATAACAACCGTGAAGCTAATGCGAGCTACGCTGAAACAAGCCATCAACATAGACAATCACCCACAAACAAACAGTGCAACCCAGGCTACCTAAGTATGATTCTCAATCAGAGACAACTAATGACACCTGCCTCTGATTGAGAACCATACTAGGCCGAAACATAGAAATCCCCAAATCATAGAAAATCAAACATAGACTGCCCACCCAACTCACGCCCTGACCATACTAACTAAATACAAAACAAAGGAAATAAAGGTCAGAACGTGACAGCTGTGTTAAGGAGTTCGCATATAGCAAGCTTAAAGGAGTCTACTCAAAAGTATTGACAGCAAACGATTCAAGTAATAACTAAATAAAAACGCCATTGAAATGCATAACAGTTTTGAACAGGAGAGGAAATTAAATAGTGAAGTCAGGGGGAGGATATAATGAATGTGTCTGGAGTCAAAGCTATCCTTTTAGGCTGCTGGGTTGACTCACTGAGTGACGCAGGCAATAGCGTAGTTCCCCACATCCTGGATGTCAGGTCAGGGGGCAGCCTGAAATTACTAAGGAGGCCATCATCATCGTGCCCTAGTCATGGAAACACTAAAAACACAGACAACACGTTTGCGCTGAGGTCTGTGACGCTTGCCAAACATGAGACATCTGGACTTTATTTAAAAATATAAAAAAATTGCCATAGATTATTTTGGCACTGGATTACTGAGCCTTTCTATAAATATTTAACTCCTATGAATGTAAGAATATATATTTTTTAGAAAAGGTTAAAGTGTTATAAAACTGCAAAAAATGGGTGTCAGTGGTTGCAGGTGTTTTGAGACACTTGCCAATGTTTGCACAATTGACACATCAAGAGTAAAGGATGAAAACTATGGAAAATGTTTTTCTGATATACAGTGCATTCGAAAGTATTGAGACCCTTTGACTTTTTCAAATTGTGTTACGTTACATCCTTATTCTAAAATTAATTAAATTAATGTTTTTCCTCATCAATCTACACACAATACCTCATAATGACCAGGTTTTTCAAAATTTTTGCAAATGTATTCAAAATAAAAACAGATACCTTATTTCAGAACCTTTGGTATGAGACTCAAAATTGAGCTCTGGTGCATCCTGTTTCATTTGATCATCCTTAAGATGTCTCTACAACTTGATTGGAGTCTGCCTGTGGTAAATTCAATTGATTGGACATGATTTGGAAAGGCACACACCTGTCTATATAAGGTCCCACAGTTGACAGTTCATGTCAGAGTAAAAACCAAGCCATGAGGTCGAAGGAAATGTCAGTAGAGCTCTGAGACATGATTGGGTCGAGGCATAGATCTGGGGAAGGGTACCAAAACATTTCTGCAGCATTGACGGTCCCCAAGAACACAGTGGCCCCCATAATTCTTAAATGGAAGAAGTTTGGAACCACCAAGACACTTCCTAGAGCTGGACCCCCAGCCAATTTGAGAAATCGGGGGAGAAATTCAACTGATTGGGCATGATTTCGGAAAGGCATACACCTGTCAGGGAGGTGACCAAGAACCCAATAGTCACTCTGACAGAGCTCCAGAGTTCCACTGTGGAGGTGGGAGAACCTTCTAGAAGGACAACCATCTCTGCAGCACTCCACCAATCAGGCCTTTATGGTAGAGTGGCCAGACGGAAACCACTCCTCAGTAAAAGGCACATGACAGCCCGCTTGGAGATTGCCAAAAGGCACCTAAAGGACTTTCAGACCATGAGAAACAAGATTCTCTGGTCTGATGAAACCAAGACAAAACTCTTTGGCCTGAATGCCAAGCGTCAAGTATGGAGGCAACCTGGCACCATCCTCACGGGGAAGCATGGTGGTTGCAGCATCATGCTGTGGGGATGTTTTTCAGTGGCAGGGACTGGGAGACTAGTCAGGATCGAGGGAAAGGTGAACGGAGCAGAGCAAAATACAGAGAGATCCTTGATGAAAACCTGCTCCAGAATTCTCAGGACCTCAGACTGGGGTGAAGGTTCACCTTCCAACAGGACAACAAACCTAAGCAGACAGCCAAGACAATGCAGGAGTGACTTCGGGACAAGTCTCTGAATGTCATTGAGTGGCCCAGCCGGAGCCCGGACTTAAACACGATCGAACATCTCTGGAGATACCTGAAAATAACTGTGCAGTGACGCTCTCCATCCAACCTGACAGAGCTTGAGAGGATCTACTAAGAAGAATGGGAGAAACTCCCCAAATACAGGCGTGCCAAGCTTCTGTTATCATACCCAAGAAGACTCGAGGCTGTAATCGCTGCCTAAAGTGCTTCAACAAAGTAACGAGTAAATGGTCTGAATACTTATGTAAATGTGATATTTCCGTTTTTTATATTTAATATGTTTGCAAAAAATCAAAAGACCTGTTTTTTCTTTGTTATTATGGGGTATTGTGTGTAGATTGATCAGGAGGGGGAAACTATTTAATCCATTTTAGAATAAGGTTGTAACGTAGCAAAATGTGGGAAAAGTCAAGGGGACTGAATACTTTCCGAATGCACTATACATGTTTTATGATGTACTCTGTGTTATAAGAATACATTAAAACCATTTTTGTTTATCACTAGGCTATAATTCCTCTCACTTGCGTAATATTGCACAACTCCATAGTCTGTACATGAGGCATGCTAAAAACAGACCAATAACCCAAATGAGTAGCCTGAGACTCTTTTATAAGACAGTGTGACATATCTCATATATGCATAACATTGATCTATGGTTAATTAAATAACACTATTTCCCATTGCAGAATGATCATAGCAAGCCTAGAAAAATACACAGCCTAATACTTGGCAGACAACACAATATTTTGTGCTTTAGATCTTTAGATTCAAACAATTAGATGCAACCCAGAAGTGAGGAGCATTGCATCATAAATATATTCAAGTCTTAAAGTCTTAAGACTAACTCTGTGTCAACAACTTTTCAAACAAACTGAAATGAAACTCAGAGGCACACCAAGCCCACAAAACTGTGGTGAACTGGAGTTCATCTCAAACACTTGTGCAATCACACATTTTAAGCATCCTGTTTATGTGGCCATTGTTCGCTCGGGGATTGGCAGAGGCGCATCGGCATACTACAACCCAACAGCTGAAAATGGCTCTGACCAGACATGCCGTTCCTATGACAAATACCCATAGAGCAACAGTAACATGTGTCTCCCGCCCCCGCGCGTCCCCCATACAAAGCTGCACAGTGTGTTTAATGAATAACACACTTGGGGCTCTAGAGGTTTTGCCGGAACACTGGGGGAACAAATGGCCCTCGGTGACCTTTGGAGACCATTTGAGATAATAAATCTATGACCCTGAGTTCCGGAGTGCTTTGGGCAAGGTCGGGGTGGCAAATTTCCCACTTCCACAATATCAGATGTTAACAGTAATTCCTTTTAGCCATTGTGTAATGGCTAAGGAATGTCTTTTCAACCCTCATCTAGGTCTTGTGGAATCTGTTGAAAATGTGTGACAGCTGTGACAATTGGCCAGCTCTCTCCTGTGAATGTATAAGATTTGGATGCGGTTCAGAGTCGGGGAGGGACAAGTGTGTTGTTATGTTGAGGCTCTGCTCTCCCCCTGCTCTGGTCTGGTGTAACCCAGCTACAACTCCTCCCTCCCTTTCTCTCTCTGTCTGTCTCTTACAATTTTTTCCCAGTAGGACAATTGTTTAACAAGAATTTTCCGATTCAGTATGAAGTTGGAGTACACAGTAGGGTCTGGAATTACTGGATCCGTTGATAAAGATGAGCAAAAAAATACTAAATAAATAATACAAATGTTTTTCAAAAAATGTGAAAATTATATTATTAATACACTATATACACTATATACTAATACAATTGCTCAAAGAATGAAGTTTAACACAAAAAAAATTAAAAAGATGGGAGTAAAATTCTTGGATCCCCTGTTTTCAATACTGCGAGCACCCTTACCTTGCGGGTATAACGACACTGAGCCTTTTTCTAAATAGCACATTCCTCACTCACTAGATTCACAATTAAAGGGCCAGATGCATAATTGAAATACACAAAAAAAATCAACTTTTGCTTGTTTTCTTCCAGACCTAAAAAAAATGGTATTCTAATTGATGTAATTAAGCATTGACATGGAACATCCCGTTTCCATTGACTCAGAACATCCAATTTCCATTGACTCAGAACATCCAATTTCCATTGACTCAGAACATCCAATTTCCATTGACTCAGAACATCCAATTTAATTGTTTCTCTATGAACAATTGTACTTTTGAGAGTGATTTTTTTTTTTTTGAAAACCAGGAAAATTAAAACTGAGAAAACATATTTTGTGAATGTATATTGACAGAAAACATAGTGCAGTACTTTATCTTGTACACTAAGGACCCTGGAAATAGTTGCAAGGGAGATGAATGTGCCTATTTGAATTTATTTTTAAATTTTAAGTAGCCGCATGCTAGAAAAGGTTGGAGACCCTTGCTCTAGGCCTGTGTTGTCTAGACTGCCTAGACTACTATTGTTGTCACGTTCTATTGCATAATTCAACAAGTGTGTCAAAGGAAGGATACCCTCAGATTAAAAATAAACATGCTTGGTCCTAGATTACACCCATCTATGAATGCTTTACATTGTTGGTGAGATCAGACACAATATCACTATAATCTGAGTGTTCATTTTCAGAAGTTGCTTTCTTTTCAGAGGATCTAATTTGTAAATATTCCAACTAGATTTGGTATTTTTTAAACCTTTATTTAACTAGGCAAGTCAGTTAAAGAACAAATTCTTATTTTCAATGATGGCCTAGGAACAGTGGGTTAACTGCCTGTTCAGGGGCAGAACGTCCGATTTCAACCTTTGCAGCTCGGGGGTTTGAACTTGCAACCTTCCGGTTAGTAGTCCAACGCTCTAACCACTAGGCTACCCTTCCGCCCCAAAGATTAAATAATAACTTTTTTCAATTCCACAAAAAATGTACACCATTAAAGTGAAGTTATTTTTCTTCTCTTACATGTGATGTAAGTGTTGAGACATTGCATTAAATCCTAGACGAAGCTGTAGTGTTCTTATAGATGCAATGGAAAGACAATGTACAGTATTCCATTGAGCCTATTTCAGCCATTACTGGGGTGTGCTTGACAGGTCATTACAAACATTTCAGTGACCATAACGTTAATGGGAAAAAAACGACAGGCACAAGCAAGATTATGAGAGTCTCACGAGGTAAATGAAAGCGATCAATCTAGAAAGATTGAAGTGACAAGTTGATTTTGCACCCCTCAAACACAGGAAATAGATGGCTGAATTGGGGTTAAGTGCTTTGCCCAATTGGGTGGGCATGCGCGTTGCTACTTGTCTTATCAAATCAAATCAAACTTTATTAGTCACATGCGCAGAATACAACAAGTGTAGACTTTACCGTGAAATGCTTACTTATAAGCCCTTATTAACCAACAGTGCAGTTCAAGAAGAAGAAAATATTTACCAAGTAGGCTAAAATAAGTAATAATAAAAAGTAACACAATAAAAATAACGAGGCTATATACAGGGGGCACCGGTACCGAGTCAGTGTGCAGGGGTACAGGCTAGTTGAGGTAATCTGTACATGTAGGTGGGGGCGAAGTGACTATGCATAGGTCACAAACAAACAGCGAGTAGCAGCAGTATACAAGAGGGAGGGGGTGTCAATGTAAATTGTCTGGTGCCGATTTTTATGATTTGTTCAGCAGTCTAATGGCTGGGGGTAGAAGCTGTTGAGGAGCCTTTTGGTCCTAGACTTGTTGCTCTGGTACCGCTTGCCATGCGGTAGCAGAGAAAACAGTCTATAACTTGGGTGATTGGAGTCTCTTACAATTTTATGGGCTTTCCTCTGACACCACCTATTATATAGGTCCTGGATGGCAAGCAGTTGCCATTCTAGGCGGTGATGCAACCGGTCAGGGTGCTCTCGATGGTGCAGCTGTAGAACCTTTTGAAGATCTGGGTACCCCATGCCAAATCTTTTCAGTCTCCTGAGGGGGAAAAGGTTTTGTCGTGCCCTCTTCACTACTGTCTTGGTATGCTTGGACCATGATAGTTCGTTGGTGATGTGGACACCAAGGAACTTGAAACTCTCGACCCGCTGCACTACAGCCTCGTCGATGAGAATGTGGGCCTGTTTGGCCTGCCTTTTCCTGTAGTCCACGATCAGCTCCTTTGTCTTGCTCACATTGAAGGAGAGGTTGTTGTCCTGGCACCATACTGCCAGTTCTCTGACCTCCTCCCTATAGGCTGTTTCATCATTGTTGGTGATCAGGCCTACCTTTGTTGTGTTGTCAGCAAACTTAATGATGGTGTTGGAGTCGTGTTTGGCCACGCAGTCGTGAGTGAACAGGGATTACAGGAGGGGACTATGTATAAGAGTGATTCCCAGAAACTGAAATATATCATGAAAATACATCATCCTTGAAATACATGATTTATTTAATTTGCGGAAGGACCTGAAGGTGTTGTGTTGGTGGGAGAACATGAACATTGAACTTTTGAAAACATTGAACTCGTCATTGTATCCCATCTGCGCAACTTATATAAAACATGCTTAAGGGACATAAATCATTCAATATAGTGAATAAACAATCCAGTCCATCCACCAATGGAACAGGACAATCAGCCACTGTGAATGATAGCATGCCTTTTAAACGTGCTTGCTGCATTACATGTTCCCAACCCAATTACAGTGGGGTCCGGAATTACTGTACACCTTGATAAAGATGAGCAAAAATATAGTCTAAAAAAAATATTACAAATACTGAGCTATATGACTTAATATATATATTTTTACACTAATACAATTGCTCAGAGAAAAAAAAAGTAGTTAAAAAAAATCACCAAAATAGAGGGTTCAAAATACTCTAACACCCTGGACAATTACACTGAGCCTTTTTCTAAAAAATGTCTAAAATCTATGAGATTGGAGAACACAACACAACAATAGCATGGTATTATTTCACTGTAATAGCTACTGTAAATTAGACAGTGCAGCTAGATTAACAAGAATTGAAGCTTTCTGCCAATATCAGATGTCTATGTCCTGGGAAATGTTCTTGTTACTTACAACCTCATGCTAATCACATTAGCCTACGTTAGCTCAACCATCCCACTGGGGGGGACACAGATACTGGAGGGATTTTAGATCATTCCTCCAAACAGAATCCTTCCAGATCCTTGATATCCTCCGTCCTCGCTTATGGATTGCCCTCCTCAATTCAAACAAAAGGTTTTCAATGGGTTTCAAGACCGGAGACTGAGATGGCCATTGTGGTCAATTAACCATTTCTTTGTGGATTTTGATGTGTGCTTGGGGTTATTGCCTTGCTGGATGATCCACTTGCGGCCAAGTTTCAGCCTCCTAGCAGAGGAAACCAGTTTTTTGCCTACCTGCTACTAGGTAAAGTTCACAGTGCCATTGACCTTAACAAGGCCCCCAGGACCAGTGGAAGCAAAATAGCCCCATAACATCAAAGATCCACCAGCATATTCTACAGTAGGGATGAGGGTATTTTCTGCATAAGCATTGTTCTTTCGGGCAGTCCATAAGCGCAGATGAAGGACATCAAGGACCTGGAAATATTCTGTATGGAGGAATGGTCTAAGATCCCTTCCCAATGTGTTCTCCAATCTCATAAAACATTTTAATGCAAGGTTTCCCAAACTCAGTCCTGGGGCCAAACCAGGGTGCACGTTTTGGTTTTTGCCCTAGCACTACACAGCTGATTCAAATAATCAAAGATTGATCATGAGTTGGTATTTGAATCGGCTGTAGATACAAATAATAGACACAAATTATATACACTGCTCAAAAAAATTAAGGAAACACTAAAATAACACATCCTAGATCTGAATGAATGAAATATTTTTATTAAATACTTTTTTCTTTACATAGTTGAATGTGCTGACAACAAAATCACACAAAAATGATCAATGGAAATCAAATTTATCAACCCATGGAGGTCTGGATTTGGAGTGACACTCAAAATTAAAGTGGAAAACCACACTACGGGCTGATCCAACTTTGATGTAATGTCCTTAAAACAAGTCAAAATGAGGCTCAGTAGTGTGTGTGGCCTCCACGTGCCTGTATGACCTCCCCTGGGCATGCTCCTATGAGGTGGCGGATGGTCTCCTGAGGGATCTCCTCCCAGACCTGGACTAAAGCAACGTGGCGTTGGTGGATGGAGCGAGACATGATGTTCCAGATGTGCTCAATTGGATTCAGGTCTGGGGAACGGGCGGGCCAGTCCATAGCATCAATGCCTTCCTCTTGCGGGAACTGCTGACACACTCCAGACACATGAGGTCTAGCATTGTCTTGCATTAGGGGGAACCCAGGGCCAACCGCACCAGCATATGGTCTCACAAGGGGTCTGAGGATCTCATCTCGGTACCTAATGGCAGTCAGGCTACCTCTGGCGAGCACATAGAGCACATAGAGCACATAGTGCGGACCCCCAAAGAAATGCCACCCCACACCATGACTGACCCACTGCCAAACCGGTCATGCTGGAGGATGTTGCAGGCAGCAGAACGTTCTCCACAGCGTCTCCAGACTGTCACGTCTGTCACGTGCTCAGTGTGAATCTGCTTTCAACTGTGAAGAGCACAGGGCGCCAGTGGCGAATTTGCCAATCTTGGTGTTCTCTGGCAAATGCCAAACGTCCTGCACGGTGTTGGGCTGTAAGCACAACCCCCACCTGTGGACGCCTGGCCCTCATACCACCCTCATGGAGTCTGTTTCTGACCGTTTGAGCAGACACATGCACATTTGTGGCCTGCTGGAGGTCATTTTGCAGGGCTCTGGCAGTGCTCCTCCTGCTCCTCCTTGCACAAAGGCGGAGGTTGCGGTCCTACTGCTGGGTTGTTGCCCTCCTACGGCCTCCTCCACGTCTCCTGATGTACTGGCCTGTCTCCTGGTAGCGCCTCCATGCTCTGGACACTACGCTGACAGACACAGCAAACCTTCTTGCCACAGCTGGCATTGATGTGCCATCCTGGATGAGCTGCACTACCTGAGCCATTTGTGTGGGTTGTAGACTCCGTCTCATGCTACCACTAGAGTGAAAGCACCGCCAGCATTCAAAAGTGACCAAAACATCAGCCAGGAAGCATAGGAACTGAGAAGTGGTCTGTAGTCACCACCTGCAGAAACACTCCTTTATTGGGGGTGTCTTGCTAATTGCCTATAATTTCCACCTGTTGTCTATTCCATTTGCACAACAGCATGTGGAATTTATTGTTAATCAGTGTTGCTTCCTAAGTGGACAGTTTGATTTCACAGAAGTGTGATTGACTTGGAGTTACATTGTGTTGTTTAAGTGTTCCCTTTATTTTTTTGAGCAGTGTACTTACTCATGATATTCTTCTGCCAGGTAAGCCAACTTTGCAGTTAACATTTAATTGAGAAGGTTTTGGGGAAAGTCTTTCTGTCAACCCACAAAACCGTTATCACATCAACTGGCTACACATCAACTGGCTACACATCAACTGGTTATCACATCAACTGGTTATCACATCAACTGGCTTTCACATCAACTGGTTATCACATCAACTGGCTTTCACATCAACTGGTTATCATATCAACTGGCTTTCACATCAACTGGTTATCACATCAACTGGCTTTCACATCAACTGGCTTTCACATCAACTGGCTTTCACATCAACTGGTTATCACATCAACTGGCTACACATCAACTGGTTATCACATCAACTGGTTATCACATCAACTGGTTATCACATCAACTGGTTATCACATCAACTGGATATCACATCAACTGGCTACATGGAGTAGTCAACAAACGTGGGCACCACACAGACAGACAGGGTCAACATTGCTGGAAATGAATTGGCAGATATTGTGTTAGGTTTGGGTTTTTAAGATAATAGCGGCTAACCAGGGGTGGGATAATGTCAATGTTGCGTTGATTAGATAGTAGCTAGGAGCTTGCGGTGTCTGATACTTGTGAGATTTGTTTATGACAGTTACAGTGGAACACGTGAACATTTGCATGTACTTTCAGAATTGTTTGGCGAGCTACAAATAGGTGGGCTGCGAGCTACTGGTAGCTCACGATCGACCTGTTGGAGACCCCTGGCCTAGACAGAGCAGGTTTTTTGTGGTTGCAACCCTGTTCTGCCCCTTTATGTTATTCTATTCAAAGATGCAAACACCATCAGTGTATTTATGCAAATGAGACACAAACTTTTCTTTATTTTACACAAAATAAACATAAAAAATACCTGATACCATTAGAAAATGTATATAGGATTGCATTCTAAGAATACAAAAGTGAAAATTGACAAAATTGATTACCTGAATTCCCACTCAAATTCATGAACTTCATTCATTATTTGTCTGTGCCAGTAAAATGTTTGTATAATGTTCTGTAATTCAGTCAATATCTGAATGGTTTTAAGAAATTCAAAGAGTTTTGAGTATTTTCGTCCATTCAACAATTGTTAGATTTAAGACCTTTTAACAATTTTGATGACCATTGCTTCTCAAGGCCAGTTAGATTGTGGATGCTGAAAAATTTGAAATTGTTTCTGGATATAGACCAAATTAAGGGCATTAATGAATAGACAGGGACATACTGTACAGGCATAGTGACATTCTGAAAATATAGACACTCATAGTAATGCCTGGTAGGTAAAATCTGTTATCCACAAATACCTCACATGTATCAAATACATTCAAACCAATCTTGGTTAACCCAGAACTTGAATCTTGCGTAGTTTTGTCAGCTGCGTGATTTAGTTCTGAGTCCATACCTTTGGAAGTTGGGAGTTCCGGTTAATGAAGTCTACACCCTGCAAAACTCAGCCAGTTGCTGTGATTCATCAAGCCCCTCTTCGACAGCTCTTGCCATCTGCAGTTATGAGGAGGAGGAGGGAGATATTTTGCTGGCTCTTCGTAGATTCCTCTGATTAGGAGCACCTTCTCTCACATTATGGCTTTGAAAATTAGGTTAGGTGTTACTAATTGGATTAAAAGGGGCAGGTGACATAATATAGATAGAGCTTTTACTGTTGGGTAATTCCACGGTATCGGAATTACACTCGGACTCAGATTTGTCACTTTAAAATGTATGCCGAACAAAAAACATTTATTTCAAAGTTCAACAAATCATACAACTCTATGCATAAGGACTACTTTGAACAATTTTCAAATGGAATTTCAAAAAATAGCATTCACTGCAAGAACTGTGCAGATGCAAAGTTTGGAAACAATTTTTCCAAAATCGTTTTCCAAAAACTCTGTTAAAGAATGGGGCGTCATGTCACGCCCTGACCTTAGTTATCTTTGTTTTCTTTATTATTTTGGTTAGGTCAGGGTGTGACAAGGGTGGTATGTGTGTTTTCTCGTCTAGGGTTTTTTGTACATCTATGGGTTTTTGTTTGTCTAGGTAAATGTAGGTCTATGGTGGCCGGAATTGGTTCCTAATCAGAGGCAGCTGTTTATCGTTGTCTCTGATTGGGGATCCTATTTAGGTTGCCATTTTCCATTTTGGTTTTGTGGGTTATTGTCTATGTGTAGTTGCCTGTCAGCACTCGGTTTATATAGCTTCACGTTCATTTTGTTGTTTTGTTAGTTTGTTTAGTGTTCTTCGTGTAAATAAAGGTTAGGTTAGTGGAGGAGTAGCGGAGCGAGTTCTGGGCCATCTCTGCCCAGTGTACGAACGCTGCCCACTCCCCCGGCCGGTCCTGGCAATAGGACCTCAGAAACCTACCCACATCCTGATTAACTCTCTCCACCTGCCCGTTACTCTCGGGGTGGAAACCTGGGGTAAGGCTGACCGAGACCCCTAGATGTTCCATGAATGCCCTCCAGGCCCTCGACGTGAAATGGGGACCCCGATCAGGCACTATTTCCTCAGGTACACCGTAGTGCAGGAAGAAGTGTGTAAACAAGGCCTCTGCAGTCTGTAGGGCCGTAGGGAGACCGTGTAAAGGGAGGAGACAACAGGACTTAGAAAAACTATCCACAACAACCAGGATCGTGGTGTTACCCTGTGAGGGAGGAAGATCAGTTAGGAAATCTACCAACAGGTGCGACCACGGCCGTTGTGGAATGGGTAAGGGTTGTAACTTACCTCTGGGCAGGTGCCTAGGAGACTTGCACTGGGCGCACACCGAGCAGGAGGAAACATAAACCCTCACGTCCTTAGCCAAATTGGGCCACCAGTACTTCCCACTAAGACAGCGCACCGTCCGACCAATACCAGGATGACCAGAGGAGGGTGACTTGTGGGTCCAATAGATCAGCCGGTCGCAGACAGCAGACGGAACATACAGACGCCCAGCTGGGCACTGGAGGGGAGCGGGCTCTGTACGTAACGCCTGCTCAATGTCAGAGTCCAGCTCCCACATGACCGGCGCTACCAGGCAGGAGGCCGGGAGTATGGGAGTATGATCGTGAGCTGCTCCTCTGTGTCATACAGCCGGGAGAGTGCATCTGCCTTCACATTTTGGGAAGCTGGTCTGTAGGACAGGTTAAACACAAAGCGGGCAAAAAACAATGCCCACCTTGCCTGACGAGGATTCAGTCTCCTCGCTGCCCGGATGTACTCCAGGTTGCGGTGGTCAGTCCAGATGAGAAAAGGGTGTTTAACCCCCTGAAAGCTGTGTCTTTCACCACAGCCAACAGCTCCCAGTCCCCGACATCATAGTTACGTTCCCTCAGGCTGAGCTTCTTCGAGAAGAAAGCACAGAGGTGGAGCTTCGGTGGTGTGCCCGAGTGCTGAGAGAGCACGGCTTCTATCCCAGCCTTGGACGCGTCCAACTCCACTATGAACGCCAAAGAAGTATCCGGATGGGCCAGCATGGGAGCTGAGGTAAACAGAGCCCTCAGGTGACTAAAAGCCCTGTCCGCCTCAGCTGACCACTGCAAACGTACAGGACCCCCCTTCAGCAGTGAAGTAATGGGAGCCGCCACCTAGCCAAAACCCCGGATAAACCTCCAGTGGTAATAGGCAAACCCTAGAAACCTCTGCACCTCCTTTACCGCGGTGGGAGTCGGCCAATTACGCACGGCTGAAATGCGGTCACTCTCCATCTCCACCCCTGATGTGGAAATGCGGTACCCTAGGAAGGAGACGGCCTGCTGGAAGAACAGGCATTTCTCAGCCTTGACGTACAGGTCATGCTGCAACAATCGTCCATGTACCCTGCGCACCAGGGACACATGCTCGGCGCGTGTAGCGGAGTATATCAGAATGTCATCAATATACACCACTACACCCTGCCCATGCAGGTCCCTGAAAATCTTGTCTACAAAGGCTTGGAAAACTGATGGAGCATTCATCAACCCGTACGGCATGGGATACACGTGACTCCTGGGAAGTGCGGCGTCTACCAGGAGATTTATCGCACAATCCCCCTGACGATGGGGTGGTAATTGAGTTGCCTTCTTCTTACAGAAGGTGAGAGCCAAATCGGCATATTGACCACCCCGTGAGAGCTCTCCGTTGCCACGAAACAGTGGGATCATGACAGACTAACCAGAGTAGGCTTAGCACCACGGGAAACGCAGGAGAATCAATAAGGAAGAGACTGATTCTCTCCTTTTGACCCTCCTGCATCTCCATGCCCAGGGGCGCGGTGACCTCCCTAATCAACCCGGACCCTAATGGTCGACTGTCTAGGGCGTGAACTTGGAAGGGCATATCCACTAGAACAATGGGGATCCCTAATCTATGTGCAAATGATCTGTCAATGAAATTCCCAGCTGCTCTTGAATCGACGAGCGCCTTATGCTGGGAATGCGAGGACAACTCAGGAAAAGTAACGTTCAAAAACATGTGAGCAACAGAGAGCTCTGGGTGAGCATGGTGCCGGCTCACCTGGGGTAACGCAAGAGTGCCCTGCCTGCTGTCTCGACTCCCAGAGGAACCTCCCCAGCACCGACCGGCAGTGTGTCCTCTGCTGCCACAGATAGTGCATGAAACAGAACCTCCTCCGGTTTTCCTAAGCGCAGCACCTCCCAGCTCCATGGGCGTTGGAGCGGTGGTGCTGGGGGATGGAACTGGCAGACCCTGATCTCAATATCCGTGGGTAGCCAGCAGGTTATCCAACCGAATGAAGAGATCCACCAGCTGATCGAAAGTGAGGGTGGTGTCCCTGCAGGCCAACTCCCGACGGACGTCCTTGTGCAAACTGCAACGATAGTGCTCGATCAGGGCCCTGTCGTTCCATCCCACGCCTGGCGGCCAGGGTCTGGGTGTCCAGAGCGAAGTTCTGGGCACTCCTCGTCCCCTGCCTTAGATGTACGAGACGTTCACCCGCCACTCTACCCTCAGGCGGATTGTCGAAGACAGGTAAACTCTTCGAGGTGGTCCAGCACCGCATCTCCCTCTCCCCACAGGGCTCTCCCTGAGAGGCATGAGACGAGGGCGGACACCCTCTCTCGGTCCGAAGGCACCGGGTGAACGGTTGCTAGGTAGAGCTCCAGTTGTAATAGGAAACCCTAACATTGTGCAGCCGTCACATCATACTCCCTAGGGAGGACCAGACGAATCCCACTGGGACCGGGTGAAAGAGGGGCGAGTAGTGGAGAGCTTGGTTGCGCTGGCGGAGGCCCTGGAGGACCTCCCTTTCTCTGCTAGCGATCCATAGTCTGTAGGACACGATCCATGATGGCACCGAGATGATGGAGCATCGCGCTTGCTCCTGCACGCGCTCCTCGACCCCAATGACAGGGGTACCTGCTCCTGCTGACTCCATGACACTAGGTGTGTGTGATTCTGTCAGATAGTGGGTGTAGCTGGTGCATGAAGTCAGGCGCAGGAGAGGAGAGATGAGTGAACAACGCACTTTACTAAAGAAAATAGCACACAGTAAACAAATACCAATGTGCGAACAATAATGGTTGCCACAAAACACGGGTTTTTGAAAAAAACTGCAGGAAACATACCGACCAAACAATAAACAATCACACACAAAGACATGGGGGAAACAGAGGGTTAAATACATGACCAGTAATTGGGAAATGAAAACCAGGTGTGTAGGAAAATGAGACAAAACAAATGGAAAATTAAAAATGGATCAGCTATGGCTAGAAGACTGGGGACGTCGACCGCCGAACACCGCCAGAACAAGGAGAGGCATCGACTTCGGCAGAAGTCGTGACACGTTGGCTATTATTGTAATGAGCTCCATCCCCAAACAAGACCACATTTGGTTGGTTCGGACCCGAACCAGTCTGAAACAATCACAGATAATTTATGATTATATTAGGACCCCCATTAGCCGACGGCAATGGCGACAGCTAGTCTTTCTGGGGTCTGAAACATAGTGAAACTGTTCAAACATGAAAAATAGACATTTATGATTGGTTTAGATTTGTTCCGGCCAGGGCGGACAGACCAAATTTCAACAAATGTTCAATGTCCATGGAAGTCCGGTGCCAGTCAGTGCTCAGTGTGTGAGGATGCTTGTTACAGTTATGTGATTTGTTATGCACATTTTTACTCCTAAACTTATTTAGGCATCCCATAACAAAGAGGTTGAAAACTTATTGAATCAAGACATTTAAGCTTTTCATATGTTTGTCATTTCAAAAATGTTCTACAAACAAAATTCCACTTCGACTTTATGGGATATTGTGTGTCGATCAGTGACACAAAATCTCAACTTAATCCATTTTAAATGCAGGCTGTAACACAACAAAATGTGGGAAAGTAAAGGGGTATGAATACTTTCTGAAGCCACTTTATATAATATGTTGTCAATAATACACATTTTACAATGTTAATAGGATGGATCAGAAGTACTTCTGTCCCCCTCTTGATCTGGTGACTCTCCTTCAGTGAATGGAAGAGGACACCCCGGAACAAATGTCAATGGGGTTGTGGGACGTGGCACTGTGGGCATTCTTTGCACACCCCACTGGCGTAATCAGCACAGAGAAAAAAAGTTGCTTTGGGCAGTGGCAGCAGATTGTATTTCTCCAGGGCCAAAAGGCGCAGCCTAAACAGAGGCCTCTTTGTTGCCCCTAAGAATGGCTTTCACTTTGCAATTGTGGAGGTAATTCCAGAGCAGTGCGCAATGGGTTTTTCCTCAGAATCGTGACCTGCAATCAGAAAGACCTCTCGGCCACACTTCCCTGAAGCGTCAGCCTGTGAGCACATTGCGATAATGGGTTTACATTACCAAAGAGTGAGATTATAGATTTTAATGCAGGAGGCAAAGGGTATGAAGATTCCATGGCAAACCTGAACATTATTTATTAGTCAAGCGGATTGTAAAAATCTGTTTTTAAGAAAAACATATTTTTATCAGCAAACAAGGGGCCACAAGAAGAAGTACAGTAACAATGCTGAAGCACTATCGAAATATAAATACCATGTTTTCCCATCATAATCTTTGCATTGGTTACTTGACATTTAGTCAACTTCCTGCTGATTGTGGTAATTCAATGTACAAATTCTAACATTGTGCCATTTTTGTTGTTCATGACTCCTGTAAACAACCCCCCTCAAATCACTTTATAGGCAAATAGGTTCAACATTTTGACCACTGGTTAATCATGTGTGGTAGTACAGGGATGGCTTTTGACAGTAACTTAGTGCATTGAAGAATAGAGTAGTGCAGGGGAGGTGATGGCTTTTTAGGAACATGTCTGAGCGTGACTGCGTATGAGGGGAGGGAAGTAGATAGGGAACGAGGGGAAGGTACCGAGCTGAAACTCCCACCCTTACTTTAGCTGAAACTCCCACCCTTACTTTGCCTCGGTGTGTTCTCCTCCATTCAGGATACATTCCTGGCACACCACACCCAAGATCATTGTAATTAAAATTCCTGTGCCTGTGCCAAAAGGATCCAGTTGCTGCTAATCCTTTTGCAGAGCATCACTCGATCCCAGGGGCCTGCAGAAGTTATGACTGTGGTCCTGCCAATGGTTGGAGCTGGGGGGGTGGTGAGACATCTGGGTTCATGGCACTCCTATTCACTTCCTTTTCCTTTTTTTTCTCCTCTTCTTCTTCCTTGTCTCCTCTTCTTCTTCCTTCTTCTCTCCTCTTCTTCTTCCTTCTTCTCTCCTCTTCTTCTTCTCTTCTTCCTTCTTCTCTCCTCTTCTTCTTCCTCCTTCTCTCCTCTTCTTCTTCTCTTCTTCCTTCTTCTCTCCTCTTCTTCTTCTCTCTTTTTCCTTCTTCCTTCTTCTTCTCTCCTCTTCTTTCTTCTTCTCACCTCTTCTTCTTCCTCCTTTTTCTCTCCTCTTCTTCTTCCTTCATCTCTCCTCTCTCTCTGGTCCCTTTCTCAGACTTGCATTGATTGAGTGATTTTTCTTTGAGGCATTTCCTTTCTCCCCTGAAAAGCTAATGATTTGATGGCTGACACAAAACATAGTGTGTGTAAACACATCATTTCCTTTGTTCAAGTATGCATTGGGGGTTTTCAAACTTTTTTTTTTGGGGGGTTCAAACTATAGTAATTTTTTTCTATGCGCTTCCTATGCACTTTTTCTATGTAATAAGTTACATGCTTTTAACCATATCTGCAACACTATGCAGCTCCAGTTACAAACCCATTTTTTTGTGTGGTAATCTTGAGAGAGGTAATTTGATCTGCTAATGCAGCCCAAACACTGGAGAGCTTCTAATGAGTCCGTCTGACTTTGAACCTAGCCTCTCCTATGACCTCTGTGTCCTCAGGAGGCGGCAATATGTGATTCGCCAAGCCACCCCTAGCCTCCTGTCATATGACAAGAGGTGGTTTGCCGATTGGTCCAAAGCTTTGGGTGGCAAGGAAGTGGCGTGAGAACTGGTGAGGGGGACAACAGGTGAGGGGGACAACAGACATGGATCGGCATTCACCATTACAACACTCCACCACTAGCAACTACTAGATCAAGAGAAAACAGCCATTTGTACAACTCTGGGCTTTCACCAGTTTGAGTTGCTGCCATTCGGCCTATGTATGGCTTCTGCCATCTTCCAGGACCTTGTGTTGCTTCGAGGGGAAATAAAGGATTGTTATTGAGCTATCTGGATTACATTTAAGCACTGAGGCATAGGGGGTGTGGTATATGGCCAACATACCATGGCTAAAAGCTGTTTGGCAACGCCGTATACTGGCCATATACCACAAACCCCTGAGGTGCTTTATTGCTATTATAAAGTGGTTACCAGCGTAATTAGAATAGTAGAAATGCATGTTTTGTCATACTCGTGGTATACAGTCCGATATACCATAGCTGTCAGCCAATCAGCATTCAGGGCTCGAACCACCCAGTTTATAATTGAGTTTATTTTCCCTGATTTGACAGCCACCTGAAACACCTGGAGCAGACCTTTGTCAAAATAGTGATGGACAAGATTAGAATATTTAAACCTTAGAGAGCAAACAACTGATTCATCAATGGAGAAAGGAACGAAACCACGATAATAGCCAGTCTATTGTATTTGGTATATTTTATTAGTATAGTGTCTGAAGGAACGCCATTGAAAAGTTGCAGAACCAGATTCACAATCTCTAATTCAGGTAAATGCATGACAGATAAGCTCCCAGATGGATGAGAAACTAGGAAATTAAAAACGGCTGCGACTGTATTTATCTAGCCCCGGTTGCCATGGGTTGTGTCCCAGCCCCTTTGGCACACACTCTTATCTCTGTTTAAATATCCTGTTACTTCCCGTCTCGCTGAGGCACATAGATACATGTCATTAACAGCCGTATACTATCTCCCCTCCTGGCTTCCTTCCTGTGTGTGTGGTGATGGATTGATTTTCTCCAGCAGGAGTCTCCGGTCTAGGGTCCCATCTCCGTGCTAGCCCTTGGTGCCCAGGGTCAAATCTCTCATATACCTCAATACAACACGCCACGGCCAAGAGTCAGCAACGGAAGGTGTCAGGACCAATCAATTCAAGCGCTTCCTGTTTGTTGCCCTCTAGAATGGCTAAAGGGGGTTATATTTGTATTACTCAGACATGTCTCCGTCAACGATGCTCCTAGGTTCAATGTAGTAAATCTGGTGATGGGAACTATTAGCTAGAGAACCTTGTCAATAGTGTATCGAAACAGTTAGTGTATTGATCACTGTTGAAATTTACCAGCATTGTCCATGTCACATCTGGTATGGAAGGCGCTAAGTCCTGCGATACAGTTGTGAGGAAGGGAGCATTCTAAAATGGAACAATTATCTTGAAGTAGAACCTTTTCTCTCAACACCCTACTCTCCCTCAGCTTTGCGTTACGATCCTATTACACGTCCGACCCATAGGAGTTTTTCCTGCTCATTTCTATAAGAGATGTTTCTCCGTTTTCCAGATGCCCTGGGGTTGAACTCTGGGAGAAGGTAAACAGTAGAGAATGGGCTATGCAGGCCTTTCCTTCTCTTTCAGCTGCCCTAATGATGTTGTGTTGTCCACAGCTGTTTCACAGTGACAGGTGTGCAAGTGGGAGCAGACTGCAGTCCTTTCGGACCAGAGGAATGCTAAAGACAAGATGGAAAGAGAGGAGACGGGTGCACAGCAAGATGAGAAATTAATATCTGCAAGAGATATGTCTGACCCTTAGTAATGGCCCCCAGAAGTTGCAGGATATTCCATAAAAAGTTTCCAGACACCTGGCCATCAGCGTAAATATGATATTGACGTGGTTCCCAGCCAGCTCCTCAGCTCAAATCATTTGGAATCTTTTAAACAATTTCATGCAATATTATAGCCAAGATGCTTGGACAAGAACTTGTCTGGATTGAGACAGCGACATAGCCAGCATGTCTTAGATACACACAACTGATCAGATTGAAACTGATGGAAATCGGATAATTTCCTTTTGGGAAACAAATATCCTCCAGTGGAAAGTTTTGAACGTTAAAAGCATGTTGGTTTCAAACTTATTTGTATCACTTTGTTACCAACATTAAAAAGCAAGTGTTGGAACCGGTTCAAGGAACAGAACCAAAAACCGTAAAAAAACGAAATTATTTGAGGAACAGAACCCGAACCGAAAACTAAAGTGATCTATATTGTTCCAGAACAGAACCGTTATTGTAAAAGCATGGGAACTGGTTAATAACATTCTTTCATATTACAGCATTTTTTTTCAAATCCCACAGAAATTGCAACAAAGCGCCTATGCAAAGCCCTCTGTCACTCAGTCTGCCTGCCAGCTGGAAATCTTTGCCCGTGGGTGTGTAGGCTACCTGCCCCTCCCCTCTGAAGCATAAGTTACAGTAGCCTACTGACAACATTACAAGCGTAATTCAGAAATTAGGCAGAGATGTTTAATTAGAGAAGAATGGATTTACTTTTTTAATGTTAGTTAAAGATACTATGGTATTGGATTTATTAACTACAAAAAGGTAGGACGTGTTTTTAATTCTAGTGCTGCACTGTACGCACCAGCTTTTTAGCTAGATAGCTAGCTAGCTAACGTTTGCTCTGGTCCAACATTAAACCAACTCAGTAGTTCAAAGACATTCAAAGTTCCTCCATAGAAGCCGCTCCTCCGTAGGTATAATCCTGTGGGCCTGATTCAGATACTACATGTCATAACAAGATGCACAGCGCTTTAAGGCACGCTTCTTCCATCCTTTCTCGCTCTCTCATCACCCTAAAAATTTCAGTTGCATCTTGTGCCCTACACTATGACTGGCAGCACAGTGTGTGTTTGTAGATCGTTATCATTGAACCATGCTGTTATGGCAAAATACAATTTGCTCTTAACGACTTTCCTATACAGATTAGACCTGCTCTATCTGCACTGATTGGTGAAGTAATTTCATGTTAAGCTAATGGTACAAAATAAATGTATATATCAGAAGTAATAAAGGTGAGCAGAAAGGAACAATATAAACCGGTACAGAACTTTATTTTTCTGTTCGGAACAATGGTTCCAACCCCTGTTAAAAAGTGACATAGGACAGCAGTTGCCCTGGTAGTTATCAATATGAAACTTGATTCATTATTTTTACACAAAAGTTGCTAGTGCTGCAAGAGCTGCAGAGTTTCCAAACTACAGGTTAGCTGCTCTGCCTGACTTGGTTTATAGAAAAGAGCAACCAAACACAAATGTCACATCTTCAATTCATAAAAAAATGAAAGACAGGGGAGATGGTTGTACTGCAGTCATGGTCTAAGCCCCAAAGTGAGGCCTCTGTTGTACTGCACCCGGCATCCCGTGCTAATATTAAAACCCGTCTGTACGTGGTAAATATTAGCTTTCTTCTGATGTTGACAGTTTGTGATTTTCCACACGCCCACCTTTTCTTCTTTCGGCTGGGGTAGAAGTTCATCACCAGACTGAATTGAAGCAGATCATTCTGAGGGACAGTTGCGCTATGGACAACGCGTCTGACTACAGATCAGAAGATTCTAGGTTCGACACTGTCTTTAGTGAACCAAAGTCAAGCCCGTCAAAATATGACAAACATTTTAGTGTCGCTGGCTGGTCCGCACTGATTAATGGGTTAAGAGGGCTAGGAGGGCATGCATACATTTCTTGTTTTTTTTTTAAAGCAGATCATTCTTCTGTGGGGGACAATGATACTAAGTACCCTACAAGAGAACTCGATAGAACTTTATTTGAAGCCAAAAGGCATAAAGCATACAGCATAAGCATACAGCATTTTTCATAAGCACATTTGATCAAATGGTGCAACAGGAGCATCTGCAATCCACAATGACTATTTGTTTACTTTGGAAGGCACTGTGGGAATTGGCCTACAGTACATTCAGAAAGTATTCAGACACCTTGACTTTTTTCACATTTTGTTATGCTACAGCCTTTTTCTTAATACATTTGCAAAAAAGATCTTAACCTGTTTTTTCTTTGTCACTATGGGCATTGTGTGTAGATTGATGAGGAAAAACATCAATCTAAAAAACTGAAATACCTTATTTACATATGTATTCAGACCCTTTGCTATGAGACCCGAATCAGGTGCATCCTGTTTCATTGATCATTCTTGAGCTGTTTCTATAATTTGAATGGAGTCCATCTATGGTAAATTCAATTGGTTGGGCATGATTTTGGAAAGGCATACACCTGTCAGGGTGGTGACCAAGAACCAAGAACCAGATGGTCACTCTGATAGAGCTCCAGAATTCCTCTGTGGAGATGGGAGAACCTTCCAGAAAAACGAACATCTCTGCAGCACTCCACCAATCAGGCCTTTATGGTAGAGTGGCCAGACGGAAGCCACTCCTCAGTAAAAGGCACATGACAGCATGCTTGGAGTTTGCCAAAAGGCACCTAAAGGACTCTCAGACCATGAGAAACAAGATTCTCTGGTCTGATGAAACCAAGATTGAACTCATTGGCCTGAATGCCAAGCGTCACATCTGTAGGAAACCTGGCACCATCCCTACGGTGAGGGATAGTGGTGGCAGCATAATTCTGTGAGGATGTTTTTCTGCGGCAGGGACTGGGAGACTAATCAGGATCGAAGGAAAGATGAACAGAGCAACGTATAGAGAGATCCTTGAAGAAAACCTGCTCCAGAGTGCTCATGACCTCAGACTGACGCGAAGATTCAACTTCCAAGTTCAATGTACATGAGTGGTTCAGCCAGAGCCCGGACTTGAACCCGATCGAACATCTCTGGAGAAACCTGAAAATAGCTGTGCAGAGCTTGAGATGATCTACAGAGAAGAATGGGAGTAACTCACCAAATACATGTGTGCCAAGCTTGTAGCGTCATATCCAAAAAGACTTGAGGCTTTAATCACTGCCAAAGGAAGTTGAAGTTGGAAGTTTACATACGCCAATTACATTTAAACTCAGTTTTTCACAATTCCTGACATTTAATCCTAGTAAAGATTCCCTGTCTTAGGTCAGTTAGAATCACCAGTGTATTTTAAGAATGTGAAATGTCAGAATAATAGTAGAGAGAATTATTTATTTCAGCTTTAATTTCTTTCATCACATTCCCAGTGGGTCAGAAGTTTACATACACTCAATTAGTATTTGGTATGCATTGCCTTTAAATTGTTTAACTTGGGTCAAACGTTTTGGGTAGCCTTCCACAAGCTTCCCACAATAAGTTGGGTGAATGTTGGCCAATTCCTCCTGACAGAGCTGGTGTAACTGAGTCAGGAGGTTTGTAGGCCTCCTTGCTCGCACATGCTTTTCAGTTCTGCCCACACATTTTCTATAGGATTTAGGTCAGGGCTTTGTGATGGCCACTCCAATACCTTGACTTTGTTGTTCTTAAGCCATTTTGCCATAACTTTGGAAGTATGCTTGGTGTCATTTTCCATTTGGAAGACCAATTTGCAACCAAGCTTTAACTTCTTGACTGATGTCTTGAGATGTTGCTTCAAAATATCCACATCATTTTCCGTCCTCATGATGCCATCTATTTTGTAAAGTGCACCAGCCCCTCCTGCAGAAAAGCACCCCCACAACATGATGCTGCTACCCCCGTGCTTCACGGTTGGGATGGTGTTCTTCGGCTTGCGAGCCTCCCCCTTTTTCCTCCAAACATAACGATGGTCATTATGGCCAAACAGTCCTATTTTTGTTTCATCAGACCTGATATAGATACTTTTCTCCAAAAAGTACGATCTTTGTCCCCGTGTGCAGTTGCAAATCGTGATCTGGCTTTTTTTTATGGCAGTGGCTTCTTCCTTGCTCGGCCTTTCAGATTATGACGATATAGGACTCGTTTTACTGTGGATATAGATACTTTTGTACCTGTTTCCTCCAGCATCTACACAAGGTCCTTTTCTATTGTTCTGGGATTGATTTGCACTTTTCGCACCAAAGTAAGTTCATCTCTAAGAGACAGAACGCGTCTCCTTCCTGAGTGGTATGATGGCTGCGTGGTCCCATGGTGTTTATACTTGCATACTATTGTTTGTACAGATGAACTTGGTACCTTTAGGTATTTGGAAATTGCTCCCAAGGATGAACCAGACTTGGAGGTCTACAATTTATTTCTGAGGTCTTGGCTGATTTCTTTTGATTTTCCCATGATGTCAAGCAAAGAGGCACTGAGTTTGAAGGTAGGCCTTGAAATACAACCACAGGTACACCTCCAATTTTTATTTATATTTTTTTTTTATTTTGTTTTACCTTTATTTAACCAGGTAGGCTAGTTGAGAACAAGTTCTCATTTACAACTGCGACTGACTCAAATGATGTCAATTAGCCTATCAAAAAAGTTCATCGTAACTTTTTTCATCTTTAGCCTAATACCCTAGATGCTTTTCTGATGAGTCGTAATGGGAGAACCACACGTCATAGCCTGACTCAAAGTTTACTTAGATGTAAATGGTTATTATATCAACATTTGAGCATAAAAGCGTTTCCACCGACTTTTCTCACACAAAAAGATCCCACGTTTTATAAACGTTTGTAAAGTTTACCATTTTATTTTATTATTATTCTTTATTAAAAAAAAATTGTCAGGACTGTCATGACAATTTTTATCCAACATGTGTTTTACTCATAAAAAGGTTTGATGTAAACCTGGTTGGTGAAAAAGGGCCTCAAAGGAGCATAGGGGTTTAAAGGATGTGTGTGTGTGTGTGTGTGTGTGTGTGTGTGTGTGTGTGTGTGTGTGTGTGTGTGTGTGTGTGTGTGTGTGTGTGTGTGTGTGTGTGTGTGTGTGTGTGTGTGTGTGTGTGTGTGTGTGTGTGTGTGTCAGTCATCAAATCTCAACCCAATTGAACACTTATGGGAGATTCTGGACTGGAGCCTGAGACTGAGTTTTTCAGCACCATAAACAAAACAACAAATTATAGAATTTCTGGTGGAAGAAGGGTGTTGCATCCCTCCAATAGAGTTCCAGACACTTGTAGAATCTATGCCAAGGTGCATTGAAGCTGTTCTCGAGGCTTGTTGTGGCCCAATACCCTATTAAGGCACTTTATGTTAATGTTTCCTTTATTTTGGCAGTTACATGTACACGTGAAGAATATATCACTCAGGTGAAAACTCTGTTTGCGTTGTTTTATGGCAGGGCGAACCAAAGGGGGGAATTTGTGTTCCTTAAAAGGCTACATAACATACTTTACATGATAATGGCCACTGCATCTTTAAGAGCAAACCAGCAGCCGTATAAATAGTAAGAACTCTCTGGCTTCTTCAATTGTCCGAGTGGCATGTTGGTTTCCCTTGGCTGACTGATAATAACAGACACAAAAATCCTTTTATCCGTTTCTTTTTCCAATGAAATGAGTCACTTCCTTGCCAGGCCCGGTAGCTGGAGTGCGGCCAAGAGATACCCTGCTATTTATTGCCCGTTTCCACCCAGAGGGAGCTTGGTAAGTATTTTAAAGGAGCCCCATACTTCCTGCCTGGCTTAGCATCCGACAGGACACAGCCACGTTTGGATTGGACGATTGATATTTGCAATGCCCTCGGTGCCTTTAGGTCTAGTTTTTCCATCTGTCTCACAGGGGGCCTGACGAGATTTATATCCATCTCGGGCAGTTCAGATGTAAACTGCGTCGCTTTTGGCCACACGTACATTTTCGCACACAAACACGGTCTTGTGAAACACACAAACACGCTCTTATGGTAAAAACGGATATGCATAAACTAACGAACGAAAACACACACATCTGTGCGATTGGGTAGGCCTACATACTTTAATGTTGTATGGGTAACTTGTATCATTTTAATTGGGGAATATTTGACTAACATCCTCACTAAAATCCAGTTTTACTAACCCAAGTTAAGGGGTTAAGGGTGATGTTGCGTTTCACATTCTGCCAATTGACAAGGGTTTCAAACTTACTGTTTAACCTTATTAATCAGGATGTGAATATTGCATGAGATTTGTTGAGGCCTTTTTTTCCCTAATCTTGATCTCGGGTCACTCTTATCCAGCCTATTCAGTAGGGATCACATCAGAGCCTACACACACACACACGAGACCCCTTTGAATCCAAAACATTCCAGCTCAAGTTTAGGCACATCCCTCTAATAGTGGGTTTTGTACATTTATTCATGGGCCTGCATTGAAATATGGCTGCTTTATCATTCCAGGGAGCCACATACTTGTTAGCTTTTTTGCTGCTGTTCATTGTACTTCCCGCGTCCGTTTGGAACTTCAAAATTTTAATTTAAATGGCTTTTGAGTACTTCTAATCCTCCGGAGGCACATAAGTCATACAAAGGGAGCTCCAAAAGGTCTCCAGGAATTCCACCGAGCAAAGAGGAAGTTTTAAATCCCAGGCTCCCCGTAAATACAGCTGAGGTGACTTATTAATGGAATGATTTTGACTTTCTATGAGAGCGACCTTGATCCCCTGTGATGGACTCAGGTGGCTGGAAACAGCAATTATGCAGCACGACAAAGGCCTAAAGCTTATTCTAGTAGCCATTCTATAGGGCTTTCTTATTGTTGCAGAGGTAATACAGTGGCAGACGTATTTCCAAGAAACCAGCTAGTAAAGACTGTTGAACGGCAGACGTTATGGTATCCATATAGCATCTACCACAGTAAAGTCAGATTTGGAATGATTTCGCATCCTTCTGCCATTATGCAACATGAGCAGCCATGACGATATGCACAAACACGTTGCCTCTGTTTACGACCTAATATGGGTGGTCTCTTCACCTGCGCACATGGACTCCTCTCACTTTGTATCTGCCAGGACATCAACATGATAGAGGCAATGACTTGCCAAGCAAATGAATCTCCATTTCACCATAAAAACTCATGTTTGAAGGAACAATCCATAAATTATTTGTCCCCTGTGGCTGTGCAATGAATTGCGCAAACAGTCAAGTCTAAAACGAAAACAAGCACACATACAGGAAAAAAAGATACCTCTCCCTTACTTCTCCCGGATCAAACGACCAACTGCACCTTTAAAACAAACAATAACCACAAAAAAACATTAAGAAAACTTTGCTCAGCCATGTAGCCACACAATAATGAGTTCTGTTAACCCGTACTCACTCTCCTCATTAAACAGTGACATGTTGACCAGCGCAGGCTCTTCGTTATACGTTTGGCTTATTGTGCATTTCATATGCTGAGGCAGGCCCTACTAAATGCCTGTGAGGACGTCTGAGTCATGGCAGAGTCGAAAGCCTTCTCCTGCACGCCAGGCTCATTAGGCCGTCATCACACGTCTATTTGCCCTGTCACATGTAATACCTGCTGCTGGCTGCCCCACCAATAAAACTATGGAGGCAGAGGGAGAAAGAATATCACATTTATCTGACATCTTCTTTCAGTTTTGGAAGTCATCAAGGCCAATTTCCTCTCGGTAGAGATAACATCGGCCAAATTAAATCTTTTATGGATTGTATTATGTCAGGTTGAATGAGAATAACTCCGGCAGGGAGTAACAGCCGGTCAAAATGATGCCAATACCGATTTTTCACTTTAAAAGTTTGCCAAACAAAAAACATTGATTGCAAAGTTACAACAAATCATAGAACTCTATGCACAAGGAGAACTTTTAACAATTTCCACAAAACATTTTACAAAAACATATTTAATCGAAGAACGGTGCAGATCTAAAGTTTGGTCATATTTTCACAATTATGTGGTGTATTTTGAAAACTCTGAAACTCTAAACTTGTAATGCAGCCAGTCTGCATTAATTTTGTTTGTGCTACCTTGTCCGGGACTCTCTCACACACACACTCTCTCTCTCTCTCTCTCTCTCTCTCTCTCTCTCTCTCTCTCTCTCTCTCTCTCTCTCTCTCTCTCTCTCTCTCTCTCTCTCTCTCTCTCTGAATACCTATAAACATTTACTGATCATCAATTTTTTTCTTTCTTTCCCATGTGTGATCAAGGATGCGATCATTGAATAAATCTTTCAAAATGTAATCAAATTAAATCGCAGTATATATCCTCATTGTTCATGCACTTGGGGAAAAACGTTTTGGTATGGTGCATCCAAGCCTGACAAAGGTCTGGATTGAAATCATTGCATGCCTCATCCATGGCCTCAAGGAGGGTTGGTACGCTCGTTAGGATGGCAATCATTCATCATCCGGTAGTACTGTAATTGTAGTGGTCCTGTACGTGCCTCAGTTCATAAGAATATGTTCAAGTACTGTCTTTTTTTGCCTCTTTGATTGCCTCACGGAGGTCATAGCTTGTATGTTTCTACATGTCCAAGTTCCCAGTCACTAGGCCATGGTGAAATTCAGTGTTTGTACTGACCTCTACTTTTCTTTACTGTACTGTACAAAGTAGCGGAAAAGACATCTATGATTGGTTGAAATTTGGATGACCCAATTTCAACAACTGTTCAACATCCATGGATGTCGGTCAGTGATCAGTGGGTGAGGTGGGCTGGTTACGGTAAATGGAAAGAGAGGGGGCTCAAGGGTAGGTGTCAGTAAGAGATAGGAGGGGTGACATTAACTGAAGAGAGAGGCAGAGAGAGAGGGATGGGTTTCCAGACTGTTTTCACATTCATGCTTTGACCACCAGATGACAGAAAGAAAACAGCTATGAGCTGAACATACAGTGCCTTGCGAAAGTATTCGGCCCCCTTGAACTTTGCGACCTTTTGCCACATTTCAGGCTTCAAACATAAAGATATAAAACTGTATTTTTTTGTGAAGAATCAACAACAAGTGGGACACAATCATGAAGTGGAACGACATTTATTGGATATTTCAAACTTTTTTAACAAATCAAAAACTGAAAAATTGGGCGTGCAAAATTATTCAGCCCCCTTAAGTTAATACTTTGTAGTGCCACCTTTTGCTGCGATTACAGCTGTAAGTCGCTTGGGGTATGTCTCTATCAGTTTTGCACATCGAGAGACTGACATTTTTTCCCATTCCTCCTTGCAAAACAGCTCGAGCTCAGTGAGGTTGGATGGAGAGCATTTGTGAACAGCAGTTTTCAGTTCTTTCCACAGATTCTCGATTGGATTCAGGTCTGGACTTTGACTTGGCCATTCTAACACCTGGATATGTTTATTTATGAACCATTCCATTGTAGATTTTGCTTTATGTTTTGGATCATTGTCTTGTTGGAAGACAAATCTCCGTCCCAGTCTCAGGTCTTTTGCAGACTCCATCAGGTTTTCTTCCAGAATGGTCCTGTATTTGGCTCCATCCATCTTCCCATCAATTTTAACCATCTTCCCTGTCCCTGCTGAAGAAAAGCAGGCCCAAACCATGATGCTGCCACCACCATGTTTGACAGTGGGGATGTTGTGTTCAGGGTGATGAGCTGTGTTGCTTTTACGCCAAACATAACGTTTTGCATTGTTGCCAAAAAGTTCAATTTTGGTTTCATCTGACCAGAGCACCTTCTTCCACATGTTTGGTGTGTCTCCCAGGTGGCTTGTGGCAAACTTTAAACAACACTTTTTATGGATATCTTTAAGAAATGGCTTTCTTCTTGCCACTCTTCCATAAAGGCCAGATTTGTGCAATATACGACTGATTGTTGTCCTATGGACAGAGTCTCCCACCTCAGCTGTAGATCTCTGCAGTTCATCCAGAGTGATCATGGGCCTCTTGGCTACATCTCTGATCAGTCTTCTCCTTGTATGAGCTGAAAGTTTAGAGGGACAGCCAGGTCTTGGTAGATTTGCAGTGGTCTGATACTCCTTCCATTTCAATATTATCGCTTGCACAGTGCTCCTTGGGATGTTTAAAGCTTGGGAAATATTTTTGTATCCAAATCCGGCTTTAAACTTCTTCACAACAGTGTCTCGGACCTGCCTGGTGTGTTCCTTGTTCTTCATGATGCTCTCTGCTTTTTTAACGGACCTCTGAGACTATCACAGTGCAGGTGCATTTATACGGAGACTTGATTACACACAGGTGGATTGTATTTATCATCATTAGTCATTTAGGTCAACATTGGATCATTCAGAGATCCTCACTGAACTTCTGGAGAGAGTTTGCTGCACTGAAAGTAAAGGGGCTGAATAATTTTGCACGCCCAATTTTTCAGTTTTTGATTTGTTAAAAAAGTTTGAAATATCCAATAAATGTCGTTCCACTTCATGATTGTGTCCCACTTGTTGTTGATTCTTCACAAAAAAATACAGTTTTATATCTTTATGTTTGAAGCCTGAAATGTGGCAAAAGGTTTCAAAGTTCAAGGGGGCCGAATACTTTCGCAAGGCACTGTAACAGTATGCCAGTGGAAGGAAAGACGGTAGCTTGTGATGAAACTGTGGTTTGTGATACCTATGATTTCCCATTGTAGCCAATGCAATTGCAGTAATTCCATTATGACTTGGTAACAGAATTATGAGTTCCCAGGCCTCCCGAATCGGAGCAGCGTTCTAAGGCACTACATCGCAGTGCTAGCTGTGCCACTAGAGATTCTGGGTTCGAGTCCAGGCTCTGTCGCAGTCGGCCACGACCGGCAGACCCATGGGGCTGCACACAATTGGCCCAGCGTCATCTGAGTTAGGGGAGGGTTTGGCTGGCAGGGATGTCCTTGTCCCATCACGCACTAGCGACTCCTGTGGCGGACTGGGCGCAGTGCACACTGACACGTTTGCCAGGTGCATGGTGTTTTCTCCGACACATTGGTGTGGCTGGTTCCGGGTTAAGTGGGCATTGTGTCAAGAAGCAGTGCAACTTGGTTGGGTTGTATTTTGGAGGACGCCTCTCCCAAGTCCGTACGGGAGTTGCAGCGATGAGAGAAGACTTTAACTACCAATTGGATACCATGAAATTGGGGAGAAAAAGGGGTAAAAAAAATATATTAATAATTATGAGTTCCCTTTCAGTCTGTCACTCGGTATAACATACTATGGGAAGTCCATAACCAATCATATTCACCTGAAGAAAACTAAAAATACCCAACGGGCCAATGAATGCAGAGCCCACCCCCGGAAGCCCTGCCTTCCTGGCTATAACGCTCAGGTTAGCATTCATTTCCTCCATTCTTCGCTCTTCTTCTTCTTCTTCTCAGCTGAAGAAGAACATGTCACGCGATTAACTTTTTTTTTTGTAAGCACACAAAGACTACTAGATTTGGCTCCAACTTAGGTGTCTGTTAGGGGGGGAGAGAGTTCTCGTCCCCCTAGACGTTGCTAGTTTGGTCTTGGTATTGGTTTTTGTGTTTGCTAAAAGCTAACCAGTTTCTGATCTGTTTGTGTAGCTGATGCTTCCTTGGTTGAGGAAGATGGCCAGTGGAAAGAGTATGTTCAAAAAGGCTAACCAGCCAGAAGACCGTGCACTAGAGCAATGAACAATGAAACTATGAAAATTACAGATACTCACAAGCAATGTTCCCTCTAAGCCTCACTCGGGGAATCACGACATTGAACATCACTCAACTTTCTAGTTTTCCCCTTTAGTTAACACTACCATCGTTTCCCTATACTGTGGGAATTTGCCAATATTAGTAACTTTCAATGCAACATACGAACTTGAAAGAGTAGGATTTTATTGCATTGACAGGCATGACTCAGCCATATTCTACAGACAGATGCAGCATAACCATTCAGAACTGCAGTATCCCTACATGCAAATGGACCATTTCATGAAGTTTCCAACAAACAGTTATTGTGCTGATGTTGCTTGGAGAGGCAGTTTGGAACTCAGTAGTGAGTGTTACAACTGAGGACAGACTATTTTTACACAATACACACTTCAGCACACAACGTTCCCATTCTGTGAGCTTGTGTGGCCTACCACTTTGCAGCTGAGCCGTTGTTGCTCCTAGATGTTTCCACTTCACAATAACAGTACTTACAGTTGACCGGGGCAGCTCTAGCAGGGCAGAAATTTGACAAACTGACTTGTTGGAAAGGTGGCATCCTATTATGGTGCCACGTCAAAAGTCATTGAGCTCTTCAGTAAGGTCATTCTACTGTCAATGTTTGTCTATGGAGATTGCATGGCTGTATGATTGATTTTATACACCTGTCAGCAACGGGTGTGGCTGAAATAGCAGAATCCACTAATTTGAAGGGGTATCCACATACTTTTGTATACCTAGTCTATAAGTACATTTGTCCCAACACTTTTGGTCCCCTAAAATGTGGGTACTAAGTACAAAAAGTGCTGTTATTTCTAAATAGTTCACCTGATATGGATGAAAATACCCTCTAATTAAAGCTGTCAGTCTGCACTTTAACCTCCTTGTATAATTTCAAATCCAAAGAGCTGGAGTACAGAGCCAAAACAACAAAACATGTGTCACTGTCCCAATAGTTTTGGAGCTCAATGTACCCCATTCACTCATTCAAGGAACAGTAGTTATATTCATAACTGTACGTTTTAATCACTTAATAATTCATAAACATAAATTGATATCAGTTAACGGAATGACAAGGCACAAGGCAATTTTCCTTAAACTTAGAGAAGGCAAATCATTTCTCCAAAACTTAATGTAAGTCTCAATATTAGTTGGAAGGGGTCATTACTTCTGCGTTGTGTTTTGATGCATTTCTAATGCCTTTTAATATTTAATATTAGACCTGCTTTTGACCAAATTGGATGTGCTCTCATGAACTTAATGTTAGTGCTTATAGGGCCTTTTTACGTGGAAATGCCCAGGCCCAGTGTTCAGGGTGGAAGGATACACACAGGGCAACCATGGTAATGGGCCATGGTAACAGGGGGTGAGACAGGAGGAGAGAATGCATTCAAATACCATTTTGCATTTAATTGGCAACTATTCCAATTAATAAATATATATGTGGATTTCAACATACACCAACCCAACAAGATGAGGACTTTGACATCTCCAATACAACATAAGGTGAATGTTCTGGTCGAGTGTGCCCTATACAGCCAGAGAGACAGGAAAGGGAACATAAACATTCATTAGTCCTCTGTGATGTTTTAGAGTGCTTAAATGCTCAATCTCTCTTAAAATAATTACACCTGAAAGGCAGAGATCCATCACGGCTGCCTGGGCTGAAAATTGCCCTCAGATGGGCACATTGAGAAGAGCCACATTTGCTAACTATTACCACTATAATTTTTTTTCCTCTGTTCCCTGCTCTCTTGATGGTAATGCAGGATGTGGCGACACCAAATATCCCATGCATCTGTGCTGCTCCTTAAAGCACCATAGGGGAAAACATGCAAAAAAAGTTTGTTTGAGCGTGTGTGCGTGCGTGTGTTCTAATGTTTATAGACGTCAACATAAACAGAATTCAAATCTGCCGAAGGCGGTCAATACTGGCTCTTCCTAATTTCCTCCCTCCCTTCAGGCGAACCATTCCATCTCAGATCTGTTGCAATGTACTAGTTCAGCTTGTCATTCAGGGCATGTTTTATTCTGGCCTATGGTCTTAGGCCTTTCTAATTCACTTTTCAATGAAAGGGATAATGTGAGATTCTGGCAATTACATTTTGCTACGTACCCAGAGTCAGGTGAACTCATGGACACCATTTTGATGTCTCTGCGTGCAGTTTGAAGGAAGTTGAAGGTAGTTTTGTGAGACAATGCTAACTGGTATTAGCGCAATGACTTGAAGTCATTATTTAAAACTGAATGAAAACTCTTCATACACCCTTTTGTCGCTCATTGGTTTCCTAAACCTAGTTTTCTCAACGGAAGGCAAGATCGCAAACCTGTATTTTCTCGAGGGGCACACGATACAGTGGTAGTTAATGTTTACCCAGAAATATGTAATTACGGACTTCCCCCTAATAAACTGTTCCAGAACGCAGGCGGCCCTGGTCTACAATGTAGTTGTTATCTAAGAGCCTGTGGGACTGATTCTAGAGTCCTCTCTCCCGCACATCCTGTTCACCCTAGGCCTGGAGCACACAGAGCCACTCTCTGGAAAATGGAACACTTGACCACATGATTATCTAATAAAGTGCAGGGATTCAGAACCGTAGCTAGTTTCTGATGGTGGTTTATCTTTAGACGAGTTTGTTGTTGACCCTTCAAATGCTGAAGTTGCTGTAGAAAAATGTGTACCATAACATTTAAAGAACTGAACTTTACTCTAAGCTACTATTTTATTAAGCAAAAGAAAAGTTTGCTAGTGAGCTGACAAGTAAGAAACATACAATGTCTAATAAGGAGTGAGGTTCTTGTACACTATGTCGTATTTCTTTTCTGAGCTGATTGAGTGTGGTTGCATGCTAGCTAATCAAAAGGTATTTACTGTGTTGCCAATTTACAGATGGCTGATATATAACCTCAAACATTTCATAAATGAGCTAAAAAAGTTTGTAGCTGAAATATAACCTCAAACATTTCATAAATGAGCTAAAAAGGTTGTTTTACTTTTTTGAAGTCAATATGAAACATGAATCTAGCCAGCATTATCCCATATATCATCTTAGAAAGTATTCTGTGGTTACCATTTTTGGATGTTCAAATACTGAGTACAAAACTTGTACCTGCATGCAATTCCTTCAACTGTGCCTTCAAAAAGGCTTCCATAGCCATGGGGAATTTCAGACATATCAGGCAAGCCACAAAAGGTGAGCAGTGGCTAAAACGGTTGTCAAGGTCAACAAAAGACCAACTCATGTGAAGTGGTATGAATCACAAACCTAAATGTTACACAGGGTCGTTTATGAGATCCCTGCCTCTCAGTAGCCTTGGAACATATGTGTCAAAAATAGGCTTAATGTTTGTGCCAAAAGCCCTCAGGTACATTTTTATATTTATGTCAGATAAAAATGTGACCCTCAGATTCCGACCACGTAGATTTGCACCACAAAACCGGGAGTAAGCGACTACGGATATCCCCGTAGAAGTAAAGCTCAACGTACCACTAGTATTCATGATTACTGCTTTCACAATGTCTTTAAAAGTTCATTTAGAGGAGATTATTTAATGTTGGACTATTTCTATAGTGCAGTTGAGGATCTGGTAATTTCGGAGTACTCACACGGCATTTACACCGTCCATTTTGTTCCATTGCTCCAAGTTTCTTCATAATGTTTTGAATAAATGTTAGTGTCTTGTAACCTTTAGCTATTCAACACAAAGGGAATAAGGATATAAGGATAGTCGCCTTTAGTGAGGAAAATTATACAATACGAAATCATCCCGAGTCATGAAGCAACACTAAACAATGCTTGGACACATTATTGGCATCACCGCAGTACAGCAAGTAAATAACCATTGAAAGGGGACAGTGGCGAATTTTGCCCCTATTACTCAAATTAAAAGCTTTGATGGCAAAGTCAATCTCAGTCAATGAAGGAAAGGGAAGGAGGTGGTTTAGGGGAAGGGGCAGTGGTGGGTTGGGAGGAGGGTTATTTTTCTTCCTGTGGGAAAAAAAGACTTGGGATACTTTGGCATCCCACAGAACAGAATAGGGGCATATTTTTTTCTTAGCCCTCTCACTTCACAGCACTTCACTGCTGGTCGGCCCTCTGACTCGGCTCCGCCCCTTCCGTGCGCGGTGAGGCAGTCGGAGGGGGCGAGCGCTTATTGAAAGTGAACGGAGTGGAACCTCTTGTATTGTCCCCCCCGTCTTTCTCCGGGACAAAGAATGTCCTGAATGCCTGGCGTCTCCTGCAGTGTCAAATGACTGAAGGATAGGTGGAGCGCTGCCTGTGCCAAAAATCCAGTCGGCTGGAACCCCCTTGGACATAGACCGAGAAGAGGAGAGAGGGCCACCACACTCACAGTGGATGTTGTTGATGTTAAACTGATAGTTATTCAACTTAAAGGAGGTTTGAATTCTTATTATGATGGAGTATTATGAGGTTTCAATAGAAATAATCTCTTTCAAATAAGTAGTTTATTCGATTATCTCACATGGCACAAATACAAACATGTTATCTATCAGCTTTTTAAATGCATTTATTTTAGTTATATAGGTTGAGTACATTTGATGTAGTCTTGCCAACCTGGCTGAGTGTGGCCATGGAAACAAAACATTTCCTGAGGTTCACCACACACACACACACACACACACACACACACAGCTAGACAGGCTCTAAGACATGGTGCATGTAATCAGTGATTGTTCTAATTAGTGTGAAGCTGTCAGAACACTGTGGCCTCACGATCACATTAAATCATCCTGTTCCACAAGCCGCCTGTACACAACAGGCAATCTATTATACTGTCAGGATAACATCCGCCCCTCTCCAAGGTATGATGCTGTGGAAATATTATGGCTGAAGTACTGGTCTGAAAGCCATGGAGGTCAAACTGTTGCTTGAATAGTTGTACAGTTTGTTGTACACACCAATATCAAGTCAGGATTTGGCTTATGAGAGTTGTGAATCAGCTGCATGAGTATGCAGTATGCAGTATGAATTAGACCACCGTCTAATTCACCAATAAATGGCCGTGGATGGCACTATTTACACTGCAAACCTTATGGAAACATTTGTCTCCAGATGGGCCTAGTTGTACAGTAGTTTAATTAATGAGACAAATCAAAAGGTTTACATTGATTTCATCTGTAGCCGTATGACAATCAATCTGTCCTTTTCCTGAACAAGAGCTGCTTCATAAAAAAATCATGTAGTATATATTTTGAAAGCTTTCATTAGCAACGAAATGGCCACAATAGTGCAGCAGCAACAGAAACAGAAACCAAACTAAACATGTATTTGCAATAAGGCCTTCTGTCATTAGTAAGTTCAATCAGTAGTTCATCAATATTCCAGAAAAGCTCAATTAAATGCAGTCCAACCCCAAAATATGAAATGTTCTTAAGTGGCAATCAGCAGCTGAAACGATAACAAAGTGTGCTCCCTGCCCCTGTTTCACTAAAAAGCTGAGGGACGGGGCTGGAGAAATGGAACCGCTCTCAAATTCATAGACAGAATTATGGATGCAAATACTGACCATCCAGGATATCAAAATTATAGTTTTAACCATGTTAGGCTATACAATGTGTAAACATTTGTGCTGTTTACAAACATTGGAGCAAAAAAAGCTTATACTGTGTGTTCTCATGGAGTGTGACAGTTGAACTAAGCTCATGAGGCATTTACAAGTCTTCAAGAATCATTGGCCCTTTAACTTGCAAATGACCTTATGTTTCACATCTACAGGTAAATTCAATCTACAGGAAATCCACAGGTGTTTTTCAGTTCCCCAACCTGCACCAAACCAGGCAGTAACCACCAGGTGGCGCTCAACAGGAACCATTTGACCTGGTCATTACTTGCTTCCAGAGCCACAAAGTCATAAACCCAACCCATTTCTACAATTTCTGTTCTTCAAATGTTATTTTAAATCTAACCCTAACCTTAACGACACTGCTAAACTTATGCCTAACCCTAACCTTAAATGAAGACTCCTAAGCACATTTCTTTGGGGGGTGGGAGGGGGGTGGGGGGGGGACTTCATGGCTGTGGAAGTTAGTGGAAACCATTTGACCTGTCAACATCTACAGTGATTCACCAAAGAGGTGAGAGGGAAAAACTTGGCTCACAATGATTCAGTCTGGACTGGCAAGACAGAAGGTTTAAAGGGATGGTATGTGAACATCCAGAACAAAACTGATCCCATGTGTGGGATTTGAGAAAACAATAGTGGGTAACAATATATGCAGTAGAGTAGGATTTGAGTTACATTTTGTGCAATCCATAGATCCAACAACATAACATCAATATCTTAGCAGGTGAGTTTCTGTTATAATGTTATTGAAGTATGTCTGCAATTAGCCTAATAAGGTGTGCTAAAAGTTGATGGAAGGGCTGATGGTTTGTGTGTATACTGCTAAATATTTGGAGGAAACAGGGGACAGTGCAGATAAGTTCCTTAACGCTCCTGCAGACACACAGCATTTGTACTGAGAAATAATCGCCATGCATTTTTTCAGATCTCAGTGCCATGAGATAATGATCTGCAGAATGGAGAAGAAAACCAGAGGGTTTGAGTGCCAAAAAAATGTAATGTGTGTTCGCTCGGGTAAATTTGTGAGAGTGTGTGTGAGGGGGTGAAAAAGAGGAGTAGTTGGAGGGGTGCAAGCCTCAGAAAAATGATCTAAATATTACTTCAGGTCATTTGTTCTACCTTGGCCTATCAAATACACCAAGTAGTTCAATCAAGTGACTGGAAACTGCACGTTGAACTCAGCCACTGGCAGAGCTCCCATTCAAACAGAAATGTAAAAAGTTCCTCTCTCCTCCTTGGGGCCCCCTGTTTGGGGGTGTCCCTATAAAAAGACTTATAGCTAGTTACAGCAGTTTGGAATTTAGCCTGTAGAGAGACAAACAAGCCTCAACCAGTATTATTTCCTACTGGCCTCTGTTTGGTAAATGTTTTTTTTGGCAGAGTTCCTATTGTAGGCTGAACTCCCCATTGAGAAAACATGCAGGCTCCTCCGTCGTCAAGCATGGCACTCATCTTTCTGCTCGACTAGCAATGACTGCTAAGATGCCTCGGTTGCCTTGGTTTTTAGACCCTGTTTTTCCTCGGGAAACTAGTCACGCCCATGGTCATTTCTCTTGGTGCTCAACAATGAAACCTGTTGTAGGTAGAGTACCAACACAAATCAATCCACATTGAGGTTCCTTTAGGGCTTCCCCTCAGGTTGATTGATGCTGTAAAATACGTTATAACAGCTGTTTACTGGTTGCATCACTGTTTTTGATTATTGTTTTTGTTTTATGATTTGTCTGTATAAGTAAAGTTCCCAATTGTTTTATTGTGGGTAAATTAATGCCAGTCTGAAAGTTATGGATGTCTCACTTCCTATTTGAACTGCTATTTAGATTTTTTTTGTGTTTTTTTTTTTGCCAACTATTCGAGTGCAAACAGAGGAGATCCATGGCTGCCTGAAGATGCCTTCGATGAACACACAGACCTCTCATCAGTCAGAGGGTTTGTTGTTGTCTTAACAATGTACTGTTTCAGACCCAATAATTAAGTTATGCACTTAAAACCAGGTGGAAATGTGTTAGCATGACTCGTCACAGTCCAGGGACACAACACTTTGGCACCTTTTGACATTAGCTGCCTCAGTCAGCATTGGCAACATTACACATTACAAAGTTCTGAGCCACCCGGCCGACAGCCCTAGCTAGCACACATCCGCTCCACAATACATGCCATAATTATCCCCTTCATACTCATCTCCCCTGGCAACTGCACTCATACAGCCAAATAGCTCCAGCTAATTCCTTACTCGCAGAGGAAGTTGGCTGTAAGTAATGACGCCAATTGCCGACCTAAATGCTGTAATAAGACCTCTCAGTACAATGGCGAGGAAATGGCTGCAATTTAAGCTCTTCCACTTCCTAGCAACCGGGGCATTGGGCCCACAATTTTGGGGGAAATGCTTTACATTACCTGTACCCTGCAGCCTGAAATCTAGCCTAATGAAGGCAAAATTGTACAAATGAAGCGAACAAGAACGAGAAAGCACGGAAAGTGGAAGCATGTGTCAAATGGGTTTCTCGTTTATTTGGGGCTGTCTTGAAATGGGCTAGATTAGAGGGAGGACGGAATTTGCATGGTCGTGCAATCAGAAATGATCAGGGGGGGAACAAATGTAAACTATCCATTCAGTCAACTTGCAAGAGGCATGCTTCTGCTGCTGCTCCATTAGAGATAATAGCATGGTTAATAGTGTATTAGTTCATATATATATATATATATATATATATATATATATATGAACTAATACACTAACTTTATAGTTAATATATATAACTAATAAACTAACTATATAGTTCATGTAAATAACTAATACACTACCTATATAGTTAGTGTATATATAACTACAGTTGAAGTCGGAAGTATACGTTGGAGTCATTAAAACTCGTTTCTCAACAACTCCTCAAATGTCTTGTTAATAACAAACTAAAGTTTTGGCATGTCGGTTAGGACATCTACTTTGTGCATTGACACAAGTAATTCCAACAATTGTTTACAGACAGATTATTTCAATTATAATTCACTGTATCACAATTCCAGTGGGTCAGAAGTTTACATACACTGAATTGACACTGCCTTTAAACAGCTTGGAAAATTCCAGAAAATTATGTCATGGCTTTAGAAGCTTCTGATAGGCTACTTGACATAATTTGAGTCAATTGGAGGTGTACCTGTGGATGTATTTCAAGGCCTACCTTCAAACTCAGGGCCTCTTTGCTTGACATTATGGGAAAATCAAAAGAAATCAGCCAAGACCTCAGAATTTTTATGTTGACCTCCACAAGTCTGGTTCATCTTTGGGAGCAATTTCCAAATGCCTGAAGGTACCACGTTAATCTGTACAAACGATAGTATGCAAGTATAAACATCATGGAACGATGCAGCCGTCATACCGCTCAGGAAGGAGACTCGTTCTGTCTCCTAGAGATGAACGTACTTTGGTGCGAAAAGTGAAAATCAATCCCAGAACAAGAGCAAAGGACCTTGTGAAAATGCTGGAGGAAACAGGTACAAAAGTATCTATATCCACAGTAAAACAAGTCCTATATCGACATAACCTGAAAGGTCGCTCAGCAAGGAAGAAGACACTGCTCCAAAACCTCCATAAAAAAGCCAGACTACGGTTTGCAACTGCACATGGGGACAAAGATTGTACTTTTTGGAGAAATGTCCTCTGGTCTGATGAAACAGAAAATAACTGTTTGGCCATAATGACCATCGTTATGTTTGGTGGGAAAAGGGGGAGGCTTGCAAGCTGAAGAACACCATCCCAACCGTGAAGCACAGGGTGGCAGCATCATGTTGTGGGGTTGCTTTGCTGCAGGAGGGACTGGTGCACGTCACAAAATAGATGGCACCATGAGGGTGGAAAATTATGTGCATATATTGAAGCAACATCTCAAGGCATCAGTCAGGAAGTTAAAGCTTGGTCGCAAATGGGTCTTCCAAATGGACAATGAAGTCAAGGTACTGGAGTGGCCATCACAAAGCCCTGACCTCAATCCTATAGAAAATGTGTGGGCAGAACTGAAAAAGCGTGTGTGAGCAAGGAGGCCTACATACCTGACTCAGTTACGCCAGCTCTGTCAGCAGTAATGGGCCAAAATTCATCCAACTTATTGTAGGAATTATGGAAGGCTAACCAAAACATTTGACCCAAGTTAAACAATTTAAAGGCAATGCTGCCACATACCTATTGACTGTGTGTCAACTTCTGACCCACTGAGAATGTAATGAAAGAAATAAAAGCTGAAAGAAATCATTCTCTCTGCTATTATTCTGACATTTCACATTCTTAAAATAAAGTGATCGAAATGTAATGGGGAGGGCTGGGGAGGATCGTGTGTTAATAGAAAACTAACGAGTTACCCTCTTGTCTGTTGTCTATATCTCTATAGCAGATGCAGTAGCCATCTGACAGACAGTTGAAGTCGAAGGTTCACATACACCTTAGCCAAATACATTTAAACTCAGTTTTTCACAATTCCTTACATTTAATCCTGGTAAAAAAATTCACAACACGCTGGGCCGCTCTAGTCCCTTGACCCAACCGCTACAGCACTGGTTAGATGTCAAGTCATCACTCAGCAAAATGCCTGTCACTCAGAGTCTGCAGCATAGCAACAGTAAATATGGATATTCAGAACTTCTTCCTGAAAGAGAGGCAAAAAAAGCGAGCAGGTTGAGCATGAGCAGGCAGCAGGGAATGAGGTGGAGAGGGCAGAAAAGCCAGAAAGCTAAAGTGCAGCAGCAGAGTTAGCCACAGGTTTGTGCAGGGTTGGTGGTAGATAACATGCTATAGTTAGCTAACGCACTTTTGTACATTACGCTGTAATGTACAGTTTACTTTATTTTAGCGCCCACAAAAACATAATACTTTCAGGTCAACAGTAATATGAATACCATTGTAATGCACAATTTCTCCCCTTTCCAGCAAAATCAATAATGAGACCTTCATGTTGCCCGTCTCTGCTTGATCGAAGAAGACAATGAGCTCAGTCGAGTCGGGTGGGGAGGCAAAACCTTTACGTAAACCTTTACGTAAACTCACCGTAAACTCACCCCATTCCGTACAAATGTGCGCAAATGCAACATTCAAACGAGGCTGCAAAGAAAACTAATGGGACTGTAGCGACTGTGTTGACTTCAAAATCGGGGGTGTGATCTACGTTTCTATTCAAGCGTTGATCGACATGGTAATGGCTCTATAGTATTGGAGAAAAGTAGAAAAAACTGACCCTCCGTTACATCATGACGTGTCATGTCGTAACGTACAGCACGCATAAAGCTACTATTTCTGTCTTACAATCTCTCTCCACCAGGTGTAGCACTTCTCTCATTGTTTAAAAACTAGAAATGGACAGTGGGGGTAAGGGGGGGGGTACCTAGTCATTTTTTGTGTCATCATTGCATGCGATCATCATTCTCAAAGCCGCTGTTTTACTTCTAAGACCACTTTAGCCCTGCCCTAAAAACCTGATTCAAATTCGACACAAACCTTCAAATAGGTATGTAATGACACATTATATAAACTCTTTATAGTGTTTCCTTCACTCCTGACAAAAACTCCTGACAAAATTCTACCAAGCCTTTCAGAAGGTAAGGTGGAACACTCACAAGTCACCACCCATCAATCCCACTCAGATCTCCACAAATGTCTAGAATATAGGCAGTAGGGGCTAGGGGTTGTTTCTGGACAGGCCATGGGTATTATGGTATCGCAGTCAGTCAGTCAGTCAGTCAGTCTGGCACTGTCTAAAATTTTTAAAGGGGCAGTGCAGTTAAAAACAAGATTCTCTGTTTTGGCCGGAATATCAGTATCGCAATATTTTTTCCATGGCAAAAATGAAAACACGAAACAGACCAAAATCTTTGGTCCTTTAAAAACCTGCTGTATGTAAAATATTGTGTGCTATAGCTTGGGAAATAAATATAAGTGACTCTGGATGACAACATAATGATATTTGTTGCTTAGGGCTGTTTTCCTAAAGAAGTGAAACCCGCTAAGTGTTTGGTTTCCTTATCACAATACTAATGAGTATCGCAATACTGGTATATTCACGGCCCTACTATAAGGTCTAAATATCACTCTAAAATTGTGAAAATGAGGAGAATGCCCTTTTTGTGTAAGAGCTGTTTGAATATACAGTTGGCATTGCTGTTATGATTTTAGTTGTCCTTGATGTCCTTTGTTTTAAATGTATTATTTTGTTTTATTATTTTTTTGCATTGTTGTTTGCTGTTTTCTTCTGTCTTTTCCTATTTTCTCTTTAGTTCATTCTCTTGGTTGTCGGTGCATTGGGGGGTTCTTGGGGTGGGGAATGGAATTCATTGTATTTTTTATTTTTCTTCCTGGGGGGACTGTGGGAGGGTTTGGGGAACTGTGGGGGGATCTTGGAGGGTTTGGGTTCACGTTTTTTGGCCTGGTGGTAGATCGGTCAACGTGCCCTTGAGCAGGGCATTGACCCTGGATGCTTCTATGTGTCGCTCTGAATGGGAATCTGTTGGATGACTGGTATGATGAAGTTGTTGAGTGGCTTCATTGCAAGTATATTGTATGTTTCGAATATTCAATAAATAAAAAATAACTATAATAAACCATTAAAAAAGAGCTGTTTGAAAAAAAATACTTGGAATTTCAGCCTGTTCAGGTGGGGTGGAACTTTTGGCCGACATCATGACATCACAATGTGATCTGAATATAATAGGCCAATAATGAAATACATTTCAACTCTATATCTGACATGGTACAGGTGTCATCTTTTTTTTAAAGCCCATAACTATGTATGTGAGGTACAGTATATACATTTGTTTCAAAGTAGGTTTGCTTAAAACTAACAAGAAACACTTGATTTAGCCCACTGCAGTAAAAGGTTCATAGTTGTCAAATACTTGCTTCCTCTGTCCTTGGGAGAATCTCAATTGCATTTCCTTGATTTGTTGCATCCTCTCTCCTCATCTCCTTCTCAAAAACTTTTGGATGACAAGGTCAGAGGTCCTTCCCCTCTCACCTTCTCAACCTATGGGTTTTGAAAAGGAGGCGAGGAGAGAGGATGTGAGGAATCAAGGAAATTCAAGTGAGATTCACCCTTAGTTTCCCCTACTCCTCACCTCCCTCAAAGCAAATTGGGAGAGAGGAGTGAAGGTTCCTCCCTTGGGGCTACAATGCACTATCAAGGAGAGGCAAGGAGTGAATGAAACAAGGACATTGGCAAGAATTTGACTGCTAGTTTTCAGACACAGACTCTCGCACGCATACAATGCTTGAAGACTTTACCGATAATGATTTCATTATTATTATTATCAATGATTTAGTTGACAGAAACCATTGTATTATATTATTGTATTATATTAATAACTATTAAAACATATATAAATGCTGTTTATCTTTTTCCTTCTTCATGGATGTTTAGCGTGGCTATAAATGACAGAGACGTTGACTAAAGCCCAAAAGACCTGGCAACTTGGTATGACAAAGAAACATGCAGTGTCCATGTTTCTTGTGACGTTTTGAATGACATGTACAGTAGGTGTTATGTTGTTGCTAGGTGGAGTTATGGTCTCATTGTGCCTACCTATACTTTTATCCCTGTAACTACACATGTGAAGCTACAAGAAAATCACATTTAAATATATATCAAACCATTCTGAAATTGACCCTGATGTCACACATGGGCCCCTTTTTTTAATTGAAAGACCCATACATGGAATTAGCCCACTGCGCCACCAGGATGGACATAGCATGCAATGTTTTTCTAACTCATACGAAGATGTGAATTTTTTGTATTTTACCAACTTTTTCGAAATATCCAATTGCGATCTTGTCTCATCGCTGCAACTCCCCAACGGGCTAGGGAGAGGCGAAGGTCGAGTCATGTGTCCTCCGAAACATGACCTGCCAAACCACGCTCCTTAAAACTCACCCGCTTAACCCAGAAGCCAGTAGCACCAATGTGTCAGAGGAAATACCGTTCAACTGATGACCGAAGTCAGCCTGCAGGTGCCCGGCCCACCACAAGGAGTCGCTAGAGCGCGATGAGCCAAGTAAAGTCCCCCCCGACCAAACCCTCTCCTAACCTGGACGCTGTGCACCGCCCTATGGGACTGCCATTCAAGGCCAGTTGTGACACAGCCTGTGATGGAACCCGGGCCTGTAGTAACGCCTCAAGCACTGCTGTGCCACTTGGGAGGTCACTAAACAGACCCCACTTCAAAAGGAAATAAGCACTCATTAAGATCAGGTGTGGCCAATTAGAGGGCGTGGAACACACTAAACAAGAGTTTTATTGATTTTGATAACAGAATGCATGTTTTTAATATAACTTTCTTTGAATGCTATTAATGCTGTGGTTTTTATGAAAACTTCTCTTAATGTACTGAGAGCATGGACTTTAAATAGAACCATGAGGAAACCTGCAGAAAAACACACGGAAGTACTGAAATGTTTTTCTTAACGTTCTGAGAACGACTTTAAATAAGTAGAACTGTTACGTTCCCCAGCAAGAATACCAAAAATGTTGCTCAAGCAGAAGGGGGAACTAATAGTCACTGACCAACCACCAAAACGTGGGGTTTTGAAAGACTCATGGGGGTGTCGAGCAACAACTTCATCCTAAAAATATACACCCACCATGAGCGCCCACCACATTTTTATTATTTTTATTATTTACCTTTATTTAACTAGGCAAGTCAGTTAAGAACAAATTCTTATTTTGTGTGGGTAAATACATCGTATTAAATAATTGCATAGTCCCACACAGGGTGCATTCCGATAGGAATTATACATCGCTTTACAAACCATAATGTGACTTGCAGGCCTGATGTGGCTTTCAGGACACTGTATTAGGTATAACTAGGCCCTCAAAATAAAGCCTTCTAAAATATGTATTGTATTGCCTTAAATAATTGGATTTGAATTATTACATATTCACTTAGGATCTCACTTGGTGAAGGCCACATGACTGAAAATGAATGAACGCAACAACCAGGTCTCTGTCACTAGCAAACACAGTCCTGCATGGTACTGGTAACAAAATAAATCACTTGAATGGCACACTGGGAAATATGCAAATAAGGCTCAACGCCCTACAGTGTTAAAGGAAAACTCTACCCAAAAACTCTCTTTTGGTATTTGTTTCATTAGTCCATTGTTGATATAGTCCCAAAATGTCTTGCATGTCAAGTTATCAAGCTATATCACTTTCGAAATACAGAAATACAGCCGGTATGATGCATTTTGCTATATTTCTGTATTCTGAAAGTTATGTATCTTGACAACATGATTGCTGACATGCAAAACATGTTGGGACTATATCAACAATGGACTAAAGAAACAAATACCAAAATAAATATTTTGGGGTTGGAATTTTCCTTTAAAACAACAACCAATTGCATTTATCAATTATTTTGTATGGTTTTTCAAAGAACCATCCCGTTTAAAGTTCTTAGAGAACCTGAAATGGTTCTCCAATGGCATTGCTCTGAAGAACATTATTTAGTTCCAATAGTGTAGTCTGAATATTTGGATGGTTTGTGAACTGTATATTGATTATTCATTTCACAAAAAAAATATGTTTTGGCAATCTTTGTGAAGGTGATGTGAATTTCAGTCTGTCCAGAAACTGTAGAAATAATAATGGCAATATCCCCCTCCAAGCAACCACTCAAACACCGCAGCTGTAGGTTGGCCCACTGTAGGACTGGATCATCTCTGGGACTTTTGATTGGTTGGCTTATAATTAAAGCACTATTTCCTCCAGTAGCCTCTTGGAAGACCCACCTGTGGGATTAGGTAGGTATCCCAGCCTTTGATTGGTTACCAGATAATTGTCACGTTCTGACCTTTATTTCCTTTGTTTTGTCTGTATTTAGTATGGTCAGGGTGTGAGTTGGGTGGGCAGTCTGTGTGTTTTTCTATGTTGGGGTTTTGAGTTCAGCCTAGTTGGTTCTCAATTAGAGGCAGGTGTCGTTAGTTGTCTCTGATTGAGAATCATACTTAGGTAGCCTGGGTTTCACTTTAGAGTTGTGGGTGTTTGTTTCCGTGTGAGTGTTTGTTGCCACACGGTACTGTTTCGGTTTTTGTTCATGGTTATTGTTTTGTTATTCATAGTGTTCTGTTTATATCTTAAAATAAACGTTATGGACACTTACCACGCTGCGCATTGGTCCTCCAATCCTTCTCGCTGCTACTCCTCCTCAGAAGAGGAGAAAGAATGCCGTTACAATAATGTTATCTGGCTGATATTTAATCATGGAGGACACGGCCAAAAGCACACTGGGGACCGAAATTGTTCCATAAGTGGACTGGTGTGCAGATGTAGCCTAGCTGGCGAAGTCTACAGCCTCTGTCCAGTGTTAGAGAATAATTGAACTTGAGCTTGTTGGTAGCTGAACTAAATTAAAATCTAGGCCGTGTTTTTTTTGCCATGTAGCCACGTTACTTTTTTTTGTTGCAAAAAGTAAAGACACTTTTTTGGCATCAGACGTGCCTAATTCTCACTTGAAACAGTTTTTGTGTTAAATAGGTTAAATTACACATTCGGGTAAAATTTGATCCCAAGTGATCTATTCATGCAAATTGTAATCAATGGCATTTCAGATTTACATTTGATAATTTTTCACAAAGTAGTAAACTATCTTTTGCTTAAGGGGAGCTTTAGTGTAGCTTAACTTTATTCCAGTGTGAAGTAATTGGTAGCTTGGTAAACGGTATTTTCAAAGTAACTTCCCCAACACTGCCCCCGTGTCATCCAGAAGTCCACACAGACTCTCTAAACCAGGGCTCTCGAACCCTGTTCCTGAAGAGCTACTGTCCTGTCTGGCACACCTGATTCTAATAATTAGCTGGTTGATAAGCTGAATCATGTTAGTTTTACAACTGGGGTTGGAGTGACAACCTACAGGAGGGTAGCTCTCCAGGAACAGGGTTGGGGAGCACTGCTCTCGACGACGCACACCAAACCAGATCACTGAGAATATGTTGGAAATTGTTGATTAATTCAAACTGTATTAATGTTATTTTCTTATCACCTGCACTAATAAAGAGTTGCATTTTCTCCAGTGCAATGCTTGTGTCTATTATTAACTTGTACATTTTTTTTCATCTTTAAACCTAGGGGTCTGCCTAATAAGCCAAATGTGAGGCATTTATTCTAAACGGCATTCTGAAAGAATCACAGACACCACATCCCTCTCCAGTCTCAGAGCATTTTTTTCCTTTATCCGCCTCTGAGGAGTGGGTCACTCCTGAAGAGGACCCCTCCGGTCTGAAATGGTCATTTTGGCTGCTCAAGCCATGTCACCTAAACAATGGCACTTAGGAGAGAGTTTCTTCTTCCTTCCTTACTTCCTTCCTTTCCTGTCGAGTGTTCTGCCTGATTTAGCAAACTCAATGTGTCCCAGTCAATCCCCTCCTTCCCCTTCTCCTCTCCTCCCACCAACCAAGGGGCCCCCTCCTAAAAGAGCCCAGCCGACTTGATCAGAACTGAGGAGGGGAGGGAAAAAGGAAAAACAAATGAAAACAACAAAGCTTACACTCTTATACCCAGAGGCCTCCATGGTGGTGGGGTATACCAAGTCAACGAGCAGGTTCCATTCACATGTAGATGATGGGGGTGTGGGGGGGAAGTACTCATCAGCACCTACAGTGCTCTAAACTTTCAACCCCACTCACGACCTCCAGGCTTTTCACCAGATTGACGATGCAGTGCACTTCCTTTGCAAGAGCGTGAATTTTGGCAGAATGAAAGTTGATTTATGTAGTTCAATTTGACTCATTAACACATAGGGAACACCCACAGTTGAGATATTGTTTCCAGATATGCAATGCCTACTTATATAAGGCTGTAAGTAGGAAATTACCTTTAGTATGAATGCAAATAATTTTCCATAATCAGGAAGCCGATTTATTGCCATTTTACAAGTCTTGACAGCTTTCTTATCTCTATGAGTTTACAGTACCAGTCAAAACTTTGAGCACACCTACTCATTCAAGGGGTTTTCTTTATTTGTACTATTTTCTACATTGTAGAATAATAGTGAGGACATCAAAACTATGAAATAACACATATGGAATCATGTAGTAACCAAAAAAGTGTCAAACAAAACAAAATATATTGTCTATTTGAGATTCTTCAAAGTAGCCACCCTTTGCCTTGATGACAGCTTTGCACACTCTTGGCTTTCTCTCAACCAGCTCCATCTGGAATGCAATGTAGAAAATAGTAAAAATAAAGAAAATGTGTGTCCAAACTTTGGACTGGTCAGAAGATGTACCAACCTTAGGTACCCCATGTGTACCTAAGGTTGGCAACTTATACATCACAGTTACACATTTCTCCACACATTATATCTTTGAGGAGCTGTAACACAAAGTCACCTTTTAGCAGTGCAACAATACTTTAAAAGATCACTATTTTAACATATAGCCAAAATTCGAAGCCCATCCATTCACGCACCACTGGTGATTATGTGGGGGCTGTTTTAGTACGGGCTGGGCTCTGGGCTCGCCCACCAAAGGTCTTTTAAGTGTGCACCTGGTAGCATGACATAGCGGAGCAGACTGTAGGCTTGATGTGGGTCTAGTGTGTACTATTCCCTCAGGCAGGAAAACATTAGAGAACCCTTTGTTGTCTACATCTATGCTACATTACGTACATGCCATATTGCGTATATATATTGGAGGGTGTAAATACACGTGAAACCCCCCAAAAAAAAAAAAAGACCACATAACTTCTGTAATATTCCGGTAAAGGCAAATGGAGCGTTTGATTGTGGCAAAACTTGGACTCGGTTATGAGCCCACGTCGCTGCAACGTCGTAAAGATGAGGCACTTCCAAACAGCTGGTTTCACTTTTTTTCCCTCACGTTCTATCCCTCTCTCTCTTTCCTTTTGTTTCTCCAAAGCGTTGCCATTCGATTCATCCTGAGTGATGGTGTGAGATTCGCAGGCGAGGGTGGCTGGAGTTTCCTTTTAACTTCTCACCCACACATAACCCACCCAGCTATTCCTCAAGAGCACACCGAAACAGATGCAGAGAAAAGGGCCTGTCTGGGAAGGCGTTATGCTCTCCGCCATATTTGAAGCTTGCTAGATTTGAAGCCTGTTAGATTTGAAGCTTACTAGATTTGAAGCCTGTTAGATTTGAAGCCTACTAGATTTGAAGCCTGTTAGATTTGAAGCTTGCTAGATTTGAAGCCTGTTAGATTTGAAGCCTACTAGATTTGAAGCCTGTTAGATTTGAAGCCTACTAGATTTGAAGCCTGTTAGATTTGAAGCCTACTAGATTTGAAGCCTGTTAGATTTGAAGCTTGCTAGATTTGAAGCCTGTTAGATTTGAAGCCTACTAGATTTGAGGCCTGTTAGATTTGAAGCCTACTAGATTTGAAGCCTGTTAGATTTGAAGCCTACTAGATTTGAAGCCTGTTAGATTTGAAGCCTACTAGATTTGAAGCCTGTTAGATTTGAAGCTTGCTAGATTTGAAGCCTGTTAGATTTGAAGCCTACTAGATTTGAAGCCTGTTAGATTTGAAGCCTACTAGATTTGAAGCCTGTTAGATTTGAAGCCTACTAGATTTGAAGCCTGTTAGATTTGAAGCCTGTTAGATTTGAAGCCTACTAGATTTGAAGCCTGAACATAAGAACCACATAAGACATACTGTGTTAAACTCAGATATACAGTTATTGAAGAATTGTCCCCCTGCTACATAACAGATCAAGAATAATAAACTAGGAGACCTACTGTAACCTATAACCCTGTTATAACTCTGTCCTAAGTAATGACAAAACTGTAATAAGCTTGAAGACAAACTGACTCTTCCTCAAAAAATGGTTTAAACAATACAACTTGAAATGTAAGATATTTCTTCTCGACACAAGAAGGCAAATCAGGATCCGGAGTTAGGTATTCAACGTGTCACACATTTGTTCTACCTGCAATATTCAGCATCTCCAACAGAGATAAACAAAACACACAGGTTTAAAATCATTTGTCCTGGTGGTGGGCTAACAACAGGCTCTGTAGAATCCACACACACAGTCTGAGGTGTCAATCTTCCGGCAGTGTACTTCGACCAAGTGGAGCCCCGGCTTTGATTGACATGGCTGTTTCAATGAAGCGGATGTGATCTCAACAAATCGAGCTGGGGCATATTATAGAGGGGACAACGTTAATAAGAACTTACAGCTGGAAGAAAGGCTGCCCTCCAGCTTCTGTTACCCCTCTAGCATAATGCCATTATTGAACACAATGGAGATCGAATCGAGCTTCTTGCAGAGTTCGAAATTGAAATGTTAAAGCAACTTTTACAGAGAGGAGAAAGATATGGAACTGGACCCTGTTGCACCTAGCCTACACACCAGCAACCGTGTAAACTGTGCTCGATATTGAGGAATTCCAGAAGAAAATGTTTAAAGGAACCCGGCTTCATCGAAATGTCTCTAGGATGTGATTTTTATTTCCCCTTTTTATACAGTCTGGGCATTTATTTTTGTTAAGTCACTTCCTTGTCACCTAGAAGAAAGGCTTTTTACTTATCGTCTCTCAGTAATTTTTTCCCGTACACTTTAAAGGCACCGAATAGTGAGCGGAGCCCCCCATTTCAAAGCGTCCGAAGAACAAAAGCATAACAAGATGTAAAGAGGGATTCTATGATCTGGCCCTGTAATTCCTAGACACATTTCTAGAACCCTGTGCTTCACTAAAAGCCCAAAATCAACAACAGATAAGCCTTTTCTGTGTGCCTCGCCTTTGATCTGGGGGTCCCCTCAAGCGCATAGAGAAGAGGGGGACTCAATGCTTCCTGTTCTGGGACCCCCCTGCTCCAGAACCCCTGTAGGGAGTTAGAGGGGCTATCCACTAAGCAAAACAATCTCTAACTTACCAGTAGGTAGATTTACATAGCAACATTTTGTCTACATTGCATTTTAAGAGATAGCTAGCTAGTTAGCCTAGCAAATGCATATTAGTAGTTTACATTTACAAGGATTTATTTTTTGGGGAGGGGAAACAACAACATGAGCTCAGTTCCTCAATGGAAGTAGGAGTGCTGTTATCAGAGTGCTGTTGCTGTCTATTCTCACCTATTCAAATGGCTGGCCTTCATTAACAGGGTGAAACAGGGGTTTTGATATAGGTTTATAGTAACATAAAGAGAAGGAGACTAGCAATAAATTACTCGTGTCTCCTATGTTAAACTACAAAGTAATAATTTTCTGTCCTTGGAGTTGGTCATTATAGGGGATTTGAATCTGGATTGGCTCTCCCCGGCCTCAATTTAAGAGCACATATTTTAATCTGACTCAATTGATTTTAGGTGTGTGTGGACTATAACCATCAGCAATTGTTACCCTTCATTGATTGATTCAATTCTTATCCCTATAAATATTTGTCTAGTGGAGTATTTGCATATGATCTCAGTGATCATTGTCCCATAGTATGTATTAGAGATACGAAACAGCAAAGCACTAATCCTGGTTTAATTAAGAAGATACATTTTTTAAAGTTATCTGCGCAAGGGGTTTCTACATGACATGTTCTGCTCTGATTTAGCCACTGTTCTCCTGTATTCCTGACCCTGAGTTGGCTCTAGAAAATGTCTCCTCCATATTTATTCCTCTGGCAGATAAACACGCCCCATTTAAACAATTCAGAGTCAAAGATAGATCGAACCCTTGGTTTTCTTCCGTGTTATCTGAGCTCATTCAGATGAGAAGTCAGGCCTGGGCCAAAGCAAGGAAAACTGACTCTGTTGCGGACTGGCAATCTTTCAGACAACTGAGGAACAGATGTACTATCTCGATTTAAGAAAGCTACTCACGCTACTTTTTAAGCTCTATCTCTGCTGGTGATCCTTCTAAATATTTGAGAACAGTAAACAGCACTGAAGTGTACATATTCCTCTTCTTCCTTGTCTAAGCAGGTTCTGCCTGACTCTGGCATCATAACTGAGAAGAACGGGATAAGTGATGCTTTTAATCATAATTATATCACAGCAGGCTTTTTATTTGAGAGCAATGGTGGTGTAGTTGACGCTGGTCAGTCAATCAGCTGCTCTTTCCTCTGCCGGTCTCTAGCTGACACGATGGTTAACCTGTCAACATTTGTTTTCATTTCAACAATTTATGTGATTTGATGGATGCCTTGCTTAAAATGTATGTAAAAACATCCACTGAAGCTGATATGCTTATTCTATTTTTGCTGTAGCTCTCTGCCCCCCGATTGCTAAATCATTAACCCATATTTTTAACCTGGCAAATATATCTGGTACTATCCACAAGGTTTGGAAGGTGGCCCATGTACTCCCCCTTCACAAAGGTGGTGACTATTGTGACCTAAATAATTGTTGGCCTATTTCTAAACGTTCTTGCCAAGCTAAAACTTTAGAACCCTTGATTAATTCTCAGCTAAGATATTTCTTATCTTTGAAATGTATTCCAAATGGACATCAAGCCAGGTTTTGGACCAGGTCATAGCACTATCTCTGCTGCATCCCTAGTTATAGATGTGGCTAACTGTATGGATAAAAGGCAACATTGTGCTGCCCTCTTCATTGACCTGTCAAAGGCTTTCCATACTTTTGATCATCCAATGCTAATTCAGAGGCTTTCCTCGGTTGGCCTTGACCAGGCTGCATGGAACTGATTTAAAAATTTCTTGACAGATTTAACTCAATGTATATCTACTGATGGTGTTACATCGCCTTTCCTCTATATTACGAAAGGTGTGCCACAGGGGTCAATCCTGGGTCCTGTACTATATTAACAATATTGACTTGTCCGTAAAACAATTGTAACCTGCAATTCTATGCAAATTATACTGTTGTGTATGCTATTGCTCCCACGGTTGACCAAGCTCTATCTGAACTACAGTTTTCTTTCATTGTGTTACAGAAACACTTTATTGACCTGAAATTATTACTGAATGCAGGTCAAACTGATTATATGTTATTTTCTAAAGGGCATAAAAATAGGTCTGATTATTTAAGCATACGTACTGTGGATGGTGTCCATATTGGCTGGTGTACACATCAACACCCTTATCCCAGAAACCCTAGACCCACTTCAATTTGCATACCGCCCCAACAGATCCACAGATGATGCAATCTCTATTGCACTCCACACTGCCCTTTCACACCTGGACAAAGGGAACACCTATTTGAGAGTGCTATTCATTGACTACAACTCAAGAGTTCAACACCATAGTGCCCTCAAAGCTCATCACTAAGCTAAGGACCCTGGGACTAAACACCTCCCTCTGCAACTGGATCCTGGACTTCCTGAGTGGCTGCCCCCAGGTGGTAAGAGTAGGTAACAACACATCGTCCACGCTGATCCTCAACACTGGGGCCCCTCATGGGTGCATGCTCAGTCCCCTCCTGTACTCCCTGTTCACTCATGACTGCACGGCCAGGCATGACTAACACCATCACTAAGTTTGCCGATGACACAACAGTGGTAGGCCTGATTACCAACAACGACCAGACAGCATATAGGGAGGAGGTCAGAGACCTGGCTGTGTGGTGCCAGGACAACAACTTCTCCCTTAAGGTGATCAAGACAAAGGAGATGATTGTGTACTACAGGAAAAGGAGGACTGAGCACACCCCCATTCTCATCAACGGGGCTGTAGTGGAGCAGGTTGAAAGCTGCAAGTTGCTTGGTGTCCACATTACCAACAAACTAACATGGTCCAAGCACACCAAGACAGTCGTGAAGAGGGCACAAAACCTATTCCCCCTCAGGAGACTGACAAGATTTGGCATGGATCTTCAGATCCTCAAAAGGTTCTACAGCTGCACCATGAGCATTCTGATGGGTTGCATCACTGCCTGGTATGGCAACTGCTCGGCCTCCGACCGCAAGGTACTACAGAGGGTAGTGCGTACGACCCTGTACATCACTGGGGCCAAGCTTCCTGCAATCCAGGACCTCAATACCAGGCGGTGTTAGAGGAAGGCCCTAAAAATTGTCAAAGACTCCAGCCACCCTAGTCATAGACTGTTCTCTCTGCTACCACACGGCTAGTGGTGCCGGAGTGCAAAGTCTAGGTCCAAGAGGCTTCTAAACAGCTTCTACCCCCAAGCCATAAGACTCCTGAACATCTAATCAAATGGCTACCCAGACTATTTGTATCAATAACAGAGAGTACACTGCTGCTACTGTCTGTTATTATCTATGCATAGTCACTTTAATAACTCTACCTACATGTACATATTACCTCAATTACCTCGGCTATGTGGTCCCACACATTGACTCTGTACCGGTACCCCCTGTATATAGCCTCGCTATTGTTATTTTACTGCTGCTCTTTAATTATTTGTTGCTTTTATTTGTTATTTTTGGGGGGTATTTCTCTTAAAACTGCATTGTTGGTTAAGGGCTTGTAAGTAAGCATTTCACTGTAAGGTCTACCTGTTGTATTCGGTGCATGTGACTAATGAACATGGATTTGATTTGATTTAATATTGATTGTGTCCCTGCTTACAAATATCTGGGCATCTGGATAGATGAAAAGCTGTCTTTTAAAAAAGCATATTGATGAGATAGTTAAGAAATAGGTCCTGCCTCTCGCAAAAACAGTAGATAGCAGATTGTTCAACCGACGTTCATATCGGGTCCTAAACTATGGTGACATCATCTATATGCACGCCACTGCCACTTCATTTAAACCCATTAGATGCAGTTTATCATAGTGCCCTGTGCTTTATTACGGGTACAGTTTTAGTACTCATCACGGCATTCTCTACCAGGAAGTTGGTTGGACCTCTTTGATGTCACATACAATAGGCTGATACATTGCTATGTTTTCATTTATAAAGCCCTTTTACAAAAAAAAATCCCACTTTTATCTAACATGATTACTAAACTTAAGACGTAGGAGTTACCACACCTGGTCTCAGGGATGGCTAACTCTGGAAATTCATTTGGTATCTACTGAGTTACAGTATGCAAATCAGGTTTGAGTTTTCAATCTTCAAAATGTTCTTACCTGTTATGTTCTGGTGCCTCTAGAGCAATTCAGAAAGCTGATTAAGGACCTTATTACTGATTCATGTTTTTTTTATGACCGTGTTTCTCTTTCGACTTGCAGTTTTGTATTTGGATGTGTGTATTTTCTGTAATTTATGTCATTCAGGGCTCATCTGTAAAAGAGACATTGGTCTCAGTATGAGGCCCTGGTAAAATAAGGGTTAATAAAAAAAGCTTTCTAACTGCCAAATACTATGTTTTGTGACAGAACGGGGAATAAACAACATTCCACCAAACCTATTTTGTAACTTTTTGTCAGCTGTTGTTTTTCTTGCAATGCTACGCTGTGGTTCGGGTACACATTTAGTTGCAGATTCTTGGGTTTCATATGGTGGTTATCCATAATATTAGGTATCTTTGTCATTGGAGAAACTATTGCTTTGATCTGGTTTAGAAGGAACCTAAAAAAACGAATTGGTCATTTTGAACAAACAAGTGACTGCCTAACTGTTTAAACCTCTATCTTGATCCTCTAAAGAAATGCTTAGGTATTTGGAATTCCACTTTTGACAGAGCAGTGAAACGGATTCCCTGTGATCAATGCTGAAGTTTTTGGAAATGTGAATTCTTAACAAGGCGCAAACGCAAATCATTTAAAGTAGGTAACCAAATAGGGACCCGTCAAAGGCCAAATAGCTGAGCAGCCATCACTGAACTGTTGCTCACCTGTTGACCACTCACAGTTGACTCAAGGGTCCACTAATAGTAGAGATTAAAATGGAACCTTTGAGGCCCCTATTGAGGGTCATCAAGAAGGAGGGAGGAAAGGAAGGGAGGAAGGGCAAACCATCTCCCTCCCGTCACAATAAAAAAAAAATGACGTGACCCCCACCCGATCCCCCCAGCCGAGAGTCGGACGGACTAAAGCCCCCCATTGTTGTCCCTTACACAGGATCACCAAGCCTGCCAGTGAAAAGGGGGAGGAGAGGTGGGAGGGAGGGGGGGGGGCTGCCAGCTCAAACACAATCGTGTGATAGGACTTGGCCCTATCTAATCAAGGGCAGGAGGTCACTTCCGAACAACTGGGCAATAAAAGATTATTTCCAGTCGCAAAACAGAGGAGCCATTGGGGAGGGAGGGAGGGGGAGGGAAGGCAAGGAGAGAGAGAAAGCGGGGGAGGGGCACAGACTGTCTGTAAGGAGAGGAAGTGAATTGAAAAAAGTCAGCAGACGGGAACCTTCTGGCTGGATGCATAGTCTAATCTTTAAAAAAAAGGGTGAAAAGAGAAGGGGGGGAGCAACCCCCCACCAAACACAAACACACACACACACACACTCTGAAAGGGGCCATTGCCTCCAAAGAATGATTTAAGTTGTTTGATTTTTGAAGTTTTGGGAGGATTTTTTTTCCTTGGTTGAGATATCAAGGAAAAAAGGAAAGGAGAAGGAGGGGGGTTGTACATACAGTGGGGCAAAAAAGTATTTAGTCAGCCACCAATTGTGCAAGTTCTCCCACTTAAAAAGATGAGAGAGGCCTGTAATTTTCATCATAGGTACACTTCAACTATGACAGACAAGATGAGGAAAAAAAATCCAGAAAATCACATTGTAGGATTTTTAATGAATTTATTTGCAAATTATGGTGGAAAATAAGTATTTGGTCAATCTCAATACTTTGCTATATACCCTTTGTTGGCAATGACAGAGGTCAAACGTTTTCTGTAAGTCTTCCCAAGGTTTTCACATACTGTTGCTGGTATTTTGGCCCATTCCTCCATGCAGATCTCCTCTAGAGCAGTGATGTTTTGGGGCTGTTGCTGGACAACACGGACTTTCAACTCCCTCCAAAGATTTTCTATGGGGTTGAGATCTGGAGACTGGCTAGGCCACTCTAGGACCTTGAAATGCTTCTTACGAAGCCCCTCCTTCATTGCCCGGGCGGTTTTTGGGATCATTGTCACGCTGAAAGACCCAGCCACGTTTCATCTTCAATGCCCTTGCTGATAGAAGGAGGTTTTCACTCAAAATCTCACGATACATGGCCCCATTCATTCTTTCCTTTACACGGATCATCAGTCGTTTACATGGTCGTCCTGGTCCCTTTGCAGAAAAACAGCCCCAAAGCATGATGTTTCCACCCCCATGCTTCACAGTAGGTATGGTGTTCTTTGGATAAAACTCAGCATTCTTTGTCCTCCAAACACAATGAGTTGAGTTTTTACCAATAAGTTATATTTTGGTTTCATCTGACCATATGACATTCTCCCAATCTTCTTCTGGTCATCCAAATGCTCTCTAGCAAACTTCATACGGGCCTGGACATGTACTGGCTTAAGCAGGGAGACATGTCTGGCACTGCAGGATTTGAGTCCCTGGCGGCGTAGTGTGTTACTGATGGTAGGCTTTGTTACTTTGGTCCCAGCTCTCTGCAGGTCATTCACTAGGTCCCCCCGTGTGGTTCTGGGATTTTTGCTCACCGTTCTTGTGATCATTTTGGGGTGAGATCTTGCGTGGAGCCCCAGATCGAGGGAGATTATCAGTGGTCTTGTATGTCTTCCATTTCCTAATAATTGCTCCCACAGTTGATTTCTTCAAACCAAGCTGCTTACCTATTGCAGATTCAGTCTTCCCAGCCTGGTGCAGGTCTACAATTTTGTTTCTGCTGTCCTTTGACAGCTCTTTGGTCTTGGCCATAGTGGAGTTTGGAGTGTGACTGTTTGAGGTTGTGGACAGGTGTCTTTTATACTGATAACATGTTCAAACAGGTGCCATTAATACAGGTAACGAGTGGAGGACAGAGGAGCCTCTTAAAGAAGAAGTTACAGGTCTGTGAGAGCCAGAAATCTTGCTTGTTTGTAGGTGACCAAATACTTATTTTCCACCATCATTTGCAAATAAATTCATAAAAAATCCTACAATGTGATTTTCTGGATTTTTATTTCTCATTTTGTCTGTCATAGTTGAAGTGGAACACTGACCTATGGCAACATGTGTAGAGTCGCAGCAGATTCACTTTTATGATCACACCACGATATGATGACAATTACAGGCCTCTCTCAACTTTTTAAGTGGGAGAACTTGCACAATTGGTGGCTGACTAAATACTTTTTTGCCCCACTGTAGCTCTGGGGGTGTTAAGGAAGGAGGAAGGATGTGATCTTATCAATGTGGGCCCATCCGGCCAGAAGGAAGAGCAGTATACATAGCTAATATACTGTGGCTCATGAAGTACACTTCACTGTAACTCTGTAGCCTGCAAAGTTTGAGAAAATAGATGGAGATTTTGTAGGCGTATTTTTTCAGAACACTTAGCCATCAAACTGTTGCTTTAAAATATCTAGATGTAATTCTCTTTTCTACACCTTCCCAGACCCAAATTAGCATTTCTTGACAGAATTATCAAACCGTCTTCACTTCTTGTTACATTTGTTAGATTAAGGCATCGGCCACTTGGATTTGATTGAATTTGGCATTAGTAGGACACACACTTATTGTTGGTTAGAAGGTATTAGCCGTGACTTTGTGATCAGTCTGGGAGGAAGTGGCCTTCTGGATGCTGATGAATCAATCCCGGTGATGAAATAAAAGCTATTGATCTAGCGCAAAGCTCATCTCTCAAACGTGCCTGGCCATTAATTACAATAGGATCCCTCTGAATGATTGCCAAGGCTTGGTTATTGACCCTCTCACTCAACCCCCGCCTTCTCCTCCCTATACCCTACTGGCCTTTGTCCATAAAATGGCAGACAAAGACAGACAGGAAGAGGGGCTTGGGAATAATGTGTGATATCAGATGGCAGTAACGCTGCATAGGCACACAGCCTTTGGGGACAATGTGTGAAGGGTTTACACTCTGGCCCTGTGTGTGAAATCAAGGAGCAAATGCAAAGAGGCTTGGTTCCAAAGGAACACCTCTGCCAAAGTAGTCCCAGCACCTGATAAAACATTGTTTATTACTAATATGTGAATTATAAAAAGGTCACTGAAGTAAATTTTAGTGTTACAAGTTTTCCTTGTAACCAACCAGCCTCAGAATAGAAACCAGACACATCCGCCACAACAAAACACCTCCGCCACACTGACCATCAACAAAGGGGCCCCTCAGGGGTGTGTGCTCAGTCCCCTCCTGTACTCCCTGTATGGCTGCACACGGCTCCAACACCTTCATCAAGTTTGTTGACGACACAACGGTGGCAAGACTGATCACCGACGACGAGGCAGCGTATAAGGAGAAGGTCAGAGATCTGGCAGTGTGGTGTCGGGACAACAACATCTCCCTCAACATAAGCAAAACAAAGGAGCTGATCATGGACTACAGGAAACGGAGCAGGCCCCCATCCACATTGATGGGGCTGTAGTGGAGCGGGTCGAGAGCTTCAAGTTCCTAGGTGTCCACATCACTAAAGAATTAACATAGTCCACACACAGTTGTGAAGAGGGCACATCAGCACCCCTTCCCCCTCAGGAGGCTGAACAGATTTGGCATGGGCACTCAGATCCTCAAAATGTTCTACAGCTGCACCATTTAGAGAGCATCTTGACTGGCTGCATCACCGCTTGGTAAGGCTAATGCAAGGTAGCTGACCACAAGGCATTACAGAGGGTAACGAGTATGGCCCAGAACATCACTGGGGCTGAACCCCCTGCCATTCAGGACCTCTACACAAAAAAATTGTCAAAGACTCCAGCCACCCAAGCCATAGTCTGTTATCTCTGCTACAGCACATCAAGCGGTATTAGTGCACCAAGTCTGGAACCAACAGGACCCTGAACAGCTACTACCCCCAAGCCGTAAGACTGCTAAGAAAATACTTCTAAATAGCTAATCAAATGGCTACCCAGACTACCTGCATTTACCCTTTTTTGCACAATGTCTCTTGCACTGACTCTATGCACACATACTGGACTCTACCCACGCACTCACACATACTTACACTGACATCCCGACACACACTACATACGCACACGTGCATACTGACGCTATTTACTCCTTGTGTCACTATTTTCTCTTAACTCCACATTGTTGGAAAATGACCCATAAGTAAGCATTTCACTGTTAGTCTACACCTGTTGTTTACAAAGCATGTGACCAATACATGTTGATTTGGTTGTAGCAGGTGTTATGTGTTATCTGTTATCTTTAACTTTTACTCCATTCAGATGAATGAAGATTCATCAGATTTCCAATGCTATGGGAAAAAAATATTTCCAAAAACATTGAACCAGAAACGTGTCTACATTCACCACGATATGGTTCCCCCCGTCTCTCAGAAAGGGTTTCACCCAACAAAGTCTATGAATGCTAATTTCCATTGAGATGTTATTAAGAAAATGATGGAAAGGCACTGAGGTTAGGCACACTGAAAGCTGAGCTTTGCCTTTGGTGACGAATGCTCCGGGAAGTGTTTATAGTAAAGCTTCAGCGTCAGCAGTAGTGCCCTGGCTAAGGACAGCCCCGGCCGGCAGCAGAGCTTGTGGGTTCCACCGTGGTGACTCACAGGGTAGTCATGCATGTTTGCACTCTGAAGGCCCCAATGCTGTCAGAGGGCCCCGGGAGAAGGGCCGCCAAGCTTGACACACTCAAAAATAGCACCCCGTGGGCGTGTGGTGCTGCTAAATTTACTCTGCACCAAGTGCGAGGGAGCCAGTTCGCTTTGTGGCAACTTGTGCCATGGAATGACTTAACTGACTCAGATTGACTTTCACCCCAGTGTGGGACTTGACACAAGAATGATGAAAAATGTGGAAGCTTGTAGGGGCGATGATGACAAATAATCTCTTAGAGTGGGATCCTTGAAATAGAAAAGAAATATTAAGACCCTTAAATTATTTTGGTATTTATATTTTAGTCACTCTTATCCAGAGCAATTTACAGGAGCAATTGAGGTTAAGTGCATTGCTCAAGGGCACATCGACAGATTTTTCACCTAGTCAGGTCGAGGATAAGAACCAGAGACCTTTCGGTTACTGGCCCAACACTCTTAACAGCTAGGCATTTCATCTGATTGAAAAAAAGGAAGGTTTTTAAGGGTCTCTTGTTACAATCTGAGAACTGGAAATGCGGAGCAAAGAGGTTTCCTTATTTGGATCAGGCTGGAAAATACAAAGTAAACATTAGCTTCATGTTGGCCGCCTCCTGAATTCAGTTTTAGCTCTGTCCTCGGTGTCAGGGATCTAAAGTGAAACCTGAAAAAAAAAAAACACATTTGCAAATGTCCAGGAGCCATGAGAAAATGGGGCTCAAATTCAAGCTCTAAAAGGTAACAGAAATGGACAAATCACTAACTCACTCTTAATTCAGTGTAACAAAAATGAACATTCCAGACGCAAAGTGTGAAAAAGCATGTTAAATAAAAGGAGACATCTGGAAGGGTTGTTCTGTTCATGCAAACTGTTGAACCAACTGTTGAATAGTGACAGGGAATCCTACAGGTTGGGCCCAGCAAAAGCCTAGTCAGCTAAATCACAAAATGCCATTTGGTTTTCGACAAAAATACCCCCTTCAATGTTTACCACACAACCTAGTTATATTACACATATTACCTGACTGAATAACTGTGCTTGTTTTACTCGAGGTCAAGAGTTTCCTGCTCCAGCTAAACTGAAACATAGTATTTCAGACTAACTGCCCACTCAAAGTTAAACCCTATTATTCCACTGCATTTCCTGTTGCCGGTCTGCCATTTCAGGCCCACCAACTTTAGAAGTGATGAGCTTATCCCCTGGGGGTCAGAAAACTTCCAGAGTGATAAATTCAATGACAAAAAGAGGCAGCCAAATGGGGTCTGTATCTGCCCCATCTTTGCCTTTAGTGCAGGAACATGCCATAAAAGCTCAGCATTGATAGCTGGTTTATTATCTTTGAACAGGTGGCCTTGGGTAGTCATAATGGTGGCTTTCATTTCTCGGACACACACTGTGGCCTCAATATGGAGACCATTTAGGAGTTGGGAACATCCTGATCTAGCAACTTTTTAAACAAAGGAATGAAGCTATTACTAAGTTTGGTGGTGACCTCTTGGCTGGAATGAAGTTTCTTAAAGGAAAATACCACTCAAACTCTTTTGGTATTTGTTTCATTAGTCCACTATTGATACAGTCCCAAAATGTTTTGCATGTCAACAATCAAGTTGATATAGAACATTAAAATACAGAAAGAATGATGCGTTTTGCACTTTCTATATTTTGAAAGTTCTATATCTTGAAAACTTCATTGCTGATATACGTATGACTCACTAAGTTTTTTATTTTTTTTAACCAGAATTCCATGAGTAAATATCAACTTGCTGTTGACCAAAGTATTCCAAGTTTTGCAAAGAAAAGCACCACTTGCTTGAAGTAAATCATCAACCAAAGTTTGTTCTCAGTTTCAGAAATGTACTCTATGGTGTATGCAAGAACCAGACTTGGACCCATTCACTGCTTATGAAACATCAATACCCTGAAGGCATTCAAACCAGCACAAATCACTCCCAAGGGTCAATGTAATGAGGATAATCAAGACAACATTTTTTTCTTTTCATTATTAATATATTTTCTGCATTAAAGTTAACATAGCTTTTTCTTTTGTGCCACCCTTTCATTTTTCAGTAAGTATTGATATTTTGTTATATTCAGACATGAGTACATTTAAGACTGTCTTTTGCAATAAATATCATAAAATAGAGCTTCACATAATAAATATTTTTACAAAAAAAAAAAAAAAGTTTTATCAGACATTTTCTTTAAAAATAATAGCCAGAATTTACTCTTATGGGTTTGAGCATACAGTTTACAAAATGAAAACAAAAAAAAAACAGGGAAAAATGCCACAGAATGTGTGTGAATGATGAGAAGGGGAGAGACAAACATATCCAACAGAATACTATGAGATGCATGTGCTTTCCATAATGCAACTCGAGCACAGAAACCCAGATAACCATGGTCTTAGTGTGGTAGCAACTGGGAATTCACACAATCCTTGTTAGCTATGAACACGTGGTAACAGCTACATATTGCCTGGCTAGATAGTCCTTCACAGATTTGGTAAGAGGCTGCTCTCACTTGAAGCTTAAAGCACCAGGGAAACTGCCTAGCTAACAGAATATTCTTAATGAGTAGCTGAAGAGAGACAGAAACAGTTCAGACAAAACACTGGTCTGTAACAACATGGCCCTGTCAGAAAAAAAAGGAAGGAAATATAAAAAAATAATTGAGTGGTTTTCATATTCCGTGCTTTACTCCTAGCAGGATTCCCCGTTGGAGAAAGGGAGGCAGATGGGAGGTGCTTCAAATGTTTGATTAACATCAATAGTGAATATTATTATCATCGTCAGAACCGCACAAGGATCGACTGCCCCTCTTCCTACACCCACACACGGGATCAGGAAGGCTTTTCGAGGGCCTGCGGGGACCAGCTCTCCATTTTGCAATAGACAGTGTTGGAGTTCTTGCAGCGGCAGCCGGGCCTGTTGACTTGGTCGTAGCAGCCCTGGCACGCCTTCAGGCACCCCTTGACGGGCGGGTAGCACAGCAAACAGGGGAACAGTACCGACAGTAATCCCATGCAGAGGAAGCGTGAGCAGCAGTGGGAGCGCGACAGCGAGCAGGGGTGGTCGGCGCACGAGTCTCCCTCGTCGTCATTGGAACAGTGGTAGAAGATGCCCTTGACCAGGCACATGCACGTGCCATGCTCCAGGGCGCTCTCCGCCGAGCACAGGCACTGGCCGTTGCAGGCCAGGCACGAGGGCAGGGTCCTTGGGGTTGTGCAGTCCCCGCACTTGCACTTCCCGCAGCGCTCGCAGATGAACTGGTGGCCAGACGCCATGTCCCCTTTCCCTGAGGGCTTGAGCGGTGCCTCCAGTGGCGGCGGCGGGTGAGAGCCATGTTGGGGGGCTAGCAGCGCCTTGGGCTGAGCCCGAACAGGCTGAGTCCTCTCGGCTCTGTGGTGGTGCTGGTGGAGGGCCACCATCCCCGGTCTAGAGGGAGGCGAGCGGGCCAGGAGTCCCTGCTCAGAGGATGCACTGCTATTGCTCCCGGAGCTGGCCGCGCTGCCTGTACTGGTGGAGCGATTAAGGCCCGGGGCCCTGGTGCTACACTGCTGGCCTCCGGCTACTACCACCACCCCACTGTGGTGGCCATGCCCTACCGGCCGGTGCTCATAGTTGTTGTTCACATTGACGAGGATCACCTCGTGAGTCCTCTCCTGCTGCTTGTCGGGCCTGGGTGCCATGCGGGGTGCAGGGGGCCTCCGGACCACCGACGGCCCCTCTGTGTACTCGTTGCTGGAGCGAATGGCCTTGATTTGGTCCAGGGAGAGGATGGCGGCATGATGGAGCTCCCGCTCGTAATCCGACCTCTGCCGGCCCTCCAGGGAAGGCTGCTGGATCACCACTAATGAACCGCCAGGGCCATGTTGACTTTGGAGCGCCATCTGGGGTGATCACCACTTCCGACATTCACCGTGGACTTGGCATGCATCAGAAAACCTGCAAGGGGGCGGCAAGGGAGACACAGAGAAGAGCCATCAGTAAAGACAAGGATGCCATTTGTAAATGTGATCTAGGATGGTGGAGGTTTTGAATACTGTTCCCATAACATTTTAGATTCAACTCATGATGGGAAAGGCTAAAGTGCTGACAAAGTAAAACATCAACAGATCCCTGGATGGTCTCTATATAGTTCAAATAGTTTTCAGCAATGATCATCTGTTATAATACGCCTCTATTGAGGCGATTATTATTGTATGCTTTTTTGTGGTTTAGGCTGTTTAGTGCTTTTAAAAATATCTATAATTTTTAACACTTCAGTAGGCCTACCTTCAACAATGTTAAGAGCATGCTCACTTAGCCCAACTATTTTATTTGATCAACATCCCCTTTACAATGGCACATTTTAATGCTCTGGGCGAAGCAAGCCGTGGAAAAGTATACTATTAACTCGTTTTGTAGCTTCCTCAATAAGCACACATCCAAACTTCAGTACAAATACTTCCCGGTCTAATTTACATATGTATGACTAGTTAACATTATAAAGCGCCACGGCGACGGAACGAGGCCACGATTCAAGAGGACAAAATGAGCCGCCTAACGTATTATTCTATTACTAAACGGAAGACGGTTTGAAGGAAATGTGAAGACAATAGGGTAAAAAAAATATATACTAGGGTCGCGACAAAATGCCACAACGTCAGTGTCGACTTTATGTTCATGTAATTTCAAGTAAATGTTTAAGTTATTGTGCTTCTCAAGAACTTCAAAAGCACATTTTTACAATCGAATTAAAACCCAATACCGTTACTCGTAGGCCTATTGGATACCAACAGCTTCTGGAATTAGCCGAGGTATCAGGCCTAGCTATAAACGCGTATCCGTCGAAACCGGAGTGCAAATTGGACTGATCGGTAAACACATATTGGCAAGGTGTAATCAGCATGACGCAAGCGAGTTAAAAAAAACGATACAATTTACAGACAGGAATTCTCTACGTGAAGACAGCTTGTTTATGTTCAGGGCTCTAATTTATTGACACTGCTTCATGAAAATCCACAGTAGCTCGCACGGAGCACAATAACTAGGTTTAGCCATTATTTGGATGGGTGGTATAATTATTATATATATTTATGTATATATATTTTTAAAGGGACATAAATACGCCGTTTTTAGCCATATCATACTTCAAACATGCCTATGCCATCGGGTTAAGTTGACCGAGCAACCGCCCATGTGATAGTATGAATCGAAATAAGGGGGGAAACCTTATGAATGAAAACAACTCGGCTATCGTGGGGGAGGGGTGCTTGCGCGTGAGATCCTCGACTCTGACAACCCTACTATGACCGTTTTGATTCCTTTCGAAAGTCGAATGACCGGTGTTAAATAGACACACCGAGTAGAGGGCACACGCGTGTGAAGAATGTTAAGCCAACTCTACAGATTCGAGCACCAGATGAGTGTTCCCAAGGACACCCATCGACAAAAAGCCTATTCCATGCAACTACAGTGGCAACAATGTTCCCAAAGCCGGAGTTCTGAACACTATGCGCATAGCCTACTTGCATCAGAGGGTTTGACGTATCCAGTCTACATTTAAGTAACAGAGAATCGATGACCAAACCCGACATTTCAAATGTGTTTCACGCATTGAGGGGGAGATACGCACCCATCTGCAACCATCCATAACGTCGATTCCATCAACCAATATGCCAAAACTCCATCCAAGTAAATTGTCCAAGCGTATTTTAATTAGCTCTTAACATTCGTAACGATTGCGTTATATCCCGATACGATGTTGTAGCTTATCTTCTTTCGTTATTCCTTCTTAAAATCTGGTGCATTTACACACTGTGTTCCAGAAATTGTAAATCCACGCTTCTTGATACACCCAATAAAGGTTGCGCACTTGAAGCCGATCTAGTCAGACAACCCAGTTTAGTCCTAGAGCGGAGTAACAATTGTAGGAATAATCTTCGTTAGGATTCTTAAAAAGCACACTTTAATTAATTTACAATATGAAAACAAATAATTATATATCCAATGGCTTCCGTCTTCGAATTCTAATGAGTCAATTTTTGTAAAATAAGGTTTTTGTTATGCGGAATGCTCAAAAGCAAGCGCTAATCGAGGACGTGCTCTCTTCAACACTGCATGCCTGTCTAACTCTGAATGAATGAGAACGTAGAGCTCAGTGTTTGCTCGACAAGCCAACTCCCATTGGCCATTCACTCCACTGAAAAAGGATACATCGCATCCGCTCTTAATTCATTGGGCAGATGTGGAAGGCCGGGCGATAGAGATGTGTGCAGCAGTTAAGGTGGAGCTGTTTGAAATAGCAGAGAAAGCTCATTTTGTTCTTGTGCTTACAAACTATGGAACAGTGACAACAGAAGTATCAATCTTTATAGCGTTGTTTTATTTAATTCCACGGCGTCTCACCATTCCAATTACGCATAGCATAGTTAGAAATCAAACTCAAGACAGAAAATCATTTAGAATGTATTTTTAAATTGTTTATTTATCCTTTATTTATCTAGGCAAGTCAGTTAAGAACAAATTATTATTTACAATGACGACCTACTGGAATAATGTTGGCCTAAGACCTAAATCCGTAATAAAATTGGGTATATAGAAAATTAAATGACAACTCCTTCATTACTCCGTTGTATTATAACTCCAGTGAATAGTGGGCCTAAACATAACTTCGGAGCCACCTTAAGAAAAAGGCACCCCGCAAGCGAGGGGAAAGATTCCCCCACCCGCCGCATCCCCCCCTCTGTTCTTGACTGTCTGGTTTGATTGGTGTCGCGGATGCGCTACATCCGGATCCATGAGAAAAGGAAGTTCAATACAAAGTCAATTTATCCTCTTCAAATGGACAAATCAATAGATGAATGACCTCAATACCATCTCGGGTCAGAAAATTCCACAATACTTCTACATTAATGGACTGATAAATGCATCTGTAGGCATATGTCTCTGATGTTTGGGCTGGATAGACTATGTTAAAAAAAAGTAGTTTGGAGCTTCATGCTTGATGATAAAGCAACTCCTGCTGGATTCGCAAACGACAGATGGGAACGTCTTCATTGTGGTCGGAAGTGCGGAAAGCGGTTGGACATTTTAGGATTACAGTAATTAACAGATTTTCCATGGATGCAATGATTAATATACCATCCGTGCTTCCTTTTCTCCCCCTGGATATATCCAATACGCAAATGCAAACCAAATGTAAAGCACATTATTAAAGTTGAATGCAAACGTTTTCCTTAAAATTTTCCACCCAGTGCAATAATCAAAGGGGCAGATCGAAATGTAATGGGGAGGGCTGGGGAGGGTCGTGTGTTAATAGGAAATTAACGAATTACCCTCCTGTCTGTTGTCTATATCTGTATAGCAGACGCAGTAGGCATCTGACATACAGTTGAAGTCAGAAGTTTACATACACCTTAGCCAAATACATTTAAACTCAGTTTTTCAAAATTCCTGACATTTAATCCTAGTAAAAATTCCCTGTTTTAGGTCAGTTAGGATCACCACTTCATTTTAAGAATGTGAAATGTCAGAATAATAGTAGAGAGAATTATTTATTTCAGCTTAAATTTCTTTCATCACATTCCCAGTGGGTCAGAAGTTTACATACACTCAATTAGTATTTGGTAACATTGCCTTTAAATTGTTTAACTTGGGTCAAACGTTTCGAGTAGCCTTCCACAAACTTCCCACAATAAGTTGGGTGAATTTTGGCCCATTGCTCCTGACAGAGCTGGTGTAACTGAGTCAGGTTTGTAGGCCTCCTTGCTTGCACATGCTTTTTCAGTTCTGCCCACAAACATTATATGGGATTGAGGTCAGGGCTTTGTGATGGCCACTCTAATACCTTGACTTTGTTGTCCTTAAGCCATTTTGCCACAACTTTGGACGTATGATTGGGGTCATTGTCCATTTGGAAGACCCATTTGACTCCAAGCTTTAACTTCCTGACTGATGTCTTGAGATGTTGCGTCAATATATCCACATCTTTTTCCGTCCTCATGATGCCATCTATTTTGTGAAGTGAAACCAGCCCCTCCTGCAGCAAAGCACCCCCACAACATGATGCTGCCACCCCCGTGCTTCACGGTTGGGATGGTGTTCTTCAGCTTGCAAGCCTCCCCCTTTTCCTCCAAACATAACGATGGTCATTATGGCCAAACAGTTATTTTTAGTTTCATCAGACCCGAGGAGATTTTTTCCAAAAAGTACGATCTTTGTCCCCACATGCAGTTGCAAACCGTAGTCTGGCTTTTTTATGGCGGTTTTTGAGCAGTGTCCTCTTCCTTGCTGAGCGGCCTTTCAGGTTATGTTGATATAGGACTCGTTTTACTGTGGATATAGATACTTTTGTACCTGTTTCCACCAGCATCTTAACAAGGTCCTTTGCTGTTGTTCTGGGATTGATTTGCACATTTCGCACCAAAGTAAGTTAATCTCTAGGAGACAGAACGCGTCTCCTTCCTGAGCGGTATGATGGCTGTGTGGTCCCATGATGTTTATACTTGCGCACTATTGTTTGTACAGATGAACGTGGTACCTTCAGGCATTTGGAAATTGCTCCCAGGGATGAACCAGACTCGTGGAGGTCTACAATTTCTTTCCCGAGGTCTTGGCTGATTTCTTTTGTTTTTCCCATGATGTCAAGCAAAGGGGCCCTGAGTTTGAAGGTAGGCCTTGAAATACATCCACAGGTACACCTCCAATTAACTCAAATGATGTCAATTAGCCTGTCAGAAGCTTCTAAAGCCATGACATAATTTTCTGGTATTTTCCAAGCTGTATAAAGGCAGTCAATTTAGTGTATGTAAACTTCTGACCCACAGGAATTGTGATACAGTGAATTCTAAGTGAAATAATCTGTAAAGAATTGTTGGAAAAATTACTTGTGTCATGCACAAAGTAGATGTCCTAACCGACTTGCCTAAACTATAGTTTGTTAACAAGAAATTTATGGAGTGGTTGAGAAACGAGTTTTCATGACTCAAACCTAAGTGTATGTAAACTTCCGACTTCAAATGTAAATAAATGCATGTCGGTGTTGTAGCATACCACCAGCATATCTCTATCTCTCTCGGGTTAGGCCTAAGCTTCTCTTCCTTTATATATATATTAAAATATTCATTTCATACAAAGGATACCTAAGCTTATAGGCCTTTGCATGCAATGCCGTGATGCATTTAGTGCTCAAATCTCTTGACAGTTGAACCATGAGGTGGACAATTATTAGCAAAGTAGCCTAACACCCCCCCCCAAAACAAAAAAAACAACAACAACATGTTGGCTATAAAGTTCTTCATATGCTACACATCGAAATATCCCTTGTTTATTGATGGCGCTGACTGTGCCAGATTGGATCTTAAATGCAGATGGATGTCCATTACATTTCTCAAAGGTCTGGTTGATTAAGCATCCCCAAGCATCTAAAGAATAAGCTACCAGCCAAACAAGCTTGTACGAATTGTACTTAAACTCCCCCCTCATACTCATCTAGAGGTTGATCATTTTTTAATCTCTATCTCTGTAATGTGTCTATATCTATGTAGTTGTATATGTATTTATGTAAAAAAGAATAAGGACCACAATGGAAATAATTCTGACTTTATTATGCAATCCCGGTCACTTAAAAAAAAAGTATTTGTGTTTATATATGTATTTTTTTTAAATGACGAATAATAACAATCAATCAATCCAAACTGTGCAGTGGACAATTGATGAATGGAAAGAGACATCTGTTACAAAACACCAAAATGTTCAATGACATTCGGACATTGTCAAGCCAAGCCTTCAATACTGGGTAAGCCTACAAGGTAGGGACGGATGTATGTTCTTTTTGTCGAGATTGACATAGTCTATTTATTGTTGTGTTGAAAACGCAAACCATGACATTGAAGTGCTCGTAGTCGGTATACTTTGTTTATTGTTTGTGTGTTGCATTGGCACAGAAACCTGTTGGTGAAAAATGTATTATTTTATATAATTGTAAATATGTTGAAAATCTAATTTCCCCCTAGTTGATCATTGTCTGCAGCCGGCTCTGATCGTAAAATAATGAAACAGGCAGCAGGGAGAGTGAGCTCATCTGTGGTGGTCGGCGAACCCTCAACCTTCTGGCCCGTAGCCCTGCATGGTATCAACTGTGAAACAAAAGCATGCTGAAGTGGCCCAGTCCATATCCAGGTTTATAAACACAGGATTGCTACATTTGTCATTTGCGGTCGTTAACATTATTGAGTTAATTCTATGAGGTGTGAGGGTGTTCAATTTACTTCACAGTACAAGGGGAGGGTCATGTGAAAATATTTGTAACTTTGTGGAGAGGGGGAGGGAGGGGCATGTTTTTTTGTGTTTTTTTTTGTGACACCTTGATTTAGACCAATAACTTTTGCTTTGAAAATTGCCCAAGGAAGAGCCTTTGAAAAATGTATAAATGTATAAATTTTTCTGCACGGTAATCTTTTTGCGTGTGTACCCATGCCTAATATATTCAATTTGTCTTATGAGGATAACATAATAAAAAGCATTAAAAAGCATATAGAGAAACAATTAATTTATTACATTGTAGCCTAATATTGCATTTCAGGGAGCACAGGTTTGTAAATAACAATTTTGTCGAGAATTTAGGTTATTTTTGGTGACCAAGAATAAATGAGCACATTACAAAGTAGCATAATGGTTCAATCACATGGGCTATCCTCGCCTATTGTTTCCCCCTAATCCAGTGTTTCCCAAACTCGGTCCCGGGGACCCCAGGGGTGCACATATTGGTTTTTGCCCTAGCACTACACAGCTGAATCAAATAATCAAAGCTTGATGATGAGTTGATTATTTGAATCAGCTGTATAGTGCTATGGAACAAAAAAATCTCAAATGTGCAACCCTCGGGGTCCCCGGGACCGAGTTTGCGAAACGCTGCCGCCTATTCACTGATGTAATGTCCATTTGGAAACCCTTGCGACTTCAGTGGATAACTGCATTTACAGTAACTACATGCAGTCGGTCCTGTAGGTCTACTGCTTATTCTAGCAAAGACTCCTCTCGCAGGTTTGGAATTTTTCCACGCCGACATCAGAAGAAGCGCAGGCCGCGTTGCTGTTGATAGTTGATATACGACTGGATGAGAGAGTCTGGAACTCGAGGCTTCACGGTGTTCAGGGCGCTTTCAAAGTGTCTCCCCATGATGAGCTGTGCTTTGATGTCCTCTTGCAGGGCCAGCAGGGCAGCCTCTCTGCATACTGCCGTTATCTGCGACAGGAAACAGATACAGGGCTGTCAGACGGCCAGATTACGACTATTTAAAATCATGCTAGCATCCACAGCCACTAGGCCAGTGTTTCCCACCGCCAGTCCTCGAGTAACCCCAACAGCACACATTTTTTGTTGTAGCCGGGACAAACATACCTCATTCAACTCATTTGGGGCTTAATGAGTAGCTGACAAGTTGATTCAGGTGTGCTTGTCCAGGGCTACACTAAAAATGAGTATTGTTGGGGATACTTGAGGACTGGAATTGGGAAACAGCACCCTAGGCTGTGGTGAACAGGTCAATAATGAATCTCGACAAAACGAGGTTGACCAAATCATGACCATTGGAATAAAAATTGAATTTAGGTTGTGATCTAATAGTTGAATTTACACATTTGTAACAGTTTGTATTAAGCCATGTGTAATATTACACAATAGCTACAAGCTTTTTATGCTTAGCCTACGGTTATTACAGGGTTACACACACACACACACACACACACACACACACACACACACACACACACACACACACACACACACACACACACACACACACACTGTAGAAAAAGTATCTGATATGCAGAACACACACATACCATAATTTTGTATTAATTCAGATTGCACATTTTATTGCAATAAATAACATTTGACTTAAGAGGGCAATTCATTCTGTTTAATTGAAAACATACATACATATTCCCAATCCTGAACCTCCCTCCCTTGCAGTCACAGCAGTTTACATTCTTTACGTTGCTCAGGGTTTGGGTCGTTCCGTGGAGCAAACTGACGGTGCGCATATCCTGCAAATCTCAACACAGTGCTATCAGTCACTGGAAAGACGGATTGGTTTCCGTTGGAGCAGGTCGTGCTGTAGGACAGAGCGCTAGTTCTGGAAGAGAGGGTGGCATGGGTGGGGAAGAAGGTGTCTGGCATTCATCAGCCATTTCTGGACTTTCGGAAACGACTCACTCCCACGGCGTGTACAGAATCTCCTCAAAAAGTCGCCGGGCCTTAGTCTTATCACCGTTAATTCAGTGAGAAATTATAAAACAGGTGTGGTAGGTGGGAGGGGGTCTGCTGACACCGCCACCTCCCTCCATGCCAGGGGAAACCACAGAGGGCTCAATGTGTTTTGGATAACAAGACCTATATATGGAAATCTCACTGGAGGCGAGTTAGTGCTAGGCTGGAACAAAAGCCTGTGTGCACATTGGCCCTACAGGACCGGATATGCCCGTCCCGATTCTAAATTTAGGCTTATACGGTGTCCTGGTTTCCTCCACAAACCATCTGGGTCCATATTCATAAAGCCCCTCAGTGTATGCGTGGTGATTTAGGGTCAGTTCTGCCTTTTAGATCATAATTCAGATGATTATAAGGATATGGGGGGACCTGATCCTAGATCAGCACTCCTACTATGAGGTGCTTTGTAAATCCGGACGGTCCGGAACAGCAGAACTGAAACCTTGAGGGCATAATTACACCTGCAAGGGCTGCGAATGTATTCAATCTATTTCAAGTGGAGGAAACTGAACCATTTGGAAGGTGACCTCACAAATTCCCTTGGCATATTTTCCCCATTCCAAGAAGGGGACAGCACAAATGGGTACCCTACAATTAAGGATTCAAAGAACTTAAAGAGGCAAAAAAAAAGTATTCAATAACCCCCTTATTGTAATGGGAAGGGCGAAGAGAAAATAAAAATAGTGGTTCCCCTTGAGCTCATCCATGGGGCAGAGGCTGGCAACAAGACGGCAGACTGTTGACATTGACAGACATTGCCGGGTAGAAGTCAGCGAAAGGTACAGATCTCCGTTCCTAATCTTAACCATTATGGAGAAAACCACAAAACATTTCTTAGATCAGAAAAACAACAATAGAGGAGGGTTGCAACAGCCAACAAGAATATTTATTTATTTATATTGTAGCTGAAGTGAATTCGTAGCAAAATAGCTCCATAGCTGCTTAAAGACATGCTCCAGAACTTTGGTGACTGCTAATAATTTTTTAAACCTCCCACTTTGGACTGAATGTGTCAATGTGTAGTTCATACATGCACTATGAGTATAATTACTGTCTTACCTCAATTAGCCAAGAAACCCCCCCCAAACATTTTGGGAAGATGTGCTGCACCATTTCCCCTGCATTTTCCCTCATGTGGGCCAGCCCCCTAGCAATTTGAGTTCTAGCCATTGAGCTTCAGCGCCTCACCATTTGAGTGACAGCTAGTAAGATGCATACACAGCAGAGCGAGAGAGAGAGACAGCAATGATGTTGTGCATATATCTGCGTAATTGTGACGTGGTAGGCAATTTTCGGGGCCCACTTTTGGCTCGTGAGCTCAACTTTCAGAACTACCTCAGAGCCGACTAGGTGAAAAATATGTTGATGTGCCCTTGAAGAAAACATTTAACCCTAATTGCTACTTTTAGTCGCTCTGGATAAGAGCGTCTGCTAATTTACTAAAATATAATGTTAAAAATGTGTGTGTCTGTTTAAGAGTGAGTACTGTAAGACTATTTCTACTTTGACAGATTAGTTGTGGTACCAGCTACCACCAGGATCACATATTCGCTCAGGTATGGTAATAACCCATCAGTATCCACTTCTCAGACAACTCACTAAAGATCTGTGTGTGCACTGTTTGCCTGTTTTTGCTAGTTCAACTTCTACTCAACATAGTTGACGGAGCGGTCTTCTGGTCAGGCTCCGTAGACGGGCACATCGCCCACAACTCCCGAGTATACTACGAGCCAATGTCGAAAAAATCAGAGCAAGGGTTGCCTTCCAGAGAGACATCAGAGATTGTAACATTCTCTGTTTCACGGAAATATGGCTCACTCAGGACACGTTATCAGAGTCATTATAGCCACTTGGTTTCTTCACGCATCGCGCCGACAGAAACAAACATCTCTCTGGTAAGAAGGGGGGGGTGTATGCCTTATGATTAACGAGACGTGGTGTGATTATAACAACATACAGGAACTCAAGTCCTTTTGTTCACCTGACCTAGAATTCCTTACCATCAAATACCGACCGCATTATCTACAAAGAGAATTATCTTTGATTATAATCACAGTCGTGTACACCCCCCCCAAGCAGACACCTCGAAAGCCCTGAAAAAACTTCATTGGACTCTATGTAAACTGAAAACCACAAATCGTGAGGCCGCATATACTGTAGCTGGGGATTTTAACAAGGCTAATCTGAAAACAAGGCTCCTGTCACGTTTGTCGTAAGGATGAGACCAAGGTGCAGCATGGTAGGCGTACATTATTACTTTTAATGAATGAACACCGAACAAAAACAAACAAACGAAACGTGAAGCTATACAACTAGTTCTGACAGGCAACTAAACATAGACAAGATCCCACGAAACACAAAGGGGAAATGGCTGCCTAAATATGATCCCTGTTGAAGCATGTTCCCACATGCTTCAAGAGGGCCACCATTGTTCCTGTTCCCAAGAAAGCTAAGGTAACTGAGCTAAATGACAATCGCTCCGTAGCACTCACTTCCGTCATCATAAAGTGCTTTGAGAGACTAGTCAAGGACCATATCACCTGCACCCTACCTGACACCCTAGACCCACTCCAATTTGCTTACCGCCCCAATAGGTCCACAGATATCGCAATCACACTGCACACTGCCCTAACCCATCTGGACAAGAGGAATACATATGTAAGAATGCTGATCATCGACTAAAGCTCAGTATTTAACACCATAGTACCCTCCAAACTCGTCATTAAGCTCGAGACCCTGGGTCTCGACCCCACCCTGTGCAACTGGGTCCTGGACTTTCTGACGGGCCTCCCCCAGGTGGTAAGGGTAGGAAACACCATCTCCACTGATCCTCAACACTGGGCAGTCTACAGTACCCTCTGTTCACCGATGACTGCGTGGCCATGCACGCCTCGAACTCAATCATCATGTTTGCAGACGACACTACAGTGGTAGGCTTGATTACCAACAATGACGAGACGGCCTACAGGGAGGAGGTGAGGGCCCTCAGAGTGTGGTGTCAGGAAAATAACCTCACATTCAACGTCAACAAAGCAAAGGAGATGATCGTGTACTTCAGGAAACAGCACCCCCCTATCCACATCGACGGGACAGTAGTGGAGAAGTTGGAAAGTTTTAAGTTCCTCTGCGTACACATCACGGACAAACTGAAATGGTCCACCCACACAGACAGTGTGGTGAAGAAGGCGCAACAGCTCCTCTTCAACCTCAGGAGGCTGAAGAAATTTGGCTTGTCACCAAATACGCTCACAAACTTTTACAGATGCACAATCGAGAGCATCCTGTCGGGCTGTATCACCGCCTGGTACGGCAACTGCTCCGCCCACAAATTCTGGCTCTCCAGAGGGTAGTGAGGTCTGCACAACGCATCACCGGGGGCAAACTACCTGCCCTCCAGGACACCTACAGCACCCGATGTCACAGGAAGGCCAAAAATATCATCAAGGACAACATCCACCCGAGCCACTGCCTGTTCACCCCGCTATCATCCAGAAGGCAAGGTCAGTACAGGTGCATCAAAGCTGGGACCAAGAGACTGAAAAACAGCTTCTATCTCAAGGCCATCAGACTGTTAAACAGCCACCACTAACATCGAGTGGCTGCTGTCAACATACTGACTCAAATCTCTAGCCACTTTAATAATTAAAAATTGGATGTAATAAATGTATCACTAGTCACTTTAAACAATGCCACTTTATATAATGTTTACATACCCTACATTTCTCATCTCATATGTATATACTGTACTCTATACCATCTAATGCATCTTGCCTATGCCGTTCGGCCATCGCTCATCCATATATTTATATGTACATATTCTTATTAATTCCTTTAAACTTGTGTGTATAAGTTAGTTGTTGTGAAATTGTTAGACTACTTGTTAGATATTACTGCATGGTCGGAACTATCAGCACAATCATTTCGCTACACTCGCATTAACATCTGCTAACCAGTGTATGTGACCAATACAATTTGATTTGACATATTTGATGGGGATAGGATGGTTTGGAGTCTTAAGACAGGAAGGGGAGTTTTCGAGATGAGTATGTACAAGGAAGTATGTCGGTTGTGTAAGACAGGGCTAGCTCACTTGGCTAAGGCAGGTGCTAGGCAGATGTCAGGAAGTGAGCGATTTCTTTGTTCAGGGCCAGCCAAACAACATGATTCAGACACTGTAAACAGCGTCCAGGACAAAATGTCATTGAGAGTTTCCCATCATTCAAATCATTTAGCTTGTTGTCAATGGTGATGTGAAACCATGAAAGTTTGCAACACAGGCCTCAATTAAGGAGGGAGGACATTGAAATAGAGAGGGGGAAGAGGGGGGTGCGAGCGACTTCAACAACATGATTGAAGGAAGTTTCTACATGCACAAACACATGGACCCAAAAACACAAACTCAATTGTCTTCAATTTCTTTCTTTTTTTACTTTGTTCCCGACATAGGGGACATGTTAAGGGCCTCGTCTCAATCCCATTACTCAACAACAAATCATTTGGCTATTTACGCCGGTCCCCCCCCCCCCACCCAGTTCGACAAACCAACAGAGCTGCTAACAAGTATATACTGTAGCAATAGCAGTACACACTGACATATTCATCTCTCTCATTTAGGAGGGGTCTCTATACGCTGCTGAACGCGGCAGTTTTTCAATTTGAAAAGCCACAAAGGCAAACAGGGTGAGCAAAAAGCAGTTTGTTTGTAAACGTGAAGAAATTCCAGGCCCCGAGCCAACACAACCCTTAAAGCTGGGCCCCCCCGCCTTCAGAGAGAGGGACAAAAAAAAGCTGCAAACGCACAGCAATGAAATGAAGGGGGCCGTGGCAGCCCAGGCTAAATTATGGATCGTTTTTAAAAATGTATTGCAATGCAGACTTTATTTTTCATTCCCTTCATAAATTATGTCAGCAATCACTTAAATATATGGAGGGACTAATCTGATGCATTGCAGCAGCCATTCGTTGGAGATGTGGCGAGTACTTTGGATATCTGGCTGGCTGGCGGTGCAGTAACAGCCATCAAAGACCACCTAGGACCAGGTCTATTTAGTAGCATTTTCCAAAAACAGGTTATGAAAACAAAAACAACAACTGTAAAGAGTATTCGATGCAGAGTGAGCCAATGCGTTAGTTTTAAATGTAGCCTATATACTGTATCTGTCCAATCACAAGTTCTTGTTCTTCTATTAGATCACAACCTAAATATACACTTTCTGTAACAATGACGTTAATAACCCTTTGTTAATATTGCTTCCATGAAACCTGTGTTCCACACACACACACAACAGATATTTATTTCTGATGAAAGACCGTTCATTTGGCGTAGTCGTGGCCTCACAACAATCACCTTATGAGTGTAACGCACTCATGCACATATACAGTCTTGTGCAGCCATGATTGAATACCAACCACAACGTACTTCTACTTAAGGGAGGCTCTGGGACTCTCCACGTCGGTCAAAGTGATGAATAAAGAAGTCATTTGAGTGGCCTGGACCCCAGTGATCTAGACAGGACACTGGAAAAGGGAAAAGACACACGACCGCCTGATTGAACTCCGACCACATCCTTGTTTCCACTCGTTCAGCTGATTTTTTTCTCCTCCTCCGCTGCTCCCAAAACCCCTTTGCGAATGATGCTTGTCGTGTGCGAAAATAAGGAAAATGCGATCCGAAGAAGTGATTACGCAGACGATTTACAATCTGTCATCATATTTCCCGACCGTAAGAGAGGCGAGAGGCCGGGGGGGGGGGGCCCTCTGGTAGACCATAATGATACGTTGCTGCAGGTTGGTGATCACATTTAGTTCGGTTCTTTGTTGGTCATTTAATTGGAAGGGGCAGGAAAAGCAATTTGGATCTCCAGCTTAAATGGCATAGGGCTAAGCATGGTCTTTTTAGCCCAGTGCAGGGAGGGCGGCCGGCCCTCAGTGCTGTTGTGAGGAGCTGTTTAACGCCATGACATCAGCTTTGGCACGCGCACGGGCATTTTTCCTTCAGGCTTGAGGCTTTTCTCATTTCCCTTGCTTGGAGTCAGACCGCCACAACACGAGCCCCAGATACTTCAGTGGCCTCTGGACATGCTCCTGCAACCGCTTCCCTCCTCCACTGGCTGCTGGCTGTGTGTGTGTTATCCCCATCCGATTCCCTCCTCCACTGGCTGTTGGCTGTGTGTGTGTGTTATCCCCATACGAATCCCTCCTCCACTGGCTGCTGGCTGTGTGTGTGTTATCCCCATCCGATTCCCTCCTCCACTGGCTGTTGGCTGTGTGTGTGTTATCCCCATCCGAATCCCTCCTCCACTGGCTGTTGGCTGTGTGTGTGTTATCCCCATCCGAATCCCTCCTCCACTGGCTGTTGGCTGTGTGTGTGTTATCCCCATCCGATTCCCTCCTCCACTGGCTGCTGGCTGTGTGTGTGTTATCCCCATCCGATTCCCTCCTCCACTGGCTGTTGGCTGTGTGTGTGTGTTATCCCCATCCGATTCCCTCCTCCACTGGCTGTTGGCTGTGTGTGTGTTATCCCCATCCGATTCCCTCCTCCACTGGCTGTTGGCTGTGTGTTATCCCCATCCGATTCCCTCCTCCACTGGCTGTTGGCTGTGTGTGTGTTATCCCCATCCGATTCCCTCCTCCACTGGCTGTTGGCTGTATGTGTGTTATATCCATCTGATTCCCTCCTCCACTGGCTGCTGGCTGTGTGTGTGTGTTATCCCCATCCGATTCCCTCCTCCACTGGCTGTTGGCTGTGTGTGTGTTATCCCCATCCGATTCCCTCCTCCACTGGCTGTTGGCTGTGTGTTATCCCCATCCGATTCCCTCCTCCACTGGCTGTTGGCTGTGTGTGTGTTATCCCCATTCGATTCCCTCCTCCACTGGCTGCTGGCTGTGTGTGTGTGTTATCCCCATCCGATTCCTTCCTCCACTGGCTCCACTGGCTGGTGTGTGTGTGTTATCCCCATCCGATTCCCTCCTCCACTGGCTGCTGGCTGTGTGTGTGTCCTATCCTGTGTGTGTGTTATCCCCATCCGATTCCCTCCTCCACTGGCTGCTGGCTGTGTGTGTGTGTTATCCCCATCCGATTCCCTCCTCCACTGGCTGCTGGCTGTGTGTGTGTGTTATCTCCATCCGAATCCCTCCTCCACTGGCTGTTGGCTGTGTGTGTGTGTTATCCCCATCCGAATCCCTCCTCCACTGGCTGTTGGCTGTGTGTGTGTTATCCCCATCCGATTCCCAGCCTTGTAATGGAAGTAACACCTGCCTAACACTCAGTGCACACTTACAGACATTCACACACACACTACAGACTGTATTCATTGGGATTCTGTCGGTGTTCCTTTACATAGAAAATGTGGCCTCGTGGATTCCCATATTTGTCATGTCTCTCTCCATTTCTTTTCATAACATTCAACAACATTTTTAAGTTTCCATTCCAGTTTCAGTAATACAAGTGTGCACAGAAATGTTTTCAGGATTAGATGAAGAAGCTAACCGGCAGCGCATACCAACGGGCTCAGGTCAAACCCACCCAGTATGCCGTCGCTTCCTACTTCAACAAAGCCACTCAGTCTCAGTATCAAAAAGCCTTAATTAAGGGCTGGTTTGGTGGCTACCTGCTCCTGCAGTATATCAACGAGGCCTGGCAGCGTAGTAACTATCGAGCCGCCCCTGTGTCCTTAGGCTCTGCATTACACCAACACTTGCCCCAGCTCTCTTGCGATCGAACACACACACACACACACACACACACACACACACACACACACACACACACACACACACACACACACACACACACACACACAGCCAGTGATGATATTGGCTCATGAAGAAGTTCTTAGGCCAACGCCAAAAATATTGACTCCCCCTTTTAAGAAAAATAGTCCCCACTGCATCCGACATTCGGAGAGGAAATTAAATAATATAGAAATCAAACAGCGTCACGCTCCGACCAGAAATAAAATGTTTCATTTTCCAAGAAGGCAAAGAGGAAGTGTGCAGTGACAGCAGGCTGCCAAGAGAAACAAGGCCTCTCCACAACCCATGTGAAACCTACAGTATTTAAGATTAAAAGGCAGGGGGGGTGTTGGTTAAGTTGAGGATAGGGGGAGGAGAGTGGTGGGGAGTGTATGTGTTGGGGGGTTATGGAGTTACGTGGGGGGGGAGACGTGAATGGAAACATGCCGCACAACCATAAAGGAGAAGGAGAAGAGAGTCACGGGATTCAGATTCCATAGAAAACATGGCTGAAAAATGGGACGGGTGCTCGTTTCAAGACCACACAGTGTTTGGTTCTCTCTTTCGCCCCCCAGAATAACTTTCAAAGCAGGGGTGACTTGGCTGTTATGAGGTCCATCCCTAGCGCATTACTACCACCATAACATCAATTGCTCTAATCCAGAACCTATAAAACAGCTGTCATAGCTGATGCTGACCAATCAGTTGAGATTACGAAACTCTTTCAGAAGGGTCCCCCCCCTCCTCCTCACCTCCACACTGTTTAGGAAAGGCCCGTGTGGAATAGCACCTGTGTCGAGGCTCTGGGACGAGGCGGCCGTAGCGTGTAAGGGGGCAAACAGGGCCTCACTTTTAAGGGCATATTTGTCCTCGCCGGTTAATCAGGCGAATGAAAGCGGCACATTCTCCCCAGCGCTGGGAAGGAAGAGATGGCATATTTACTAAACATGCCCACACTGGAGCAACCTGGAGACAGCTCTCTATGGCTCTGTGTGTGTGTATTATTGTGCACTACTATGCCCCTGAGCATGTGTGTGTGTGTTTGCGTGTTGTGCTCACATGTTTACACAGTCCTGATCACATGGTAAGCAAAATTCACAACGTCCGTGCCCATCCTCTATTCTAAAATTGCTTTAAATCGTATAGGTAACATGGTAGCCTCACAAGCCACCTAATCCCACAAGATTACATTAAACGCTGCATGGATATCAGGGCTGAGAAGGCATGCTTCTTAGCCCCGCCTTGTCCCATCACCGCTGCTTCCTCTGATGAACTATGGCGTTGGCGAACGCGAAGCTCCGTTGTTGACAGGCAGTTAACAGTAGGAGTCATATTTACGAGGTGATCGCTAAATATAAAGCTTTTACATGACAGTTAAAAAGTTGAAAAAATAGACTCTGCTCCCTATCATACATGCTCCATTCTATGCCACAGCATATAAATGACAAGAAGGTTCAATCAACTGCAGGCAATCAGAGGTTACTGTAGCAAGACTATCACTGTATTGAATTCGATGTAGTAGGCTAATCTCGATCATCGCTACGGTTTGGCAAAAACATTAGTAGGTTACTTTACTTCTGTTAGTCTCACGTTGACACACAGCACGTTATGCATGTATGTACAGTACCAATCAAACGTTTGGACACACCTACTCATTCAAGGGTTTTTCTTTCTTTTTTTTGAAACAATTTTCTACATTATAGAATAATAGTGAAGACATCGAAACTATGAAATACCAAATATGGAATCACTTTTAACAAGGCACACCTGTTAATTGAAATGCAGGTTGAGACAATGCAAAGAGTTTGCAAAGCTGTCATCAAGGCACATATTGGCTACGTTGAAGAATCACAAATAGAAAATATATATATTGATTTGCTTAACAATTTTTTGGTTACTACATGATTCTATATGTGTTATTTCATTGTTTTGATGTCTTCACTATTCTTCTACAATGTATAAATTAGTAAACAAAGAAAAACCCTGGAATGAGTAGATGTGTCCAAACTTTTGACTGGTACTATATAATGTTTTGTTGCCCTTTTTTGGGGGGCTCATTATCCTGGTGTTCGATATGCCGTTCTCTGGAAAGACAACAAGTGCATGTCTTAGTTCCTCAAAATGCCCTAGGTTGAAGATGACAACTTCTCTTTAAACCTAGAAAATGTCACGCTGCGGCTTCTGTTTTCGGATTTTTTTTTGTCAAAGGTGATCCAATTGCTTTCGAATTTCTTATGCGCAACGCCCATTGGCCAAAACGGCTTCAATGCTATCAATTCCAGACTGATAGCACAGAGTTAATTACGAGGCCCTTGAAAAAGACATTTGATCCCAATTGTTCTGGCCAGTACAGCTGAATACGAGTATGGCTAAAAGGCATAGACATAAGGGTACAATTACATTTTGAATGGGAACATGTTGGCACACAGAGACACAAACATTTTCAAAGCAATGGCTAAGTGGAACACCTTCCATTTTGGAACACCCTACAAAAGTAAGAGTCAACAGTCGTCACCAATATTCTCACAATTCCTCATGAAACCAGGACAAGGAAAATACCATGTGTTTAAGGAATTTCACAAAATGTAATGGCCCTTTGGAGGAAGGACTGTCGACATACACCGAGTGTATAAAACATTAAGGACACCTGCTCTTTCCATGACATAGACTGACCAGGTGAATCCAGGTGAAAGCTATGATCCCTTATTGATGTCACTTGTTAAATCCACTTCAATCAGTGTAGATGAAGGGGAGGAGACAGGGGTCAAAGAAGGATTTTTAAGGCAAAGGAGTGGCCAATCCACAGCTGTTTGAGAGGTGTTAAACGAGAGAATAGCCTTCCTGGGGGCTGCTCAGTGCAGCGTTTAACTACAGACCCCTGACCTCTCGGCCCGTGTGGGCCTCTGAAACAGGCACACCTCCCCCTGACAGTGGCCTATGGGGCCTAAGGCCAGGGTAAGGAGAGGAAGATCCGGGGGGCCAACTCAATAAACTTTTTTTTACAGGTTCCTTGAGTTCCTATTGCTGAAGCGCTGGTCTTCTTCTTTCCTTATTTTTTCGCTCTTTCTCAATCTCTCTCTCGCTCACTGTCGTTTGCCTCCTCTCCCATCCAAAAGGCCCTAGGATTTTTTTTGACTGGTTCCTTAATGCTGGAGGGGTAAACATCCTTCTCTATCCTTCCTGCTCTCCCTCCGCCCTTTCCCTCCCTCCTGCCTCTACCCCAAGCCAAGAGAAACATTACAATGAGTACACTTGAGTGGTTCATATTTCCCAGGAAAAATGTCATTTGTGCCACGCGTGTACTTGGACCGAGACCACAGCAAGGTCTTTATATATAAATGCAAAAAGGCAGAGCTGGAAGTCTTTCCTTTTCATACATCTCCCATTTTGACAGCCAGGACTCTGAATGAAAAGGAAAAAGATGACTTTATAACCAGAATTAGAGAGGTAAACAGCTATTCGTTCCAGACAATCTGACATACTTGCCGGGGTAGTAAATTGAATATTATATGCACATATTTTTTGGCAATCTCTTCCTGCTTCCTATGGTCGGAAAATGTCAAAACAATAGTGGTTCGTTGTGGCAAAATTATCCTGTGCATTTAAAAGCTCACAGATTTATAAAACTCACCTACGTTTTGGCCTCAAAGAAACGCAACATATGCATATTTTCTTGGTCAACATTGTGATTTAATCTATCAATCTCTGATCAGCAGAGGCCAGACGTACACTTGCGTCATTGAGTCTTTACATTGAATCGTAATGCTATTAAAATAGCAACAGCTTTGTTGATGCATTCTTCTGGGTGTCCTTGATAAGAAAACATCTTTGCAACAACAAATGTGGGGTCATAAATCTTTGGTGGGGAACAGGGCAGAAGAACAACCACAACAGGTGTTAAGAGGAAGCCATTTATCTTCCTGCTTGGAAAACAAATTATATTATGGTGTTTTTTGTGGTTTTCTTTCTCCCCCTCCATAACATCAATGTTATTTCAAAGTCTTTCCACCTACAGATTGAGTATACGAGGCATTTTGATATTTCGAAGTCATACATTGGTTTTGGATGGCTGGTATTTAAGCAATCTTTACCGTTTCCTCAAATAAATCTAAATCAAATGAAATCAAATGTTATTGGTCGCACACACATGGTTAGCAGATGTTAATGCGATTGTAGTGAAATGCTTGTGCTTCTAGGTCCGACCGTGCAGTAATATCTAACAAGTAATCTAACAATTTCACTTGTTGGAAGCAGCCACTCAATGTTAGTCATGGCTGTTTTTCAGTCGGATGGCCTTGAGATAGAAGCTGTTTTTCAGTCTCTCGGTCCCAGTTTTGATGCACCTGTACTGACCTCGCCTTCTGGATGATAGCGGGGTGAACAGGCAGGGGCTCGGGTGGTTGTTGTCCTTGATGATCTTTTTGGCCTTCCTGTGACATCGGGTGGTGTAGGTGTCCTGGAGGGCAGGTAGTTTGCCCCCGGTGATACCTTGTGCAGACCGCACTACTCTCTGTAGTGCACTACGGCTGTGGGCGGAGCAGTTGCCGTAACAGGCGGTGATACAGCCCGACAGGATGCTCTCGATTGTGCATCTGTAAAAGTTTGTGAGTGTTTCTGGTGACAAACCAAATTTCTTCAGCCTCCTGAGGTTGAAGAGGCGCTGCTGCGCCGTTTGGAGGGTACTATGGTGTTAAATGCTGAGCTGTAATCGATGAACAGCCTTCAAACATATTCCTCTTGTCCAGATGGGTTAGGGCAGTGTGGTTGCGTCGTCTGTGGACGGCATTTGATTGTAAGGAATTCTAGGTCAGGTGAACAAAAGGACTTGAGTTCCTGTATGTTGTTATAATCACACCATGAGTCGTTAATCATAAGGCATACACCCCCGCCCTTCTTCTTACCAGAGAGATGTTTGTTTCTGTCGGTGCGATGAGTGAAGAAACCGGGTGACTGTACCGACTCTGATAACGTGTCCTGAGTGAGCCATGTTTCTGTGAAACAGAGAATGTTACAATCTCTGATGTCTCTCTGGAAGGCAACCCTTGCTCAAATTTCGTCTACCTTGTTGTCAAGAGACTGGACATTGGCTCGTAGTATACTCGAGAGCGGCGAGCGATGTGCCCGTCTACGGAGCCTGACCAGAAGACCGCTCCATCTGCCCCTTCTGCGGCGCCATTGTTTTGGGTTGCCTACTGGGATCCGATCCATTGTCCTGGGTGGTTGTCCAAACAGAGGACCCGCTTCGGGACAGTCGTATTCTTGGTTGTAATGTTGGTAAGTTGACGTTGCTCTTATATCCAATAGTTCCTCCCGGCTGTATGTAATAAGACTTAAGATTTCCTGGGGTAACAGTGTAAGAAATAATACATTTAAAAAAAAAAATACTGCATAGTTTCCTAAGAACGCGAAGCGAGGCGACCATCTCTGTCAGCGCCATCAGAACGTCCACAACACATGGTGGATATTTTGACAGCAGGGAATTTTGTGGATAAATTACCTTCTGTAAACAGGAAAACTATGAAATGTGGATCCACCTAATCAACCACACTGTCCCCACAGTAGGCCTATATGATGTCCCCATACTGGACCTATATGATGTCCCCACAATGTCTCCATACTGGGCCTATATGATGTCCCCACAATGTCCCCATACTGGGCCTATATGGTGTCCCCACAATGTCTCCATACTGGGCCTATATGATGTCCCCACAATGTCTCCATACTGGGCCTATATGATGTCCCCACAGTGTCTCCATACTGGACCTATATGATATCCCCACAATGTCCCCATACTGGGCCTGTATGATGTCCCCATACTGGGCCTATGTGATGTCCCCACAATGTCCCCATACTGGACCTATATGATATCTCCACAATGTCCCCATACTGGGCCTGTATGATGTCCCCATACTGGACCTATATGATATCCCCATACTGGGCCTGTATGATGTCCCCATACTGGGCCTGTATGATGTCCACACAATGTCCCCATACTGGGCCTATGTGATGTCCCCACAATGTCCCCATACTGGGCATATATGATGTCCACACAATGTACCTCTGCCCATTTATGAGTAAACCAAGTTCACAGAGTCCTCTGGAAAACTGAGAGCCCCTTATTGACGTGCGTCCTCTCCGTGACACCCGTGCAATCTCCCGCAGGCTAACATGGGAAACAATGCTGATTCCTAGTAAAGAAGCCTCCTCTATCAAAGCTAAATGAGCCAACAGGTCTCCACCAGGCTGAAGGATTTGGCCTCTCTCTGACTCGGGACATGTGATGGAGTACATAAATCCTTGGGTTCTTCCTGTCAGGGCTTGATCATAAAAAAAGAGAAAAAGAAACGCGTCACCCTTCCCTCCGGACTAGCAGCAATCCCTCTTTATGACAACACAATGCAATTACAGTATCGAATGTTACTTTGTTGGACGGCTGAAGGCGGATGGTGAAGGCAGGAGCAGTGCTGATGGACGGGTATGGTGGTTAGGGGGTGTAAACTTGGGGTAAACAGATGTCACTCTGGGCAGGAACCTGCCGGGTGGAAGATGTGATTTTAACAAGGCTTCTGGCTCGGAGCTGACATGACAACAACTGCCAGTCTTGTCACTCTACCAGTCCATTCAACCTTACCCTATCAAGACTTGGGATGCAAAAGGGTCTTTAGATGAGAAACACAAAATTAGGCAACACTTCACATTAATGACACTGTTGCAACTTTGTGTGAAGTGTAAGCCAAAATCATATTCTCTCCTAACAAAGTCTGACAACTAACGCAAGACTCAATGCTTAGTAATGTCCTTGCTCATTCTCTTAAGAGTTCCTAGTACTTCAGTTGGCAGAGAGAGGAGAGAGGGGGAGAAGGCTGTGTGTGAGCGAGAGAAATATGACTCGGCAAACCGGCCTCCAATTTCAATAAGAGCCCGGACGATTTACAAGGGCCCCTCATCGAGCTTGTTCCCCTGAAGCGTGGGCTTGATACACGACCGATGCCCATCCGCCATGGCACGCCTCACCGCCCTCTGCAGAAATCCCACCGTGCCAAGACAAATACCCCCGCTCAGTAGCATTTCAAACAGATGCATAGCACCACCGCAGGCTTTTATGACCTGTCATGCCAGGAGTATTCACGTACCCTCAGGAGAGCGATAGTATATTTAGTATAGACAAGATGCCTTTAAGCACGTCATTCCACCTATATATCCCACCTTATGGCCACCAAAAGACACTGGACCACAAGAGTGGGGGGGGTTACCGAGAATGAACCTGAAAACAGAGATAGGAAACTTTCCACTGGGAGGTGAAAGCTCTATCCCAAACACCCCGATGTAAGACGCAACACCTGATACCGAGGGATCGGTTTCCAGCGCATACCTTCTCCAGGTGCCTGCTCTAAGCTGCTTTTGGGTGGGGGAACTATGGAGGGAAGGAGGGAGGAGAAAGGAGGGTGGGGGTACATGTTTTCAACAGATCTCTTCAAATCCCTAAAAGGTCATGTAGAGAAGCAAATTCCTCGACAGCTGTGTTCCTCTGATCAGATCTCCAGGAGAATAGCCAGAGAAAAGTTAGTGGCCAAAAGGTCCTAGACACAGAATTGACAAATCCTCTTCATAATACCCATGTGGCCTTGCAACCACATTTTGATCGACTGGAACATTTTGGACAACTGGAGTTGATTTCATAGCCACTGAAGGATGTGTCATCATTAAACCACCAAAAGCATGAAAAACATCTTGACAGGTAGTAGGGCTTGTCAGGGCTTCAATGGCACCGCACTGTTTCTCTGTCAAGACAACGTGATTCACACCCCAGCCCAACGTCAAGAGACAAGCCTGTCACACAATGGAGTGTTTGTGTGCTCGCTGCGAGTCCGCCAGCTGTGCGATCACGAGGCCCTTGACACAGCACAGACATAAAACAGACAGTGGGAGGCGAACAACATCTCCTTGCGAACGCTGGCCACCGCTCTCTTATTTCCTGTAATCGTTAAAAGGTAGGCTTAAAACAATAACAACGAGGAGAGAGAGAGAGAGAGAGAGTCTTTCACCTCAATATTTTTCTCCCCATGTTGAACTTGACTTTACGGTCTCCGTGTTGGGTTTGTCTTAGCCGATTTTTCTCTGACAGTCCGGCTCTTGCCAGGGTGGCCAACCATGAATCAGGTAGCATGCCTTCAATAAATCTCACTTCAAGGAATTGATTCAAACCTGGACTAAAATCCTCGATCATTTTGTCCAATAAAAAAACAATTTGCCGCCATCCATGACTAAATGGTAGAATTGTTCCTGGACGTGTCCTTTTCATTTGATATAAAAACACATACGGGCACTAGTGCTGATATTCTTACATTCAATATCACATTCTCAATACTAATCACAATGGGGTGAAATCCTAACTTGAGATCTGCATATGTGTAACTTAGATTTTAGCGTAAACTACGCATTGATGTCAATGGGAGATGAGCCCCAGAATCGTTATTACATTACAACGTGTATAACATCCTGCATCTTCTATGTATTCTACCGTAAAATGACTTATTATAGAGTACGTGTTGTTTATTTGCAACCATAAATCAGTACTGTTTGTCTCACCTCTGCTCCGGAGTACTTTTCCGTTCGGGTCACCAGGTCATCCAGACACATGTCCTGGTCCACGGGCATGCTGCGGAGCTGCAGCGCGAAGATCTCCCGTCGCGTGGGGCCGTCCGGTAGAGGGACGTACACTATCCGGTCCAGTCGACCCGGACGCATCAGGGCCTAGGCAACAGAAGTGAGGGAAATGAGCTGTTAGTCATGTGTGTGTGATTGTCTCTGCTGCTGGGTGACAAACATGCCTTTGAGGATGGAGTCTTCATCAATCAATCAATAAATACATCTTTCCACCTATCCTTCTCTCTGACTCCCTCCCTCCATCTCTCTTGTTAGGAACCTGAGACGAGAAAAATTCCAAGCACTGATTGCAGGTGTGGTAAACTTGCCCAGAAGCAAGGCCTGATTTGCACAATTGACCTCAGCTCAAATCAAGCGTGAAGATTATTATTCCAAATGGAGGCCGTGTGCAGTCTCAGGAGGACAATATCCAATCAAAGTGCACACCATACGCCGGTTTCCAAGGCACAGAAAAATAACACTGGATGAAAGATTGCACATTTCAACTATTGTTTACCATGTGAAACAGAAGAAAGGAAATCGCAGGTGAATATTCGTTCTAACACGTTGTCTTGCAGTGGAGGTAAGAATACTGTTTTGGTTTATCTCCGAGAAAGAAAAGATGAAGGGAACTATTCTGAACTAGTTTGTTAGGAAGGCATTTAAGTCCTTCAATATTGACTGAAGGCCGTCATTGCTCTTGGAAAGGAAGTTAACATGGCTAAACACAGCCGGATCATCAGTCGCAGGGGGCAAACAGAATAGCTTTCCTCCCCACAACCTAGTGCACGGGTAGGCAACTAGATTTAGCTCCAATTTTTGTTTGGAGCGAATAGTCGGGTCTGGAAAATAATTATAATAATTTGTACACTGCAAATTGACCACAACTAATCCTCAACAGAGATTATTTTTGAAAATAACAAACATTTCATATCTCAATTACATTGTGACAAGATCACGTCTCTTTTTTATTTGTGGGAATACTTGGGAACTGATTTTCTAAATTAAACTCAAAGCTAAATTCCAATTCTTTTACCAAAAACTAAAATCCCCCCAAAAATATATAAAAATATGTTGCCGACCCAAAAATATCCCTCCAACCACTGCGGTCTCTCTTCCCTGATGTCATAGAGGGACAGTTGGCTGCTCAGCACAGACAGACAGACGCGCCTGCAGAGGTGGAAGTAATGTCTGTGCCTCTGGTGAGCAGTGACTTAGCCCACAGCCTTTCAATTTTTTGTTTACGTCCTCGTCACATCCCCTGCTATAACCTTCTGGATATACAAAGGACTTTCAAGCCCAGAGACTTCCTTCCTATATGTACATATTTAAAATCTGTCTGTGTTTCCCTGTGTGGAACGTTTGCAAATGGGGGGAGATTTTTGTTGTTGTTGACGTAACCATAACAGTCTGGCTAACAAATTAACGATGTATCACGAGAGGATCATTTTTTGTTGCTGTTGGGTTGTCCAGATTCCTCCACTTGGATCCGCCCTGCTATGCGCTACCAACATGAATAGGAAGACAACAATGTCACTGTGATTAGGATGGGGGAGATGAACAGGCCCCAGGGCCACTGCCAAAGGAAAATAATAAAGGTCCATGCTGGCTAGGGGCCAGAGTAGCTTGACAACGTGTGTCTGGAACAAAAACACGTGAGGCTGTCTCTTCTTTGTCATCGCTCTTCCCACAGGGGGGGGCGGGGGGCTGTGGTTGATTGTCGCCGAAGTGCATACTCTGCTCCACTGTGGACGTGCCAGGGACACTTCCGGAGTTGATCTCCCTGGAAGTATGTGGCGGCCGCATGCCAGAGCAAACTTGCCGACCCCTCACACACACAGGCAGACAGACACACACACACAGCCTCCACAATACAACTAGCCTAACAGGACACACCGGGGAGAACTGAGTGTTAAGATGATCGAGCTCAACATGCTAAATCCATTTACGTTCGTTAACCCTAGATGTTGCTTGCAACAGATTATCTGGGTATTTCCTACAAGCAAAGTTGCACGCTTGCTCTATCGTAAAAACACACACATTCACGCGTGTACAAAAAGCTACACATGCACACTCCCAACTATCCAGGTGCTCACACAAACAGACCCAACTCTGGGCTTTTGAGACTGCTAAACTCATTTGACTTCCCTGGAGGCAAAGGTCTTTTTTTCTGGTCCACTCAGGAAGAGCAGGGGCCCATCCATCACTTAACAAGATACACTTCCTGTTTTCAAGGATCCGGGGGGGGGCAGGACCCCAAAAGAAAAATACTTGGCTTGGCATGTCGGGCAAGCGTTGACGGGCTCTTTCGTAACGCCATCCTTCCACCTGAAGCCTTGGCTTGACAGCAGAAAGACAGTGATGGAGGGGGGACGAGGGGGGGACGGGACAGAGGCAGGGAGGTATAAAGACAGCTGGAGCAGAGGACACTGACAAAACCCACTATAACCTCAGGCTAACAACTCTCAAAACATCACAGAGAAGAAACACTGCAGTTATTGTTGAATAAGGCACCTATATTCAAAGTATGAGGTTATCACAGTAGCCCATAATCTTCTCTGAGTTAACTATGAAGAGAAATAGTCACACTGATCATGAACCTCTGCATCTCAACATGGTGACATCAAATGGGAACGTTCCACCAAATACTTCAAAATACTTTGCAATCGCAGAGAAAAAGTCAGGATACAGTATAGTGGCTTCAGTCCGCCTGATCAAAACAGGTTGAAAAAAAAGCCTCGCCCGCTCGCTGCCAGCCAAGTTTCACTGCCGATAACAACAGTAATCATTCCAGGGATTGTGATCCTCCTCGAGAAGTGATTACGCTGTAACGACAGATGACTTCCTATCTCTGAAGGCCACTACCTCTCTGTAACATTTCTTTAGACATACAGTACCAGTCAAAAGTTTGGACACATCTACTCTTTCTTTTACTATTTTCTGCATTGTAGAATAATAGTGAAGACATCAAAACTATGAAATAACACATATGGAATCATGTAGTAACCAAAAAAGTGTTGAAAAAATGCACTGTATGCCTACTGAACCTTTCCAAATCATGTCCAAGAAATTGAATTTACGACTAGTGGAGTCCAAGTTGTAGAAACATCTCAATGGAAACAGGATGCACCTGAGCTCAATTTCGAGTCTCATAGCAAAGGGTCTGAATACTTACGTAACTAATGTATTTCCATTTTTAAAAACTTATAAATGTGCAAAAATCTAAAAACAATTGCTTTGTCATTATGGGGTATTGTGTGTAGATTGATGAGGATTTTTATTTATTTAACACATTAAAGCCTTATTAAAAAATGTAACAACATTTGGAAAAAGTCAAGGGGTCTGAATACTTTCCGAATGCACTGTATGTGGTTCAGTAGGTCTACAGTATATGTGGTTCAGCAGGCCTATATGTGGTTCAGTAGACCCACAGTATATGTGGTTCAGTAGGCTTTTAAGTGGTTCAGTGGGCCTATATGTGGTTCAGTATGCTTATAAGTGGTTCAGTAGGCCTATAGTGGTTCAGTGGTTCAGTAGGCCTATATGTGGTTCAGTAGGCCTATATGTGGTTCAGTAGGCCTATAAGTGGTTCAGTAGGCCTATATGTGGTTCAGTAAGCCTATATGTGGTTCAGTAGGCCTATATGTGGTTCAGTAGGCCTATATGTGGTTCAGTAGGCCTATATGTGGTTCAGTAGGCTTATATGTGGTCCATTGCAGGAATCAAACTCACAATCCTGGTGCTACCATGCATCATGCTCCAATCAACTGAGCCATCAAATCCACATACAGAATCCTTTTTTCATGCCACATCCTTTTTTTATGCTCGATTGTTATCTTCTTCTTTGAAAGGGACATTTCCCCACGCTGGTTGGCTGGGAGTATGGCTGGCTGAGACATTAGTGGAGTCTGTTCCCTGCCCCAAAGGCATCCGCTCTTTGTGGTTTCCTAAACCTGTCAGTCTGCAATCCGCAGAGGCCCCGGTGACTCACTCCCTTCCACGGTGGAGATACATGGGCCACCCTGCATAGGAGATGGTGTCTTTAGGGAGGGCAGGGGACAGGAGTGGGGGGCAGGCGGTAGGAGTTGGTGCCACCCAATAACATTGTGGAGAGGGTTACAAAAGAGAGAGAGGCAGAGGAAGGGAGAATTGGGATCAGATCAAAATATTAGAGGCTTTCAGTCTGATTAGAGGCTTTCAGTCTGATTTTGCCCTGGAGTCAAACTTGTTTGGGACAGGCGAGGCCACGATGTCCAAGAAGGGATTGCTCTGGTACCTGTTAACACCCCTTATGGCACCTGCTGCCCCAATCACAGTCTGTTGCAGAATGTTTACATCTAGCCATTGTGAGTAGATCTTGCAGGACCAAATCCACAGGACGCGTTGGTTCACAGCTGACCACAAACACCTGTCATGTTCCTTGGTCTGTCGTAGAGTGTTTGGGAATTAACGGAAGCACCACGTTAACATAGGCCCCTCTTTTAGGAGGTGTGTGTGTGTGACAGGTGCGGTTCACTGTCACATACCGGGTGCGGACCAGGTGAGAGGGTGGGCTGGTAGGATGGTAGCAGCTGCATCCCACTTATGGGGATGCCTCCTAGGGGGGGACGGGGGAGGTCCGAGCTAATATGGCCACAGCTGCTGGGTGTGTAGTTAAATTGCCAGGCTCTAAAACAACCCCCTGAGCACCTCACAACTCTTGCAACACTCACACAAAATGGCCGCTGTCAAAAAGTGTCTACATTTATTTGGATAGGACACAAAAATAGCCAAGACAAACGTTAAACACAGAAATAAAGGGACATGTGGGTTAAGTGGGAGTGAGCCACCCCCCCAAAAAAAAGGTGAAGAAAAGGAGAGGAAATTAGGCTGAGCCCCGTTGAAATGTCAGGTCACTGGAGCCCGGAATAAAATAGCAGTAAAACGGCTGCCATAAAATACATGTATGTTTGCTTACCAGAGAGGTGTATCCTGTGAGCTGTCCCGTCCACAGTTCACAGTTGAATTATAAGGGGATTGCGTTAGGTGTAAACTATCAATGTCTGGTTTCCACAATCCGTCAGAACCCATAAAGTGGCCTGGTTTGACGTGGTGGCCCTTGCGCCGGCCAACTCGTTACCAGCGCCTCCCCTCTCAAAATGTCAGAAATATTTATCTCGTCTTTCACTACTCTGCCTTGCTTCTTTCTCTGTTCACCCACCTCTCCCTCTCTCTCGGTCTTGTCAAACAAAAATGCTTTCAGTGCCCCTTCCCCTCAAAACTGTCCCCCTTTTTTACAGTACCAGCCTTCTTCTGGGGGGTATTGGGGGATGACGGACGAAAGCAAGGGCTTCCGAATTTAATTTAACCAGCAGAAGTCCAGTGACAACAAACAGAGCGGATCTGGGGGTGCTGGGAACAGGGGGTGCTGGGTACAGGGGTGCTGGGAACAGGGGGTGCTGGGTACAGGGGTGCTGGGAACAGGGGCTGCTGGGAACGGGGGTGCTGGGTACAGGGGGTGCTGGGTACAGGGGTGCTGGGTACAGGGGTGCTGGGAACAGGGGGTGCTGGGAACAGGGGGTGCTGGGTCCAGGGGGTGCTGGGTCCAGGGGGTGCTGGGAACAGGGGGTGCTGGGTCCAGGGGTGCTGGGTACAGGGGGTGCTGGGTACAGGGGTGCTGGGAACAGGGGGTGCTGGGAACAGGGGGTGCTGGGTACAGGGGGTGAATGAAATATCTTCACAGCTGTGAATAGTTGCAGCCTCTTCCCCCATATCCCCCTCCCAGTGGCTACCCCATAATGATAACCAAACATAAAAAACACATTTACTACAAGTCCCCCCCATGGAAACGTACTCCCGCCTCCCCCTTACAAGGTCTAATTAGAGGGTTGACAGTCCCCTATGGTGTGTGCAGAACTGCCACTCCAGCCAGACCTGTCACATGACCCTGCAGACAGACGGACACAACCACAGATGTATTTTCCTCCATCTCCCCTCCTTTTGGTACATTCAAGTTCCTCATAACTTCTGTCACACTGCGATGTCCCGTTGTATGCCTCAGCTTGTGACCTAGTGTGTGTGTGTGTGTGTGTGTGTGTGTGTGTGTGTTTTGGGTTGGGGGGGTGTAAGGACTTCGGGGAGAAATTAAACGACTATTCATAAAACTGACTGCTGAAAGAAATGTACCGACTGTTTTTGAGATATGCAAATAACGAGGAAAAGCTCTCAAACCGAAGTACAAAGAATCTGACTGTCAAGATTTCAAGTTTTTATGGTCACATGCACAACTACAGTGAAATGCCTTTCTTGCTGGCTCTTTCCCTACAATGCAGTAATAAATCGATTTTTTTTCAACATGAGAAATAGAAATAAGAAGAACACGAGAAAGTAAGTAAGCTATATAAAGGGTCAGTTCCAGGGTCAGCACCAATACCATGTTTGGATACTGGAGTGGGAGGGTTAGATATAATTTGGCATGGCAAACTGAACAAAATATAACTACGCACCTGAGGTCCCAAATGCCAAGCGGAGTCACAAGCTGCATGAGGGGTGAAGATCTAACAAGGGGGAGAGGCGAGAGGGGTGGCCACCCCGCCAAGACTGCTAATAGGGCATGGGAAGAAGGAGGAAGTGCTGTTGTGGGGGACGTGGACCGGGCCTGGGGAAAGGGGTGGGGGTGACCCAGCTCTCCCCAACCCACCCTGCTCTCCCTTCCCCTCCAGCCAGACTGCAGGTGCCAGCCCACCTCAGGGTCCCCGCCAGGCTCTCATTATGCCCGGTGCCATTCAGCTGGCTCCTAACACGCAACCCTGAGCGCATTGTGTTTCTCTGGCGGCCCTTGTCCTCCTCCTCCTTCTCTCTGTCATGTAGGAGTGATGGAAAAAGAGGACTTTTAAGAGTAGGAGTTCAAGGGGTTTTCTTTTTCTTCATTTGGTGTTTTAATATGAAGGCTTCAGGTGTTCTGTAGTCTCGGTGGCTATCACCTTGGTTTGCATTTCTTTTTGTCTTTCACACCAGCACTCCCTCATGCTCCCAGACGCCATTATCGTCACAGTAATCACCGGCATCAGACACAGGTCAGCCTGCTGGCAGGGTGCTGAAAGAATCACCTCAGCTTCCTGAATACACACACACGCACACACTCAATAGTTTCGAAAACATACCTGTAAAACACACACAGCCTCAAGCTTGCACACACACACACACACACACACACACACACACACACACACACACACACACACACACACACACACACATACACACATACACACAGGCACGCACTTGCAACACACGCGCTCTCACTCACATCGAGGCCTACTTACGTGCATACACACAGAGAGACAAACATAAACACACACATTGCTGAGTGACGAGGCTGACTCAGTCGGATCAGTTTCCACTTCCGTGAAATATAAACATTAGCTTGTTTACCCTTTACCCCAGTGGGATTCAAACTTTTTCAGCAGGGACCCCATTTTTTCTGCACTCATTTCTGGGGAACCGATTTTTTTAGCAAGACTTTCTCGCGACCCCACCCCAAATCTAATGGCACAACCTTAAAATTGGTTAATTTGGATTTTTACATTAACAAATAACATTCAATTCATTATATTTCCATCTCTTATCAAATTAAAAGAAACAAATAAATAAATTTACTCCATAAACCTGGTCTTTTCTCAAAAACATTTGTATATTGTCCCACACAATAATCTGTACTCTTCAATTTTTGTTTCTTAAAAAAACAAACATGTATTTTATTTTGGCGACTCCACTGCAGTTCCCCCACGACCCCACCAGGGGTCATGACCCCGGCTTTGAATATCACTGCTTTATCCCAAGCTGAGACGATGGTGGGGAGGGAGTCCTGGGCGTGTGTGTGTGAGAGAGAGTGAGAGATGACATAAAGAGTACTCTTTCTCCCTCTCCATAATCCTGCCATCCTGTCACCCTCCTTTGGTCTGGCAGGTGCCCATGAGCAACAATTGAGTCGGCCAGGCAAGGACAGGGGTGGACGGGGGGACAGGGGGAGCATCCAAAGGGGTGGGTACCTGTGGATGTAGGAGGCAGAAGGGGGTGGGTGGGGGCAACTAGACCGGGAAACCCTGTCAACAGGCTTAATTAAGAAAAAAGAATATCTGGGCTATATCTAGCTCTCAAAATAGCAATTAGCTGCCCCAGTGTTTGAACACCCAGAAAAAGAGAGAGGGAGAGAGAGAATGAAAGAGATAAAAAAAATCCCCCTGCCTGTGTTTGGATTTCGAGGTAGACAAGGTCATCCTCTCCCTTTTTTCAATGGCTTGGCCCCGTAATCAGACCTTACGCGAGGGCGACGAAACCTGTTTTTGTCACAACGGAGTGCCCACTTGGTTTACATGCCCATTGTGTACACAACACCTCTGCCCTTCTCCTGCCCCCCCCCATGCTCCTCCCAAACACACCCCACCAACCTCCATCTTCCACCTGACGCCTGAACAAACCGCCCACTTACCTGTCTAGCTATTCCCCCACCACACACCATCCCACCCCATGCCACCAACCAGAGAACCTGCCCCCCTTTCCAAAACCGCGCAATATCATTGGCAGAGTGTTGCTCCGTACATCCGTACAACACTCAGTATGTTTGTAATTGTGTACCCTATCATTCCGGCTGGTAATCCCTACCAGCTGCCTCCCTCCCTCTCCCGTTTTTCATGGCCCACTCCAACCCTCTCTCCCCCCGTACTGCAGAAACACTGAAGCTCCACTCCAAGTGTGTTCAACGAGCCCCGGTGGATACACCCTGTTGACAGTGCCAAGCCTTTTATGCACTGAAAACACAGTATTCCCTTTCAGACACAGAGAGGATGGGGGGGTGGAGTGTGTTGTGGAGGGGGGAGGGGGGGATCAAGGACAGCACCTTGACAGACTCCAAACTTCAAAATCTCTTTCCTCATCTCTTCAAGTAGAGAGCAAGAAGGAGAGAGTGAATTGAGAGAGAAGCACAACAAAAAATGTACGCACAAAAGAGTGCATAATTAGGACAGGATATGGTAGGAGAGGGAGCTCTGGGGTAAAAAGAAAAAGAAAAAAAGAAGCAGGCTGGCTGGGGTCGCTTTCCCAGAAAGCCAAGCTGCGATACCCGACCCGTTTGAATGGAAACCAGATAATCTGTTAACACAAGGAATGGCCCAGATCCTGCCTGCAGACTGACATAGATAGGTTGGTTCCTGTTCCAATCCGCTGCGGTAGCAGTGTGTGCTTGCAGTGTTGCCGAGGCAACCGGGTGTTCCGGCCAAACTCTTCTCCCCACAGATGGGAGGGCAGGAGGCGTAAAAACAACAGGTGGAACTTCCAGACAGGCACAGTAGGGGCACCTCACAAACCGAACACTGTGGGGGTGGTGGGGCAAAACATACAGCAGGCAGAATAAGTTGAAGACCCCATCCAGCACAGTGCCTTGCTATACTAGCCATGTTACTCCTGTAGTCATATCAAGTACGGAGAACAAAAATGAATATCAGTAAAGGTACAATTTACATCTTAATTTCTTTCCTCTATTTTTCACTGTGCTAAGCTCCATTTTGTACAAAATAATGTTGGTTAAAGTTGCTCAAGCCTGCGACCGACTGTTCATGCATCAGCTCCCCAACCCTTCCACATACTGACACGTATGAAAAGACAACACCAATCGTAGAGTAGTAGGTTTGTCGATTTGCCTCCGGTGTGCGTGGGGTAGCAGCCGAATGTCATGGCACTGTAAGGATGAAGTTTGGTTGGCATCCATTGAGTGGCCCATGGTACCATAAAACTATTATTTACAATGGCCTTAACAACTATATAGGTTCCCGCTGAGGTTAACAGGAGGCCATGCCACTAAATCAAGCTGTGCAAAGGTAGCTATTTCAGCCTCTTTCTCCCAACCACATTAATATTTTAAGAGCTGAGACTCGGGGCCGGCCCGCCCATTAGACAGGATTAGGCAGCCGCCCAGAGCTAAACTGACCAAGTCGCACCTCCAACAACACTTTAAATAATTCTGCCCCAAAACAATGAAAACTTCTCTCACCCAGTGGTATATGGGCTATTAAGGTGAGCGTTGATGCCGCCCCATGATAAGAAGTGCCCACCTTGTCAAAGGCAGGGGCACAAAATATGCATCTCATCCATTCCCAGCGCTGCCACTCCATGGTGCGGTTGGAGTACCGCAGGGCTGTGGCGCTCCACCAAAGCTCCGTCAACGTCATCTAACATGAATCACGTAGCCTATACGTTAGAAAGAGTATATACATCTACTGTACGAAACATTAAGAACACATGACAGACTGACCAGGTATGAATGCTGGTGAAAGCTATGATCCCTTATTGATGTCACTTGCTAAAGCCACTTCAATCAGTGTAGATGGGAAAAAATAATGATTTTTAAGACTTGAGACAATTAAGACATGGATTGTGTATGTGTGCCATTCAGAGGGTGAACGGGCAAGACGAAAGATTTACACCAGCTTGCGACAGTATCATTTGATTTACACAACATAACTACCACTTTGAAGATGCAAAATATTTTTTATTGTGAAACAAACAAGACATTATACAAAAAAACAGAACTTGAGCGTGAATAACTATTCACCCCCCCTCAATAGTTTGTAGAGACACCTTTTGCAGCAATTACAGCTGCAAGTCTCTTGGGGTATGTCTCTATAAGCTTGGCACATCTAGCCACTGGGATTTTTGCCCATTCTTCAAGGCAAAACTGCTCCTGCTCCTTCAAGTTGGATGGGTTCCGCTGATGTACAGCAATCTTTAAGTCATAGATACTCAATTGGATTGAGGTCTGGGCTTTGACTAGGCCATTCCAAGACATTTAAATGTTTCCCCTTAAACCACTCAAGTGTTGCTTTAGCAGTATGCTTAGGGTCATTGTCCTGCTGGATGGTGAACCTCTGTCCCAGTCTCAAATCTCTGGAAGACAAACAGGTTTTACTCAAGAATTTCCCTGTATTTAGAGCCATCCATCATTCCTTCAATTCTGAAAGTTCTTCAAAAGGTTTCCCAGTCCCTATTGATGAAAAACATCCCCACAGTATGATGCTGCCACCACAATGCTTCAATGTTGGGATGTTGTTCTCGGGGTGATGCGAGGTGTTGGGTATGCGCCAGACATAGCGTTTTCCTTGGATGGTCAAAAAGCTAAAATTTTGTCTCATCTGACCAGAGCACCTTCTTCCATATGCTTGGGGAGTCCCCCACATGTCTTTTGACGAACACCAAACATGTTTGCTTATATTTGTCTTAGCAATGGCTTTTTTCTGGCCACTCTTCCATAAAGCCCAGCTCTGTCGAGTGTACGGCTTAAAGTGGTCGTATGGACAGATACTCAAATATCCACTGTAAAGCTTTGCAGCTCCATCAGGGTTATCTTTGGTCTCTTTGTTGCCACTCTGTTCAATGCCCTCCTTGCCTGGTCTGTGAGTTTTGGTGGGCGGCCCTCTCTTGGCATTTAATGGTGCTCCATGGGATGTTCAAAGTTTTGGATATTTTTTTATAACCCAACCCTGATCTGTACAACTTTTTAAAAAATGTTATGTATTTAATTTGACCTCTTTTTCACCCCAATTTCGTGGTATCCAATTGTTTTAGTAGCTACTATCTTGTCTCATCGCTACAACTCCCGTACGGGCTCGGGAGAGACGAAGGTTGAAAGTCATGCGTCCTCCGATACACAACCCACACAGCTTCTTAACACAGCGCACATCCAACCCGGAAGCCAGCCGCACCAATGTGTCGGAGGAAACACCGTGCACCTTGGTTAGCGCACACTGCGCCCGGCCCGCCACAGGAGTCGCTGGTGCGCGATGAGACAAGGATATCCCTACCGGCCAAGCCCTCCCTAACCCGGATGACGCTAGGCCAATTGTGCATCGCCCCACGAACCTCCCGGTCGCGGCCGGTTACGACAGAGCCTGGGCGCAAACCCAGGGTCTCTGGTAGTACAGCGCCCTTAACCACTGCGCCACCCGGGAGGCTGATCTGTACAACTTTTAAAAAATAAAGTCGACCCCTAATCTTAGTCCATGTATCTTATTATGTGATTTGTTAAGCCATATTTTACTCCTGAACTCATTTAGGCTTGCCTAAACAAAGAGGCTGAATAATTATGCAACGACTATATTTGAGTGATATATTTTTTTATTAATCTTAAAAAAATGTTTTCTTCCACTTTGACAGAGTATTTTGAGCAGATTGTTGACAAAAAAAGACAATTATATCCATTTTAATCCCACTTTGTAATATAATAGATTGTGAAGAAATCTGGCAAGGCACTGTAAAATTCAACTAATGCGAGTACACCGGACTCTATCATATGGACACATTGATAGGCCTCCACCGTGAGCCATTTGCAGCTAAAGAAATGAGCGCATGGAACTCAGAGTTAGAAGTTACTTGGACTATAGACTATCGTCAACTAAGTTTAAAAAAAAATGCATAAAGCTGACAAATAAAAACAGTAGAAAATATCCTGATGAAAATTCAGGTTCTTTCAATCACATTCATCTATCTACTCCGCCTGTCTGCCTCCCTTTCTATCTGTCTTGACTTGAGCTATTGAAGTCCAACATTGTATCAAATCAATCAACTGGGTTAATCCCAAAGCTGTCAATAGTGAACTTGCAACATTGTATCAACTTGCCTATTCCTGGCAATCAGAGTTTCCTGTGCCAGTGAGCTCGGGACATACAGCTGTTTTTACGCTATGGAAAACTGTTCAGCCATTTTATGACATTTCCACTGGATATATGGGATCCTCAGAGAATTATATTTTGCTCTTTCACACCATGGCTTGATGACTATCGAGGGAGAGTGTGGGAAAGATTTTTCAAATACTATGAGGAACAATTAGCCTGTCATTCGCAATGGATGTTAAAAAAACAGACTTTGTTAAACTTACTGTGTGAGGTGAAGAAAAAATTACTGACAAGCTCAGTAGAGGTGGTCAGAAATCAGACATCCCCAAATGGGCACTTTGCGCACAACAGGCCAGGAATCCTACTTTATGAATTAGCAAGAGATATGCGTCTATAACGTCGCCACCCATCCCTCCCTTTCTTCTTGTCTCAACATTTCAAATTATAGTCAAGACACAATATCTTTACACATATTTTAGATGCTTTTCACCGACAGCCTCAACTCAATCAGCTAGGCCTATTGCCATGCATGCTCTGTCAGGTATCAGGACTATATAGCCAATGCAACTACAAACCACACGGATAGACATTCATAAAAGTGCATTGCGGGGCGACACTGTATAGCCTAGGTTACTACTCTACTTTTTGGGGATAGGAGGACGACAAACTTTTTTGGTCTAGCCTAGAGCGGCATATCGGCCAGGAACGGGCCATCCTGTGACTTTACAATAAGGAACAAATAAATGCCTAACACTTGACCCTCGTTGTATCCCAGCCTCTTTGTGATCATCACATATCTGAGCATGTGAAAAAGAAAAGCATCTACAAAGCCCTTTTCCCTGCCTCCACCTCTGCTCCCCTGCTTCAAGAGCAAGGCGACGCAACATTCTGCACCGTACGGGTTCAAACATCCCCTTCCTCCAAAGGGGAAGCAATTTCATTGTGTTCTCTGAGATAATTGCCAATCCTTTAAATGAAAGGGTTTTCTTGGTGCTGTGGTAATTACTAGATGCGCAGCAAGGGTCTGGTGAAGGGAAGAAAACATGACAGGCAGGTATTAAAATCCAGAGGGCGGGACAGGAAGGAAGTTGAGAGAGGGATGTGTTGAAAGAGAGAGAGAGGGAAGGAGGGGGAGGCGTGCTGTGCACCAGGGCTGGTCCTGTTTAGCCACCGTTTGGGGTTGAGGGAGGACATGTTTATGGTCGGAGGGTTGGGCCTTTTTTGATCCGGGTAAGCAACCCTCTGCCAAGTGCTGAAGACACATCTGCTCCCGAACCCTCCTTTGCAGTGGAACATGATTTATGTGGTGATCATTGACCTCTTTCCTAAATCATTGATCTTTTTTTAGGAACTTCCCATTGAAATATAATGCAGCTAAGATGAGCTGATGGCTAGTCTTTTGGTGAGCAGAGACGATTACGAGCACAAAAAGAGAATTCCTTAACAATTTGATGTGCACAATACGAGTTCACAGGATCTTGACAGTGTTTTACTGATGCCATTACTACATCTCTACACTACTGACTTCAAGGTCTGGAGGAAAACTCCAGCCCGAAACGTTTTGAAGTAGACTAAGAGTAAGGATACAAATGCAAACAGAAGAGTTAACAGAAAAGAGCCCTGTGAAACAAATTGAAAATATGGTCTGGGATTGGTGCTAGATATATACCACAGTGAGGAGAATGGGGGTTGGAACAGGAATTGGGATGGGTCTAGGAAAAGTGCGCAATGAGGAAAGGACATGGATGGTGGGGCACGGAGACCATGGATGTGGGGATCAGGAAGGCAATGCTGAATCACAGCTGAGGGGAGGAGGGCACTAAAGAGCCTCACTGGGTGTGCGGCACCAGCTGTTGTCTAATTGTGTCCTGTCATTCAGAGTGATTTGCACCTCTCGCTCTCTTGATTTCGTACCCCTTCACTCTCTACTTGCCCTCTCGCTCCTCCACTTTTCTTCCACCTCCCTTTCTGTCTATCCTAAACCTAACCGTCTGTCACCAACGTTTCTTTTCATCAAGGACAACTCAATGGCAGATAGTTTTCCTTATAACATGGCTAGCATGACCAGCATATTCCGATACATAGATTACAAAGTCATTCATTGCAAAAAATATCAGGAGTCGTTCAATTAAAAAGCATATGTCATTCCATCAAAAGTAGCAATATGAAGAAACATAGTAAACTCTTGTATATGTGCATCTGGATAGTGGAAGTCCAGACCACATCATTCCATCTCATGGAAGAACGATCCAATAAACATTTTTCATTTGATATAGCACATTTCCTTTTTAATTTTTTATCTCTGTCTAGACATACAGAGACAAAGCACTTCTGCAGTGTTGCCAGGGAGTTACCTGTCCAAGGACTCTGGCTTGGAGAAAGGTGTGTTTATTGTCAAGCAATGGCAAAGAGGGGCAGACAGCACAGGGAGGAGGGAGGGTTAAGGCGTGAAACAATAGCCCCAATCAAGAGGAGGAGGAGGCCCGTCAGAGAAGCATTTTTCTGCAATTTGAGAAAGTGGAATCTGGTCAAATTGGTGTGTTCCGAGTTAAGATCGCATGAGTTATGTGAAGGGGAGGCGGGTAGAGGGTGGCCCTAATTTATACTTTCAGATACTTTTCAGGGGTTAGGGGTGGGGTTGGGTGGTGGTGGTGGTAGCAAAGCCTCACTAATGCTGAGCAACATTCCAGATCAGACTGTCTGTCGCCATGGTGATGACTGAGGGGGCAAGCTTGGACAACGCAGGAGAGAGTGGACCCGGCAACAGATATAGTGACAGATTGCGCCACAAGCTACAAAACAGACTCCAGCCGCAAGGTCAATCATCCCATCTAGCATTATCATTCTTTAAGCCAGACAGACAATATTGGATTCACAACAGAGTAAAACTCATAGCGGAAATAGTGCATATTTACAATACAAACCGAAACACTCATTGTGCCATTGACCTAATACCAGTACCCCTCTAATCCATATTAATTTACTTTGGTATTAATTGCCTAATCAATATGTGCCTGTGGTAGATCTCGCTTTCAGTGCTGGCCAAAGAACCTATGGAATACCACCATTATGAACATAACCAATGTTATAGAGCATACAATTGTCCATACTGTATGGTTATTTAAGGAAATGCAATGTTGATTTGTATTTTATTTATTTAACCATTATTTTACCAGGTAAGTTGACTGAGAACACATTCTCATTTACAGCAACGACCTGGGGAATAGTTAAAGGGGAGAGAAGAGGGGTTAAATGAGCCAATTGGAAGCTGGGGATGATTAGGTGTCCATGATGGTATGAGAGTCAGATTGGGAATTTAGCCAGGTCCCCGGGGTTAACACCCCTACTCTTATGATAAGTGCCATGGGATCTTTAGTGACCAAAGAGAGTCAGGACACCCGTTTAACATCCCACCCGAAAGACGGCAGCCTACACAGGGCAATGTCCCCAATCGCTGCCCTGGGGCATTGAGTGCCTCCTACTGGCCCTCCAACACCACTTCCAGCAGCATCTCCAATCCAGGGACCGACCATCGGAATAATCTGACACTGCTCTTTCCAAGACACTCACTCTCAGTACACTAGACTCAAATCAGTAATAGTCGTATATCCTGTTTTCTATTTTACAAGAGGATATTAGTTGAAACTTCCCTGACCTTGGGCACTGTGCGTGAAATACAGAAATAGACTTGTGTATGGTGTTGTATTTGTCTTACTGTAAGCTCCTTGGATTTTAATTATACACTCCTGGACTGTGCCATGAATAGTGGGGTATACAGACACAAAAGTAGATGCTTATCGAAATGTACAAGGAACTGGCTTATAAATGATTTTTAATTAGATAGGCTGTAGCTTTTAGCTAGCCACTACCTAACTGTATATCTGTGTGGTGGCCAGCTCTGGTTGCTAATGGCTGGGTTAATGGTGCAAGTGCAGTAGCACTTGCCGTCTGACATTCTGTCATGTACGCTCATTTAAAACTCTGCCAGCTAACCGCGCCTCCAGTTGTGTAACACTCCGGATCTAGGTGATTCCTTTCGGCATAAAAAAAAAACACCCTGCGTTTCTAAAGATAGATAAACTGGTCTATTCGCATGCTGTCAAATGCTTCATCTCAAAACAAACAAACCCAAAAGTTGTGAATTTATCCAGTAATATTAATCCTCTTTGAATCTCTCTTGAGCTGCACCCATAGTGTGAGCAACATTCTGTTATGGTGCACTAATACATGCAAAAGACACTAGTGTACACAATTAAACATGTGAAAAATAGGATATAGTCTACACTCCTACATGCTATTGCAGGGAGGGCTGTTATACTGTGGAATGATGATGACTTTGATAATACAGTGTTGATAATGCAGGATTGATGGGCTGTGAAAAAAATGTTTTACCATCGGAGCATAACAGCAGGCACATAACCCATGAACCTGCACAAAGTAAACAGGTAGATACCCAGTACAACACCCTTCGACACACACACCCTTCGACATACACGCAAAGATACACACCCACACACCTTTACACAACACCTCACAGCCCATTTCCTGCTCTGGCAGCAGATTATCTCACGAGAAGAATGGCAGAATCTTTTCCCCTCCCCACCCCCACCTACCATCCTCCCTCTCCCCCCCACCTACCCTCCTTCTTCTCTCCCCTCCACCTACCCTCATCCCCCTCTCCAACCACCTACCCTCCTTCCTCTCCCCCCCACCTACCCTCATCCCTCTCTCCCCCTCACCTACCCTCATCCCTCATCCCCCTCTCCACCCCCTCCCCCTCTCCACCTCCCTACCCCCTTCCAACCACATACCCCCCTTTACCTACCTAACCCCCCACACCTACTCTCCTCCCTCTCTCTGTACTTCGACGCAAGGTGAGGATCACAAAAGGAACACCTGGCAAACACGGATGTAGCCCCCCCCGACTCCCTTTTCAGAGGTGCTCGGCCCCACAGCCACAGGAATGACAAACAAGACTTTCAGGAGGGCTCCGGCTCCCCAGGCTCGCCTTTCACACGACAGGAAGTGGCATTCAGACCCAGGAGCTGCATCTACATGTCCCACTCACTCCTCCAGAAACATCTACGTCTGGGTGAAAAAGTGAGTGAATGTGTGTGAGTGAGTGAGGCAGAATGGGAGAAAGAGAGATAAAAAGGGGGAGGAGGATAAAAGGAGGGAGGTAGGGAGAGGAAAGAGAGAAACAGGGATATATAGTCCATTCAGGAAATGTATTCAGACCCCTTCACTTTTTCCACATTTTGTGACAGCCTTATTCTAAAATTGATTAACATATTATTTTCCCCTCATCAATCTACACAAAATACCCCACAAGGAAAAAGCAAAAAACAGGTTTTTAGAACATTTTGCAAATGTATAAAATAACAAAAACGCCTTCAGACCCTTAGCTATGATTTGGAAAGGCACACACCTGTCTATATAAGGTCCCCCATTTGACAGTGGATGTCAGAGATAAAACCAAGCCATGAGATGGAAGGAATTGTAGAACTCCGAGACAGGGTTGTGTCGAGGCACAGATCTGGGGGAGGGTACCAAAACATTTCTGCAGCATTGAAGGTCCCCAAGAAGACAGTGAACTCCATCATTCTTAAATGGAAGAAGTTTGGAACCACCAAGACTCTTCCTACAGCTGGCCGCATGGCCAAACCGGGATCCAGAGTTCCTCTGTCGAGATGGAAGAACCTTCCAGAAGGACAACCATCTCTGCAGCACTCCACCAATCAGACCTTTATGGTAGAGCGGCCAGGCGGGAGCCACTCCTCAGTGAAAGGCACATGACAGCCCGCTTTGAGTTGACCAAAAGGTACCTAAAGTACTCTCAGTCCATGAGAAACAACATTGTCTGGGAAAATGGGAAACACTCCCCAAATATAGGTGTGCCAAGTTTGTAGCATCATACCCAAGAAGAATTGAGGCTGTAATCGCTGGCAAAGGTGCTTCAACAAAGTGCTGAGAAAAGGATCTGAATATTTAGATGGCATTTTTGCCTTGTTCTTATGGGGTATTGTGTGTAGATTGAAGAGGGTAAAACAACAATTTAATCCATTTTAGAATAAGGCTGTAACGTAACAAAATGTGGAAAAAGTCAAGGGGTCTGAATACTTTCTTGAATGCACTGTGTATATATATAGAGAGAGAGAGAGAGAGAGAGAGAGAGAGAGAGAGAGAGAGAGAGAGAGAGAGAGAGCAATAAAGCCCTTTGAATTGAATTTAGAGAGCGAGAGGAGAGAGAAAAGAAATGACGATAGATAAATGCAGGAAGGGGATAAAGGGGAGGGATGTAGGGAGAGGGAAGAGGAGAGAAAGAGCAGCAAGCAGTATGTATTTTAGTTAGCTAATAGTTAGTCTAGAAAGGTTTGATTCATAAGAAGACCTTCACACAGTGCAGAGTTCAATATCGTAAATGAAAAAAAATGAACAAAATCAAAAGCAACATACACTGTGTAGTACGGAGTATGAGTCAACTGTCAGGTCTACTATTTATCCTTGAGCAAAGTCAATGCATCCATGTCTACGGAACAGTCATGATTCACCAACTCCTCAGACACAACATTCTAAGGACCAGATGTACTATACCTTAAATTAAAATGTGCAAGAGCCTAGATATTTAGTCCCTCAGAGTCCAGGAAGGCATGTCAAAGACACCTGATGCACAAACCGTCAACATACAGCAAATAAAGATTGGATCTTGACGTTCGAAAGCATTCTACAAACTATTTCGAACAAATACTGAACAAAAACTTAACACAGCATGCAACAATTTCTCAGAATTTACTCGGTTACAGTTCACATAAGGAAATCAGTCAATTGAAATAAATTAATTAGGCCCTAATCTATGGATTTCACATGACTGGGTATACAGATATGCATCTGATGCTCACAGATACCTTTAAAGAAAAGGTAGGGGTGTGGATGAAAAAAACTGTCACTATCTGGTATGACCACCATTTGCCTCATTCACGACACATCTTCGCATAGAGTTGATCAGGCTGTAGATTGTGACCTGTGGAATGTTGTCTCACTTCTTTTCAATGGCTTTGCGAAGTTGCTTGATATTGGCAAGAACTGGAACAGAATGTCGTACACGTCGATCCAGAACATCCCCCCCAAAAAATGCTCAATGGGTGACATGTACAGTGAGTTTGCAGGCCATGGAAGAAATTGACATTTTAACCTTCCAGGAACTGTGTACAGATCCTTGCGACATGGGACCGTGCATTATGATGCTAAAACATGGTGGTGGCACATGAATGGTGGTGGCGAATGAATGACACGACAATGGGCCTCAGGATCTAGTCATGGTACAGTGCCTTGCAAAAGTATTCACCCCCTTGGCGTTTTTCCTATTTTGTTGCAAAACAAACTGTAATTTAAATGAATTTTTATTTGGATTTCATGTAATGGACAAACACAAAACAGCCTAAATTGGTGAAGTGAAAAAAAATTATAATAATTTGTTTTAAAAAATTCTTTAAAAAAATAAATAAGATCTGGTGCAACCAACTACCTCCAGAAGTTACATAACTAGTTAAATAAAGTCCACCTGTATGCAATCTAAGTGTCACATGATCTGTCATATGATCTCAGTCTATGTACACCTGTTCTGAAAGGCCCCAGAGTCTGCAAAACCACTAAGCAAGGGGCACCATCAAGTAAGCTGCACTAAGACAAAGGAGCTCTCCAAACATGTCAGGGACAAAGTTGTGGAGAAGTACAGATCAGGGTTGGTTATAGGAAAATATCTAGGAAAGTATCTGTTCATAGGACCACTTTAAGCCGTACACTCCACAGAGCTAGGCTTTACGGAAGAGTGGCCATAAAAAAATCAGCAAACATGTTTGGTGTTTGCAAAAAAGCATGTGCGAGACTCCCCACACATATGGAGGATGGTACTCTGGTCAGATGAGACTAAAATTGATATTTTTGGCCATCAAGGAAAACACTATGTCTGGCGCAAACCCAACACCTCGCATCACCCCGAGAACACCATCCCCATGGTGGCAGCACCATGCTGTGGGCATGTTTTTCATCGGCAGGGACTGAGAAACTGGTCAGAATTGATGGATGGCACTAAATACAGGGAAATTCTTGACAGAAACCTGTTTCAGTCTTCCAGGGATTTGAGACTGGGACGGAGGTTCACCTTCCAGCAGAACAATGACCCTAAGCATACTGCTAAAGCAACACTCAAGTCGTTTAAGGGGAAACATTAAAATGTCTTGGAATGGCCTGGTCAAAGCCCAGAACTCAATCCAATTGAGAATCTGTGGTATGGCTTAAAGATTGCTGTACATCAGCAGAACCCATCCAACTTGAAGGAGCTGGAGCAGTTTTGCCTTAAAGAATGGGCAAAAATCCCAGTGGCTAGATGTGCCAAGCTTATAGAGACATACCCCAAGAGACTTGCAGCTGTAATTGCTGCAGAAGGTGTCTCTACAAAGTACGGATTTGGGGGGGGTGAATATTTATGTACGCTCAAGGTTTCTGTTTTTGTGTGATATTTGTTGTTGTTTCACAAGAAAAACACTTTTGCATCTTCAAAGTGGTAGTTATGTTGTGCAAATCAAATGATTACAAACCCCCCAAAAATCCATTTTAATTCCAGGTTGTAAGCAACAAAATAGGAAAAATGCCAAGGGGGGTGGATACTTTTGCAAGCCACTGTATCTCTATGCATTCAAATTGCCATCGATAACATGCAATTGATTTTGTTGTCCGTAGCTTATTCCTGCCCATACCATACCCCAACGCCACCATGAGGAACTCTGTTCACAACGTTGACGTTAGCAAACCGATTTCCCACACAACACCGTACAGTGGGGCAAAAAAGTATTTAGTCAGCCACCAATTGTGCATGTTCTCCCACTTAAAAAGATGAGAGAGGCCTGTAATTTTCATCATAGGTACACTTCAACTATGACAGACAAAATGGTGATTTTTAATTAATTTATTTGCAAATTATTAGGAAGCAATTATTAGGAAATGGAAGACATACAAGACCACTGATAATCTCCCTCGATCTGGGGCTCCACGCAAGATCTCACCCCGTGGGGTCAAAATGATCATAAGAACGGTGAGCAAAAATCGCAGAACCACACGGGGGGACCTAGTGAATGACCTGCAGAGAGCTGGGACCATAGTAACAAAGCCTACCATCAGTAACACACTACGCCGCCAGGGACTCAAATCCTGCAGTGCAAGATATGTCCCCCTGCTTAAGCCAGTACATGTCCAGGCCCGTCTGAAGTTTGCTAGAGAGCATTTGGATGATCCAGAAGAAGATTGGGAGAATGTCATATGGTCAGATGAAACCAAAATATAACTTTTTGGTAAAAACTCAACTCGTCGTGTTTGGAGGACAAAGAATGCTGAGTTACATCCAAAGAACACCATACCTACTGTGAAGCATGGGGGTGTAAACATCATGCTTTGGGGCTGTTTTTCTGCAAAGGGACCAGGACGACTGATCCGTGTAAAGGAAAGAATGAATGGGGCCATGTATCGTGAGATTTTGAGTGAAAACCTCCTTCCATCAGCAAGGGCATTGAAGATGAAATGTGGCTGGGTCTTTCAGCATGACAATGATCCCAAACACACCGCCCGGGCATGAAGGAGTGGCTTTGTAAGAAGCATTTCAAGGTCCTGGAGTGGCCTAGCCAGTCTCCAGATCTCAACCCCATAGGCAATCTTTGGAGGGAGTTGAAAGTCCGTGATGCCCAGCAACAGCCCCAAAACATCACTGCTCTAGAGGAGATCTGCATGGAGGAATGGGCCAAAAAACCAACAACAGTGTGTGAAAACCTTTTGAAGACTTACAGAAAACGTTTGACCTCTATCATTGCCAACAAAGGGTATATAACAAAGTATTGAGATAAACTTTTGTTATTGACCAAATATTTATTTTCCACCATAATTTGCAAATAAATTCATTAAAAATCCTACAATGTGAATTTCTGGATTTCTTTTCTAATTTTGTCTGTCATAGTTGAAGTGTACCTATGATGAAAATTACAGGCCTCTCTCATCTTTTTAACTGGGAGAACTTGCACAATTGGTGGCTGACTAAATACTGTTTTGCCCCACTGTACATATCCCATCCAAAAGCCATGTATTACAGGCAACACCCACACTGAGCTAAAGGCTAGAGCTGCCGCTTTCAAGGAACAGGACCCTAATCTGGACGCTTATAAGACATCCCGCTACGACCTCTGACGAGCCATCAAACAGGCAAAGCGCCAATACAGGACTAACACCGAATCCTACTATGACGGCTCTGACATTCGTCGGATGTGGCAGGACTTGCAAACTATCACGTATTACAAAGGGAAACCCAGCCGCGAGCTGCCCAGTGATGCCAGACGAGCTAAATGCCTTCTAAGACTTTTAAACCGGTAAACATTCACAAGGCCGCAGGGCCAGATGGATTACAAGGACACATACTCTGAGCATGTGCTGACCAGCTAGCGGGTGTCTTTACTGATATTTTCAACCTCTCCCTCACCCAGTTTGTAATACCTTCATGTTTAAAACTGACCACCATAGTCTCTGTACCTAAGAACGCCAAGGTAACCTGTTTAAATAAATATTGCCCCATAGCACTCACATTTGTAGCCATGAAATGCTTTGAAAGGCTGGTCATGGCTTAACACCATCGTACCAGACACCCTGGACCCACTCCAATTCGCATACCACCCCAACAGATCTCCAGATGACGCAATCTCTATGCCACTCCACACTGCCCTCTCCCACATGGACAAGAGGAACACTTATGTGAGAATGCTGTTTATAGACTACAGCTCAGCATTCAACACCATAGTGCTCTCCAAGCTCATGACCCTGGGACTGAACACATCCCTCTGCAATTGGATCCGGGACTTCCTGACGGATGCCCCCAGGTGGTGAGGGTAGGCAAAAACACATCCACTACGCTGACCCTCAACATGGGAGCCTTCCTGAGTGAGGTTGGGTCCTACTCTACGGATGTTGTAGAGAATGAATCTGCAGAAGTAAGTCACTGCGTTGATGTTTGCAGAGAACAACAGGGTGTTGTCCAGGGTCACGCCAAGGTTCTTTGCACTCTGGGAGGGGGACACCGTGAAGTTATCAACCGTGATGGAGGTCTTGGAACGGGCAGGCCTTCCCCGGAAGAAAGAGCAGCGCCGACTTGTTGAGGTTGAGGTGGTGGGCAGACATCCAAGTTGAGATATTTATCAGGCACGCAGAGATGCGTACCTCAGCCATTGTTATAGTGAACTGAGGTCAAATTCAGAGGAATCACAGATGCCAAAAAGTGCAGAGCGGTAGCCCTTCTTCCTTTGGCTTTTCAAATGATAATCATAAAAGAAAGAAAACATGAGAAAATGACTAAACAGAAAGGCATTTTGTTCTGGTGCATTCAAAAGAGGAGGAAAGGACCAGAACATCAGAACACGGTGAGCATTGAAGATGATGAAGCTCCTTTCACACACCAATACAGGTACCTGTACTAGAAAAAAAGCAGCCCTCCTCTCTAATCCTTTGTAAAAGACAGGATGTTGTTGTAAGCCAATGCCCCCAGACCTATTGATATTAAAGCTATCAACGTGGTGCATCAAATTGCACACCGCCATCATGTGATGACCCCCATGCAGGTCTGCTGAGAAGAGACTGTGTGTGTGTGTGTTGTGTGTGAGTAAGTGAGAGACAGACAGACAGGTACAGCCTCCACCATCAAACTTCCTGTTTACCCAGTAGGCAAACTGCTGTTAGGCCAAAGAGAGGGGGCAGGGGGAGTGAGGACAAGAAGGGATGGTAAAGAGACAGGAGGAGGTCGCAGCAGATGGGCCCTGTTCAAAGCCCAGCATTTTGTGCTTCAGGAAGGACGCCCCATCGAGTATTTATAACCTACAACCTTTTTAGAGCCCCTGCTTCAGCCCTACCTGCACTCTGGGCTCTTTCTGCGCTGGGCCCCGCTGTACTGTAATACTAAAGCACTTGTGGGCTTGTAAATCTCTCAAAGGGAACCCTGGACTTCCTACGTCTGCTAAAACAGCAGAGGAGCCAACATGACTTGAGAGTGGCTATTTGCCTGTCAAAATTCATCTTGGGTATCGGTTTTGACTCGAGGTGGCTTTTACTGTGTTTGAAGAAAAAGAATGAGTGCAGTGTACAGTTCTACTTTCACGGATAGTTATATAATTTTCTGTGAGAGGAACAAAATACAGAAACGGCTAGGCTATAGGAGCACCAAAAACAAGTAATTTGAGCTCTTATTTCAAGCTGACTATCTTTGATTGCCTCAGTGGCAGATGGAACTACATTACTCACATCCAACAAATCACCAACATTTCTATATATTTTTTTATTTTACCTTTATTTAACTAGGTAAGTCAGTTAAGAACAAATTCTTATTTTCAATGACAGCCTAGGAACAGTGGGTTAACTGCCTCGTTCAGGGGCTGAACGACAGATTTTTACCTTCTCAGCTCGGGGATTCGATCTTGCAACCTTCCGGTTACTAGTCCAACTCTCTAAACACTAGGGTACCTGCCGCCCTGTCATAAAACTCATAAAAACTCACCCATTTTATTGTTTTGTAGTTTAACATACACTGAACAAAAATATAAATGTAACATGTAAAGGGAATGTCCCATGTTTCATGAGCTGCAATAAAAGATTCCAGAAATTTTCCATACGCACAAAAAACGTATTTCTCTCAACTTTTGTGTATAAATAAATATCCATTCAGCTGACAGATGTGGCATATCAAGAAACTGATTAAACAGCACGATCATTACACAGGTGCACCTTGTGCTGGGGAAAATAAAAGTCCACTATAAAATGTGCAGTTTTGTCACACAACACAATGCCAAAGATATCTAAAATTTTGAGGGATTGTGCAATTGGCATGCTGACTGCAGGAATGTACATCAGAGCAGTTGCCAGACAATTTAATGTTAATTTCTCTACCATAAGCCGCCTCCAAAGTCGTTTTAGAGAATTTGGCAGTACGTCCAACTGGCCTCACAACCGCAGACCACATATATGGCTTCGTGTGGGTGAGTGGTTTGCTGATGTCAATGTTGTGAACAGAGTGCCCCATGGTGGCAGTGAGTTTATGGTATGGCCAGGCATAAACTATGGACAACGAACACAATTGCATTTTATTGATGGCAATTTTAATGCACAGAGATACCGTGATGAGATCCTGAGGCCCATTGTTGTGTCATTCATCAACTGCCATCACCTCATATTTCAGCATGACAATGCATGGCCCTATGTCGCAAGGATCTGTACACAATTCCTGGAAGCTGAAAATGTCCCAATTCTTCCATGGCCTGCATTCTCACCAGACATGTCACCCATTGAGCATGTTTCAGATGCTCTGTATCGACGTGTACGACTGGGTGTTCCAGTTCCCACCAATATTCAGCAACTTAGCACAGCCATTATAGAGGAGTGAGACAACATTCCACAGGCCAAAATCAACAGCCTGTTCAACCCTTTCACTTTTCCCCATTTTGTCATGTTACAGTGTTTTCCTCATCAATCCACACACAATACCCCATACTGGCAAGCGAAAACAGGTTTAGAAATGTTTACACATTTATATATATATAAAAATAAAAATAAACTGAAATACCTTAGTTACATACGTTTTCAGACCCTTTACTATTAGACTCGAAATTGAGATCAGGTGCATCCTGTTTCCATTGATCATCCTTGAGGTGTTTCTCCAACTTGATTGGAGTCCACCTGTGGTAAATTCAATTGATTGAACATGATTTGGAAAAGCACACACCTGTCTATATATATTCTTGTGAGGAAAAATTCGGACTTTGTCATCTCAAAGTCAATGTTCACTTTCCAAATCTTAGCGTCTAACATCAACCACTCAGATGACTTTATTCTTTCACGACACACTAGCTACCTACAGTATAATTGTTGCTACTCTTTATGCAAAGTAGTTAAAACTATAATTCAAAAAACTCTCAATGGCCGGTTGCTGTTGCACTGTTTAAGACATTTTAGCCCTATATCTATATAGCAGATATCAAGTGTACATATCCATTTTCCCCCAAAACAAACTCAAATAACTAATTTCCCTTTAAAAAAAAAAATTCAATCAAAGGACCCAGAGCAAACTGTTTTTCCAGTTGTCAGTATGCATCTCTACACTTCTCTGTGGGACCTCGTGCAGTAACTCATGCATATTGACAACCATATGGAATAATGCTCTCTCTTGCTTTGCTCCGCAAAACACACTTCAAAATCATTGCCACAAAGCACATTCTTTTTTTATACCCCGGTGAGCCTTTCCTCTGGTATCTCAATAAGAATGCAAACATTTTGAGACACGTTGGAAAACGACATACGCAGATATTGACCAGAAGTTTGAAATATGGGTTTCTCTACAGTTGCCCCTACGAAATTGGAAACAGTGAACAGCTCACTTAATTTATACCTAACAGTAATCATTTGTTTGTCTAACTGTCAATTTTGACACTGTTTATGGATAGGCAGAGCATAATTATACTGTTGGTAAGTGAGTGCTAAGCTGGAGTAGCACAGCATGTCCTGGTGTCACCAGCGGAGGTGGAATGTAAGAGTACATTTTTACCTTATATTTGCTTATATAACTGGGAAAAAAACAAGAGGCCCCATTTAATCAAAACAGAAAGGAGGATTTCCTGCTAGTGAGGATGAAAGTTTGAATCCATATGCAGTTGTTTAGTTCATGGGAATTCATTTTTATGTCAATGATAGCAAGCTGTCCAGGCCCTGAGGCAGCAAAGCAGCCCCAAACCATGATGTTACCTCCACCATACTTTAAAGTTTGGATGAGGTTTTGATGTTTTTTTCTCCACACATACTGTAGCAAGCTGTCCAGGCCCTGAGGCAGCAAAGCAGCCCCAAACCATGATGTTACCTCCACACATACTGTAGTGTTGGTGTGTTCCATCCAAACAACTCAACTGTAGTTTCATATGTCCACAGAATGCCAGTAGCACTGTGGAACATCCAGGTGCACTTTTGCAAACTTCAGATGTGCAACATTATTTGAATGGGGCATGCTTATTTAAGATGGTGAGGAAAGCACTTTTAAAGAATAACCAGGCTTCCTCTACTGACAGAATGAGGTCAATATCCTTCCAGGATACCCGGGCCAGGTCAATTAGAAAGGACTGCTCGCTGAAGTGTTTTAGGGAGCGTTTGACAGTGATGAGGGGTGGTAATTTGACCGCGGACCATTACGGACGCAGGCAATGAGGCAGTGATCGCTAAGATCCTGGTTGAAGACAGCAGAGGTGTATTTGGAGGGCAGGTTGGTCAGGATGATATCTATGAAGGTGCCCGTGTTTACGGATTTAGAGTTGTACCTGGTAGGTTCCATGATAATGTGTGTGAGATTGAGGGCATCAAGCTTAGATTGTAGGACGCCCGGGGTGTTAATTTAAGCATATCCCAGGTTAGGTCACCTAGCAGTACAAACTCTGAAGATAAATGGGGGGCGATTAATTCACATATGGTGTCCAGGGCACAGCTGGGGGCTGAGGGGGGTCTAGAACAAGCGGCAACAGTGAGAGACTTGTTTCTGGAAAGGTGGATTTTTAAAAGTAGAAGCTCGAACTGTTTGGCACAGACCTGGATTGAACTCTGCAGGCTGTCTCTGCAGTAGATTGCAACACCACCCCCTTTGGCAGTTCTATCTTGGCAGAAAATGTTGTAGTTTGGGATGGAAATTTCAGAATTTTTGGTGGCCTTCCTAAGCCAGGATTCAGACACAGCTAGGACATCAGGGTTGGTGGAGTGTGCTAAAGCAGTGGAGAAAAAAAAACTTAGGGTGGAGGCTTCTGATGTTAACATGCGTGAAACCAAGGCTTTTACGGTTACAGAAGTCAAGGCTTTTAGAGATACTTTTGTAACCCTTTCCAGCTTTATGCAAGTCAACAATTCTTAATCTTAGGTCTTCTGAGATGTCTTTTGTTCGAGGCATGGTTCAAATTAGGCAATAGTTCTTGTGAATAGCAAACTCAAATTTTGTGAGTGATTTTATGGGGCAAGGCAGCTCTAACCAACAATCTCGTCTCATTGATTGGACTCCAGGTTAGCTGACTCCTGACTCCAATTAACTTTGGAGAAGTCATTAGCCGAGGGGTTAACATACTTTTTCCAACCTACACTGTGAATGTTTAAATGATGTATTCAATACAGACTAGAAAAATACAATAATTAGTGGGTTTTTAGTTTAAGCACACTAGGTTTGTCTATTGTTGTGACTTTGATGAAGATTAGATGAAATTTGATGACCAATTTATGCAGACATCCGGGAAATTCCAAAGGGTTGACATACTTTTTCTTGACACTGTTTTCTGCGATTTGTTTTACCATGTTGCACCACACTCCTCAGCTTGGCAACAAAAACAATAACAACGGTGGTGGGGCGGCCAGTGGCGCAGTTTCCACCTACTGTGGATTACATCTTTAAAAAATTGAAATCATCAGCCTTGGGATTTCTTTCTATTGAGCACATCCTGATTACGACTAATCTTTTTCAAGCCTCATCTCCTGTCTATACTGACTTGTCTAACTCCTTGTTAGGTTTGTCCCCTATCACTATGTCAAATCAAAAGTAATAATAGATACACAATGAGTAACAGTAACGTGGCTATATACAAGGGGTATCAGTACCGAGTCGATGTGCAGGGGTACGAGATAATTGAGGTAGATATGTACATATAAATAGGAATAAAGTGATAGATAGTAAACAGTAGCAGCAGTGTAATGAGTCAAAAAAAGTAGAGCAAAAAGGGTATATACAGATAGTTAAATGGTTAACCAAATAGCTACCCGGACTATCTATTTACCTGTCTATTGGCGTCGGGGTAAAAACTGTTCAGGGTCCTGTTGGTTCCAGACTTGGTGCACCGGTACCACTGCCCATGCAGTAGAAGTGATAACTGTCTGAATTGGGTGGATGAAGTCTATTTTGAGGACCTTCCTCTGACACTGCTTGGTATAGAGGTCCTGGATGGCAGGGAGCTCGGCCCAAGTGAAGTACTGGGCTGTACGCACTACCCTCACTAGCACCTTACGGTCGGATGCCAAGCAGTTGCCATACCAAGCAGTGAAGCAGCTAGTCAAGATGTCCTCAATGGTGCAGCTGTAGAATTGTTTGAGGATCTGAGGGCCCATTCAAAATCATTCAGCCTCCTGAGGGGGAAAAGGCGTTGTTGTGCCCTCTTCACAACTGTGTTGGTGTTTTTGAACCATGATAGTTCATTAGTGATGTGGACACTCGAAGCTCTCAACCTACTCCACTTCAGCCCCATCGATGTGAATGGGGGCATGCTCAGGCCTCCGTTTCCTGTAGTCTACAATCAGCTCCTTTGTCTTGCTGACACTGAGGGAAAGAGTACAACAGAGTACAAGAGGGGACTAAGTGAACAGAGTACAAGAGGGGACTAAGCACGCACCCCTGAGGGGCCCCAGTGTTGAGGGTCAGCGTGGCAGATGTGTTGTTGCCTAGACTCACTACCTATGGGCATCCGTCAGGAAGTTCAGGATCCAGTTGCAGAGGGAGGTGTTTAGTCGTGGAGTCCTTAGCTAAGTGATGAGCTCGGAGGGCACTATGGTGTTGAACGCGGAGTTGTAGTCAATGAACAGCATTCTCACGTATGTGATCCTTTTGTCCAAGTGGCAAATGGCAGTGTGGAGTGCAATAGAGATTGCGTCATCTGTGGATTTGTTGGGGAGGTATGCGAATTAGAGTGGTACCAGAGTGTCAGGGATGATGGTGTTGATGTGATCCATGACCAGCCTTTCAAAGCATTTCATGGCTACAGATAGTCATTTAGACATGTTACGTTGGCGTTCTTGGGCACGGAGACTATGATATCTGCTTGAACATGTAGGTATTACAGACTGGGTCAGGGAGAGGTTGAAAAAGTCAGTGAAGACACTTGCCACGCTCCGAGTACGCATCCTGGTAATGCTTCTGGACCTGTGCCGTTGTGAATTTTAATCTCTTTAAAGGTCTTACTCACATCGACTACGGCTGGTGCGGCTGGTGCTCTCATGCATGGGTCAGTGTTGCTTGTCCTGAAGCGAGCATAGAAGGCAATTAGATCATCTGGTAGGCTCGCATCACTGAGCAGCTCGCTGCTGGGTTTCCCTTTGTTATCCGCGATAGTTTGTAAGCCCTGCCACATCCGACGAGCGTCAGAGCCGGTGTACTAAAAATTGTCAGACTCCAGCCACCCTAGTCATAGACTGTTCTCTCTGCTATCGCACGGTACCGGAGCGCCAAGTCTAGGTCCAAAATGCTTCTTAACAGCTTCTACCCCTAAGCCATAAGACTCCTGAACAGCTAATCAAATGGCTACCCAGACTATTTGCATTGTCCACCCCCCTCTTTTATGCTGCTGCTGCTCTTTTTTTAAATTATCTATGCACGGCCACTTTAACTCTACCTACATGTACATATTACCTCAATTACCTCGACTAACCTATGCCCCCCCGCACATAGACTCTGTACCGGTACCCCCTGTATATAGCCTCGCTACTATTATTTTACTGCTGCTCTTTAATGATTTTTTCCCTTTGTTTTTTCTTAACAATTATTTTTCTTAAAACTGCATTGTTGGTTAAGGGCTCGTAAGTAAGCATGTGTAAGGTCTACACATGTTGTATTCAGAAACATGTAAGAAATACAATTTGATTTGATTTGCTTATGAGTATGATCTTATTCCTGTATTGTCGCTTTGCTTGTTTGATGGTTTGTCGGAGAGCATAGCGAGATTTCTTATAAGCGTCCAGGTTAGTGTCCCGCGCCTTGAAAGCAGTAGCCCTAAACTATTGCTCACTGGAGATGTTGCCTGTAATCCATGACTTCTGGTTGGGTTATGTATGTACGGTTACTGTGGGAACAACGGCACTTATTAATGAAGTCGGAGACTGATGTGGTAAACTCCTCAATGCCATCGGATGAACCCTGGAACATATTGAACATATTGTCTGTGGTAGCGAAACAGTCCTGTTGCTTTGCATCCGCTTCATCAGACCACTTCCATATCGAACATGTCACTGTTAGTTCCGGTTTGAGTTTATGCTTGTAAGCAGGAATCAGGAGGATAGAGTTATGGTTAGATTTGCCAAATGGACAGTGAGGGAGAGCTTTGTATGTGTCTCTGTTTATGGAGTAAAGGTCATCTAGAGTTTTTTCACCTCAGGTGACATGCTGGTAGAAATTAATTAAGACGTATTTCAGTAGAGGCAGTTTATTTATTTGTGCCGCAGTTTCTTCAGGGTGCCTGCACATTGGCCTCTCATTCTCTTCCGAGTGTCGGGTATAAGGGCCTGGTCCTGGTGAGAAGTATGTCCTGCGCCACCGACCCGTTGAAGTAGAAATCTTTATCCTAATTGAAGTTAGTGATCGCTGTTCTGATTTCCAGAACCTCTTTTTGGTCATAGGAAACGATGGCGGAAACGTTATGTACATAAAAACACAAATTGGTCAGGAGCCCATAAAAAGGCTGCTTTACATTCCAGCGTCGGTCTTGGCGATATGGTCTAAAAATAATTTCTTGATATTTTTCAAACTTATGGGGATTCACAACTTCTCTATTTAAAAAAAAAAATGTTTTCTCTAAATAAGATTTGTACAACTAAAGGTCAAACACACTGCACTTCAAACAGTCAACAATAACCTAATGAATTCAGGGCTTGTGAAATTACACCTAGACTAAATATAAGCCTTCCACAACCATAAGACCCACTAATAATTTAATTACTTTATTTAGAAAATGTTGAAAATACCCTGTTTGTTACAAATTTTACCAAACCATGCATAAATGCACATTCACTAATAATTTCTAACTTCTTGTAGCAGGCATCTTTGGTTAAAATGCTGCTAGCGGATCTTGGTAGCCCGACAAACTGAGCATTTTTCAGAATCAATGTTCATTGATACTCTTGTTTTAGTAGTGTCTTCTCTGCGCGCAATTTGAGTAGTTGAGACATAAAAAATATATTGTTTGAAAGTTTAACTTATGGGCCTCCTGAGTGGTGCAGTGGTTTAAGGCACTGCATTGCAGTCCCTAGAGGCATCGCTACAGACCCAGGCTGTATCACAACCGGCCATGATCGTCAGTCCCATAGGGCAGCGTACAATTGTCCCAGCATCTTCCGGGTTAGGAAGGGTTTGGTCAGGGGGGCTTTACTTGGCTCATCGCGCTTTAGCGACTCCATGTGGCAATACTGGCGCCTGCAGGCTGACCTCAGTCGTCGGTTGAATGGCGTTTCCTCCGACACATTGGTGAGGCTGGCTTCCGGGTTAAGCGGGCAGGTGTTAAAAGCGTGGTTTGGCGGGTCATGTTTCGGAGGACGCATGACTCGACCTTCACCTCCTGCGCCCGTTGGGGAGGTGGAGGAGGCGAAGTAGGCAAGAGAAGTACGCAAGCAATGAGACAAGATCGAAATGGGGAGAAAAAGGGGGTAAAATAAAAATATTACAGTAAAATAATGATTCTGATTCTGTTGGACCAGACCTCAAATGCAAATAGCAAGATAAAACTGCTTGTTAGAGGAAGATGTGATCAGGGGGAAGGGCATTGGGAGTCTGTGTAAACCATAGAGGATGAGGCAAAGCGAGAGGTTTCACTCTTGACAAAATCTGTCCAAAACAAGCCCAATGCGTTTTTATGGTCTTATTTTGGACCTAAGCTTGTCGCCTGACTTCCTGTCTTTGGAACGACTCCCAATGTCAGAGCCGAGACATGTGCAATTCATCATTATATACAGATCTCTGTTGTAAAGGGGAAGGTGCACACAGCACAAAAGGAGTGAAGAAAACAAGACCAAAAAGACAACATGAGAACAAGCAAAAATAAAAGCAAAAAAAAACAACAACATTGATTCTTGCAATACAGGCATTTGGAATATTGCGCAAAAACTAAAATTCAATATATCTCCTTGCACTATGCCAGTGCCATTTTCTTAACAAAAATGCCCATGCTCAGCCAAATAACATTGTCATATCTCACGTACAGTTGAAGTCGGAAATTTACATACACTTAGGTTGGAGTCATTAAAACTCGTTTTTCAACCACTCCACAAATTATTACGAACTATAGTTTTGGCAAGTCGGTTAAGACATCTACTTTGTGCATGAAACAAGTCATGTTTCCAAAAATTGTTTACAGACAGATGATTTCACTTATAATTCACTGTATCACAATTCCAGTGGGTCAGAAGTTTACATACGCCTGAAGGTACCACGTTCATCTGTAAAAACAATAGTAAGCAAGTTTAAACACCATGGGACCACGCAGTCGTCATACCACTCAGGAAGGAGACGCGTTCTGTCTCCAAAAGATGGACATACTTTGGTGCGAAAAGTGCAAATCAATCCCAGAACAACAGCAAAGGACCTTGTGAAGATGCTGGAGGAAACAGGTACAAAATTATCTATATCCACAGTAAAACGAGTCCTATATCAACATAACCTGAAAGGCCGCTCAGCAAGGAAGAAGCCACTGATCCAAAACCACCATAAAAAAGCCAGACTACGGTTTGCAACTGCATGTTGGGACAAAGATCGTACTTTTTGGAGAAATGGCCTTTGGTCTGAGGAAACAAAAATATAACTGTTTTGCCATAATGACCATCGTTATGTTTGGAGGAAAAAGGGGGAGGCTTGCAAGCCGAAGAATGCCATCCCAACCGTGAAGCACGGGGGTGGCAGCATCATGTTGTGGGGGTGCTTTGCTTCAGGAGGGACTGGTGCACCTCACAAAATAGATGGCAAAATGAGGGAGGAAAATTATGTGGATATATTGAAGCAACATCTCAAGACATCAGTCAGGAAGTTAAAGCTTGGTCGCAAATGGGTCTTCCAAATGGACAATGTCCCCAAGCATTCTTCCAAAGTTGTGGCAGGACAACAAAGTCAAGGTATTGGAGTGGCCATCACAAAGTCCTGACCTCAATCCTATAGAACATTTGTGGGCAGAACTGAAAAAGCGTGTGCGAGCAAGGAGGCCTACAAACCTGACTCAGTTAAACCAGCTCTGTCAGGAGAAATGGGCCAAAATTCACCCAACTTAAGGTGGGAAGCTTGTGGAAGGCTACCCAAAACGTTTGACCCAAGTTAAACAATTTAAAGGCAATGCTACCAAATACTAATTGAGAGTATGTAAACTTCTGACCCACTGGGAATGTGATGAAAGAAATAAAAAGCTGAAATAAATCACTCTCTACTATTATTCTGACATTTCACATTCTTAAAATAAAGTGGTGATCCTAACTGACCTAAAACAGGGAATTTCTACGAGGATTAAATGTCAGGAATAGTGAAAAACTGAGTTTAAATCTATTTGGCTAAGGTGTATGTAAACTTCCGACTTCAACGGTATGTGTCAGCCATAGAAGTGCTTCCTTGAGTTGGCCATGTGCAAACAACAGAGGTGTCACCTGTAAATCATACCTCACTAAATACCATTAAGCAGCAGTGCACACATGATAATTTGACTAAGATTTACCAGTGAAAGGCTGGAGTTTGGGGCTAAATTGGTTTTTATTAAATAGCCGCCCAGTGGAAACATTGGCCTACGCAGTTAAACCCTGGTGTTCTTAGCCTGGATTTCATCATTGGTTGAAACCATTAACCACAGAAACTTCTGCTGGTAATGGCTAGCACCACATAATCCAAACCAATAATGTAATGACAAGGCTCAGAGCGGGGAGACCAATTGTACAGCGGAAATCCACAATTATCCTTTCATTTACTCATTTTCACACAAATTCTCCATTGACACGAGGGTGTGATATGATTTACAGTTTCAGTTGGAGCTCCATGCATCTTGAGTCAGAATTCAGGCCTTAGTGATTCATATTTCCAAAGTCAAAGCCGAGCATGAATCTCATTGAGCACCAGTTCTTATTTTCCCAGAAGTGGCGACCGTCTTGGAGTTTGGAAGAATACATGGAACTATAAATGCTACATGCAATATATTTGTCAACATTTAACTTTTGAAATGGCATTCTCTCATACAATGATGTACTACAGATACTTTTGAACTTCAATACTGACTACAACTATTCCTCCATCTGTACACAGGTTGTAGAACTAGTAGTTACTTGTATGTTTTGGTATTCATATAAGGAAATTAGTCAATTGAAATAAATTCATTAGGCCCTAATCTATGGATTTCACATGAATGGGAATGCAGATATGCATTTGTTGCTGACAAATACCTTTAAAAAAAAAAGGCATGACAATGGCCCTCAAGATCTCGTCACTGTACCTCTGTGCATTCAAATAGCCATCGATAAAATGTAATTGTGTTTGTCATCCGTAGCTTATGCCTGCCTGCCCATACCATAACCCCACCACCACCAACCGCTTGCCCACACAACGACATACACGTGGTCTGCAAGGCCGGTTGGACGTAATGCCAAATTCTCTAAAGCAAAGTTGGAGGCGGCTTACATGCTGACCAAACCACTCGCGCATAATATAACACATACATGTTATTCAATCATTGCACCCTTACTGCTCACGCGTGTCTACATAGCCAGGCGCTAAAATAGAATTTGGTTCTATTTTTGACGCTTGGCGCGCTGCAAGTCCCGCCTCTCCCATCTCCTCATTGGATTTTAAGAGCAAATACCCGTGTTGGTGATTGAAAGATGAACTGAGGTCCACACTCCAGTTGGGAGTGGTAATCACTTTAAAGTTGGTTGCCAACTGCCATATAAAGTCCAAAGAATAAGAATAAGACTGAAGGAGGAGAGATTACTAGAAACAAACTTGGTTTACCCTTTTAGAGGACCTTGGAATTTCAGGTAAAATAACAACCCAATGTTTATATCCCAGGACAAATTGGCAGGAAGCTAGCTAGCTAAATTGCCATAAATGTTTAATGCTTTTCAACCTGTCCCCAAATTAACATAGTTGGTTCAGAGTTTGTTTTGATATTTCAACCTGCGTGTCCTGATCGCATCTGGTGTGGGTGGACAAACTCAACATGTGTGCTAGTAGTCTGGTCACCATGTTATAGTAGAGAAATTAACATATTATCTGACAACAGCTCTGGTGGACATTCTTGCAGTCAGCATGCCAACTGCATGCGCCCTCAAAACTTGAGACACCTGTGCTCATTCTAGAGTGGCCTTTTATTGTCCCCAGCACAAGGTGCCCTTGTGTAATGATCATGCTGTTTAATCAGCTTCTTGATATGCCACACCTGTCAGGTGGATGGATTATCTTGTTAAAAGAGAAATGCTTACTAACAGGGATGTAAACAAATTTGTACCTTAAATTTGAGATAAATATGCTTTTGTGTGAATGAACATTTTTGGGGATGTTTTATTTCATGAAACATGGGACATGTTGCATTTATATTTTGGTTCAGTGTAGAATGAAATTAAATTTCTTCTCTCTACCACACTCTGCTCTCATAGACATGAGCCTGCAACTCATCTCTCCAGAGTTGCACTTCATCATTTATTTTAAAGTTATTTAATATGCAAATTCATTTTTAAAAATCATACAGAATTGTAGCCGGTGCAAGGGTCGTGGAAGTGCTGCGTTTAAATACATTAGCTAAAATTATAGAATTAGCTACTCCTGCCTGTAGCCTACATGAATAAATGAAATCCAAAATACTACACCAGAAAGTAGGTCTATTATTTAGCCACAGAGGATCAATAGACTAGCTAAAAGATGCTGGATCGAATCCCCGAGCTGACAAGGTAAAAAGCTGTTGTTCTGCCCATAAGCAAGGTAGTTAACCCACTGTTTCCTGGGCACCGAAGACGTGGATTTCGATTAAGGTAGGCCCCCGCACCTCTCTGATTCAGAAGAGTTGGGTTAAATGCAGAAGACAAATTTCAGTTGAAGGCATTCAGTTGTACAACTGACTAGGTAACCCTCCCTCCCTCCCTTTCTTTTAAAACATAGCTGTGGATCATGTAAAAAGTGTAGCCCAATCACAAAGAATAGCCTACAGTCGGGAAAGCGCGGCAACAGGCTACCAATCAGCAGTCAAAACAGGCTTTTCACAATATTTAAAATACAATCCCGGGAAAACCACACGTTGTAAAGCAAATGGCTCCTGCTGAAAAACGAATCTGTCTAACAGAACACTCTAATCTGTCTGTAGATACCAAAATATTGTATCAACTCCCAAATAGTCTGGTTGACGAACAGCATCGTTTTAAAAAGTAAAACGCCGGTCAGTGCGCTGCGCATCATTGGGTGAGTCAGTGACACTGGAAAATGTCCTCCTCATGTTTGATCTACCATCTCTCTCCACTCCACTCTTTTTGTTGGCCTAGGCTACTGTTTGCATTCAAGATGAGGCTGTTCTTATTGATCTCTGTCAGTGTCAGAGTAGCCTGACATTTTGATATTTTGTGTGGTATTAAAATAGATTCTGCTAAAGTCTCCAGTCATGTAAAATGACGTAGAATTGCAATAAATGCAATTTAAAAAACATTTTCCCCATGTGTGCAAATTCTGTAAGCACCTCTGCTCTACTCTATGCCACTACGCAAATGCCATGATATACATGCAAAGCTTGATTAAAGCCATTTTTTTCATGCGTTCCGATCAACCCCCTCTTGCTCTCACTTTTTTTTATTCCAGCACCTCCCGATTTACAAATAAACACTGTTCAAAGGCAGTCAGTGTGCTTCAGTTCAGCTGGCGGTTAACCGAAGTCGTCTAGGCAAACCGAACAAGTGTGCTTGCATATTCCCTGAAAAAAACCTTTGCTTGAAAAACGAGAAAAAAGCGACGATAAGGGTTTGTCCATTTTGAGAAGCTATTAGTCTGGGAAGCATGCGGACGCTTTTATCCACATCCCATAACAACCCAGAGCTTTTTTTCACCTAGCATGTGAGCCCACAATGTTAGCCTAGCCTTGGTTGCTAATTTGTTTGCATCCTGGCCTACTTCACTGTATACAAGTGACTTTCAAAAACGCAGGCGAGCATTGCAAGTGTCATAGCACAGGTCCATTGTACTTTGGAATTTTAATTATTTGTTTATTTGTTTGCCTGCCGCCCCACCATTCCCCCTCCTTTTCATCCTCTTTGCAGGGCCTTGTGAGCGGGTCTGCACAGCACAGTTGTGGGTCTGACGGACAGAGCTCAAAGAGCACTAATTGGTGCTTCCCCCCCTTCATGTTGTTTATGCACTAATTGGGCCACTTCCTGAAGCTGGGGCCAAATAGGGAAGGGAGGAATGCATGGCAAAAGGCCACTCAGACAGGCTAGCGTCAGGGGGAGGTGAGAAAGAGAGAGAGAGAGAGAGAGAGAGAAAGAGAGAGATAGTACATGTCCCTGATTATCTCTAGAGCAAGGACTGTTCATGACATAACATTTCAAATCTCCAAGGCTCCCACAGAATACTTCAGTTATTCTCAACAACCCTAAAATGCCACCAAAAGCACTGTACTCTCCTAATTTTCACTCCAAACAACTAAACTAGCGTGCACAATCTGCACAATGACAGAATCCTCGTGTTATCCCTGACCTCCACAAAACCCGACCAAACACAATGGCTTTTTTCTTCTTCTACAAATGCCAATAAATCATGGTATTGACAAAGGGTGGGGTTCATGTTCGTTTTATCCTGAATGAATATCTATTGCGCTTGGTTTCTGTTTGATGTCCAGGTCCTTTGATGTCAGCCTAGGGTCTATTGGTCTTTTCCAAGGGTTAGAAGTTGAGCCCATAGCATTTATAACTTGTGCAAGGCTGGTAAAGGATGCCAGATGAGTATCCAGCATCTGGGAATATGGGAGGTGAGTGCCAGTAGTAAACTCAGCAAAAAAAAGAAACGTCCCCTTTTCAGGACCTTGTCTTTCAAAGACAATTCATAAAAATCCAAATAACTTCACAGATCTTCATTGTAAAGGGTTTAAACATGGTTTCCCACGCTTGTTCAATGAACCACAAACAATTAAAGAACATGCACCTGTGGAACGGTCGTTAAGACACTAACAGCTTACAGACGGTAGGAAATTAAGGTCACAGTTATGAAAACTTAGGACACTAAAGAGGCCTTTCTACTGACTCTGAAAAACACCAAAAGAAAGATGCCTAGTATCCCTGCTCATCAGCGTGAACGTGCCTTAGGCATGCTGCAAGGAGGCATGAGGACTGCAGATGTGGGCAGGCAATTGCAACGTCCATACTGTGAGATGCCTAAGACAGCGCTACAGGGAGACAGGACGGACTTCTGATCGTCCTCGCAGTGGCAGACCACGTGTAACAACACCTGCACAGGATTGGTACATCCGCACATCACACCTGCGGGACAGGTACAGGATGGTAACAACTGCCCGAGTTACACCAGAAACGCACAATCCCTCCATCAGTGCTCAGACTGTCCGCAATAGGCTGAGAGAGGCTGGACTGAGGGCTTGTAGGCCTGTTCTAAGGCAGGTCCTCACCGGACATCACTAGCAACAAGGTCGTCTATGGGCACAAACCCACCGTCGCTGCAGCAGACAGGACTGGCAAAAAGTTATCTTCACTGACGAGTCGCCGTTGTGTCTCACCAGGGGTGATGGTCGGATTTGCGTTTATCGTCGAAGGAATGAGCGTTACACCGAGGCCTGTAATCTGGTGCGGAATCAATTTGGAGGTGGAGGGTCTGTCATGGTCTGGGGCGGTGTGTCACAGCATCATGGGACTGAACTTGTTGTCAGTGCAGGCAATCTCAACAGCTGTGCATTACAGGGAAGACATCCTCCTCCCTTATGTGGTACCCTTCCTGCAGGCTAATCCTGATATAACCCTCCAGCATGACAATGCCACGTGTGATTTCCTGCAAGACAGGAATGTCAGTGTCCTTTCATGGCCAGCGAAGAGCCCAGATCTCAATCCCATTGAGCACGTCTCGGACCTGTTGGATCGGAGGGTGAGGGCTAGGGCCATTCCCCCCAGAAATGTCCAGGAACTTGGCAGAGTGGGGTAACATCTCACAGCAAGAACTGGCAAATCTGGTGTAGTCCATGAGGAGGAGATGCACTGCAGTACTTAATGCAGCTGGTGGCCACACCAGATACTGACTGTTACTTTTGATTTTGACCTCCCCCCTTTGTTCAGGGACACATTATTCCATTTCTGTTCATCACGTGTCTGTGGAACTTGTTCAGTTTATGTCTCAGTTGTTGAATCTTTTTATGTTCATACAAATATTTACACATGTTAAGTTTGCTGAAAACAAATGCAGTTTACAGTGAGAAGACGTTTCTTTTTATAATGTGTGCATGTGCCCCTCTATAAGAAGACCTGCAGGAATTCCATATTTGATTTTGACTGGCAAGCATTTCTTTATATTTCTGTACGACGATACGAAGTCTCTCATAAACTAATCAAGGTCTCCTTCCTGGACAACAATCCCAATCACTAGCCAAGGAGTTTCATAAATAAACACCTTAATGCAAACTAAAGCCTCCTCAAAACACTTCTTCATGGGCGATAACAATGAAATGGCCACCATTTTGAGCCTGCATGGACAAACCGTCAACAATATATTGCTTTAGGCCTGCTGCCTGTCAGAGCAAGGGATGTAGTAGTGGTCAAACCTGGGCCCTGATAACATTGTAAATCAAATAACATTATTGACATATAGTGGGAAAATGCAATCCTGCAAAATTGAGGGGACACTCCCCTGGCAAGACATGTAGCTAATTCAGAGTGATTGATGTCCAGAGACACAGTGACAGTGTGCGGACTCCAGGGCTCACAGGTAGCCCATTTAGACAACAAAACAGGCCACTCCACAAGGCTGCTTGGTGAGAACAGAATCAGACTGGGCAATCCGGAGGGGGTTGTGACAGACGCAGGCTCCTTCCTGTTGTCCTAAATAGCAACAAACGAGGGAGCGCCATCTCCCAAGCTTCCTGTTATATCAGCTTCTCAAGAAAATCTGACTAGTGGAGTAGGAGGAAAGAAAATAAATATACAGCACAGCATGTCACTGGCAACACTTTGGACAATAGTGAAGTATTATAATCACAGTCAAGTGAACAACAGAAGGTTAGAGCAGAACGGATTCATGGGGGTGTGTATGAGCCAGTACTTATCAAAACGCCAGACGACAGAGTGAAGGGATAAAGATATTGTACAACAAAATATTATTTCTGATATAAAACTTTTTCATACATTTGTTTTCAGATACGTCAAATTCTCTGTTGCTTCACCAAGACGCATTCTTGCATGGTGAAACAAGATAATCCACAGGGGGCTTGGGGAGCCAATGCAACTGGGGAAGAGCAAAAGAGGCCAGCCAAGTCAAAACACTGGAGGTCCCCGACGCTGTCCCCGGCGCTGGCAGACGCGATGGCGTCGTCCGCAGGTGCCGTGCGATACCCGGGCTGTTCCAAGGCTGATCCAAAACAGGATGTCTGTAGCTCCCCAGGCTTGGGACTTCATCCTGGTGCTTGGCTGTCCAAGGGTTCCACATTCCCAGAGCAAAGGAACACATTACAGAGCTGGCAACGTCAAACTGTCCGCCGCTCAAAGCCCCCCCCACCAATCCCCTCCTAACAATTTAAAAGATAAATACTCACCGTGGTGCTTTTCCAGAGGAAATTAAATGTTTTCCCTTCTCAGTTTTGCATCAGCGGGCACAGAGAGTGAACCCACCAAACCGTTAATAAAAATGGGGCCTCGGCAGCCAACAGCCCCAAAAGAATCCAGCGCAAACACATTAGGAGAAGCGAACACAAACACTGATAATCAAGCCAATGCAAGGTAGAGACTGTATCATCTTGCTTTGTTTGGGGGGTTTAAGGAAGCCAGATTAGGGCTGGCACAATTACCATATAAAAGACAATTTATGCTTGATCGGAAGATGTGGTCGGAGTCTTTGCAGGGAGGGTGTGTTGCAATTGCGGAGCATCTGAAAGCATGCAATGGCCAAATCAAGTGGTATGCAAAGGCCAAATCAAGCAGTGTACCGCATCGCCGTGCGACTCTCAAATTTTGTAACAATGCTGGAGGGCTTTGTATAGATCCACATTGACATGATTGGTTGACAGTAAGTGCGGGCGGTACGTCCTGTATAAACACAAATTCATTTCCTTGAAAACTTCCTTCACATTAGCTCTGCTCTGCTCCACTAAGTGCAAGAAGTATGAAAGTCCTGAAGTCTGCAGAGGCTGCATCACAGTAAATAATGTATGGCCTTTTCAGATGCTGGATTGACCATGCAGAGACTTTAACCGTGTAACCGACGGTTATGGATAAAGACCGTCATGGAAATAAAAAAAACTGAACAGCTGACAGAAGACGGGATGGCCGGGCATTTGTGCGATTGTGTTCGTTTCGGCCCTAACACGGACTCTAAACAATGTGATGAAACTTTGTCAGTCCTTGCTGAAACAAGCCTTTGGATTGCCTAGGCAACACACCACAAAAATGCAGTAGCAGCACACATAGAAATATAATGAATAGAATGGGCTTGGAACCTCTAACCCTGGCATTTTGACTTGTAAACTCATGGGTACCCTTGCAATGGCTGCCTGGTTTTGTGACATGATCATTTCCATGGTGATGTAGAATGTTAATTTAAATGATATTAAAACCTCTTGAACGCTTTGGAAAAATGTATATTTACGCCTAAAAGTAATTACTTTCCATGAGATGGCCATAAACAATAACAAAAAATGCTGTATAGTTCTAGAAAGGTCTGGATCTCACCTTTCTGCTAAAAATAGTCATAAATTGCTGCAATGTACTCACTTTTGAGAACACAAGCTCAAGTACACAGTACAAAAATATCATATATGATTATTTTCTTATTCAACGAAAGTGGGCTTGAAATGACAAATTGCTTTCTAAATATAGTAACAATCAAATTATAAACGACTTACTATAAGATATAACTTTTATTATAATTGTGAAATAATTGTTAAATAAAAATGATCATATTTAGTAACAGTACATATTTGACCGCATTTCATATAACTGACGACAGTTTGACTAGAGAATGAATCAATGTGATTCGCTTTGATGCGATACGATGTACTAACAGTTGTTGCATAAATATATAAATGTTCAATTCTAATTTAAAATCTGCTGCTGATGGAGCTTATTGTATTGGGACAGCAGCTGTTCAAGAGCCTGTTGGTGTCAGACTTGATGCACCGGCACCGCCTGCCGTGCAGTAAGCAGAGAGAATAGTCTATGGCTTGGGTGGTTGGAGTTTAACGATTTTCTGGGCTTTCCTTCTACGCCACCTGATATAGATGTCCTGGATGGCAAGGGGTTTTGTAGCGCCATGCAATCGAAGGTGGTGCTATGGTCATACCAGGCAGTGATGCAGCCAGTCAAGATGGCCTCAATGGTACAGCTGTAAATCCTTTTGAGGATTTGAGGCCCCATGCAAAAACTTTTTCAACCTCCTGAGGGGGAAGAGGCACTGTCACACCTTCAGGACTGTGCGCGTGTGTTTGGACCATTGTAAGTCTTTACTGATTTGGACACAGAGGAATGAGAGTTGTGTCTAGCTTACTTTTATTCCAAGTACAATGGTCCTCGAGTACCCTCGACAGCACACATTTGCTTTGTTGAAGCCCCGGACAAAAGCACCCCATTCAACTTACCAAAGGCTTGATGATTAGTTGACAAGTAGAATCAGGTGTGCTTGTCCGGGGCCACAAAAATATGTACTGTTGGGAGTATTCAAAGACCGGAGTTGGGAACCAATGGACTAGGCTACTGATATTCCCTATGGTTGTTTGGGATGCAAAAATGACATGTAGGTCAATGCCTGTCAACACAGTTAAATGCTTAGTTCAACACTGAAGGAGGGGACGCATCAAGTTGTCACAAAAGATGAGGTATTTTCGGAAGGTAGAAAGAAAGTAATAGCAGCAAAAAATCATTTAAATCGGCGATTAGCAACGTTTGAATCGATTTTCTGACCGATGCATGCTACATTTGTATCGGTTTGGTGTCCGCGGACCGATGCAGTTGTATCTTGAACATTTGAACTGGGTACCAATGCGTATCCCTACTGGATAGGTCAGAAAATGTGACATGTCACTCCCAATGCAAATGTAGGGTGTGAAACCTGACACTTCAAGTCAGCTTTGCTGACAGAGGAGTAGCAGAAAGCAGACAAAAGCAGACATATGGGCTTTCTGGCACTATAAGAGCTCAGACACACCGGTAGGATTGGCAAACGTTTGCCAATCTCTATTGTGTTCACGTTTGTCAATCTCTTTTCACTCAGACTTAAAATACTCCAAACCATAAAGGTGGCAGTAGCGTTGTTTGACAATGCATGTCTGTGTGTGTTCTTTATGGTCTAGTCAATGTTAGCTATTGTTGTAGAAAGCCCTTGTTGATATTAGGCACTATCCATAATCACATACAGCCATGGATACAGTGTCTGGTCAATGCCCAGACCTCAATCTAATTGAGAATCTGTGGTATGTACATCTGTACATCAGATCTGTACATCAGCAGAACCCATCCAACTTGAAGGAGCTGGAGCAGTTTTGCCTTGATGAATGGGCAAAAATCCCAGTGGCTAGATGTGCCAAGCTTATAGAGACATACCCCAAGAGACTTGCAGCTGTAATTGCGACAAAAGGTGGCTCTACAAAGTATTGACTTTGGGGGTGAATAGTTATGCAAGCTCAAGTTTTCTGTTTTACGGTTTCACAATGAAACATATTTTGCATCTTCAAAGTAGTAGGCATGTTGTGTATATCAAATTATACAACCCCCCCCAAAATACATTTTAATTAATGTAAGGCAGCAAAATAGGAAAAATACCAAGGGGGTGAATCCTTTCACAAGCCACTGTACATGTTTAGCTAGCTGGCTAACGTTAGTTAAATTGTTAGCATTATTTGTTAGCTAGCTAGCTGTTGTGCTAGCTAGGCAAAATAAAGACACTGCATTGACTCTCATCAGCCAGCTACAGGCAGCTACAGCAACTAATCCATTGTGATTTATTATAATGTTACTAGCTCCGTGGCCAGATAGCTAGCTTGGTAAAGCATTACGTGTTGTGTGCATTGTGCTGCACTTAACACTCCATTCTTTCACATGAAGTGTGTGTGACTGCCTGGCTCAGTTAGCAAGCTAACACTAGCTGAATAGCTAGCTTGCTAGCTAATAAGCTAGTGCACCTTATCAAACCTAACAAAAAGCACAAAACTCCTTAGCTAGATGTAATCAATGTAAAGACTTGCCCTAGAAAAAAAATATATGATGCTTTATTGTTTTAGTTCCGATTCTGATGAAATGGGTGGATTAGGCCAGATTGTTTCTTATTCTTGTCACTCCTGTCGGCTCCCCCATGTGGAGGCTTTTGCTCTCTGATGGGCTCAAAGTCAAGTTGTCAGCCACTGCCGAGCGTTGCGATACCTACAAGTAGAAACGCCAGTTTCGTCAGTGCCAGGTCAGTAGACAGCAGATACTTATTTTGTTCTAGCAAGATAAGGAAAGGCCTCCTACTGTGATAAGTACCTATCGGCAGTCTATCGGCAGTCAGATTCTCTGTGTGTTTCATACTTAAGGCACTGGACCCTGCGACATTCACAGAATGCTCTGTACAATAAAATGTCAGTCGCTCCAAGTCTCATAAATCTGATGTGGTTCATGCAATGGAATATATTTTTCAGTTGAGTTGAATCATCAATTTCCTGCTTTACTCCTTTGGGTACACTCGAAATGGCCGCCAGTCCAATTATGCCATCACTCACTAAAAGTGGCAGTAATAAAGCCTCTCTTGAAAAAGCCAAACCTTGACCCAGAAAATATAAAAAACTATCGGCCTATATCGAATCTTCCATTCCTCTCAAACATTTTAGAAAAGGTAGTTGCGCAGCAACTTACTGCCTTCCTGAAGACAAACAATGTATACGAAATGCTTCAGTCTGGTTTTAGACCCCATCATAGCACTGAGACGGCACTTGTGAAGGTGGTAAATGACATTTTAATGGCATCGGACCGAGGCTCTGCATCTGTCCTCGTGCTCCTAGACCTTAGTGCTGCTTTTGATACCATCGATCACCACATTCTTTTGGAGGGATTGGAAACCCAAATTGGTCTACACGGACAAGTTCTGGCCTGGTTTAGATCTTATCTGTCGGAAAGATATCAGTTTGTCTCTGTGAATGGTTTGTCCTCTGACAAATCAACTGTAAATTTCGGTGTTCCTCAAGGTTCCATTTTAGTTCAGTTCTGCCTTATTATTATACGACCATGCTGGTCATTTATGAACATTTCAACATCTTGGCCATGTTCTGTTATAATCTCCGCCCGGCACAGCCAGAAGAGGACTGGCCACCCCACATATGCTCTCTCTAATTCTCTCTTTCTTTCTCTCTCTCGGAGGACCTGAGCTCTAGGACCATGCCCCAGGACTACCTGACATGATGACTCCTTGCTGTCCCCAGTCCATCTGACCGTGCTGCTGCTCCAGTTTCAACTGTTCTGCCTTATTATTATACGACCATGCTGGTCATTTATGAACATTTGAACATCTTGGCCATGTTCTGTTATAATCTCCGCCCGGCACAGCCAGAAGAGGACTGGCCACCCCACATAGCCTGGTTCCTCTCTAGGTTTCTTCCTAGGTTTTGGCCTTTCTAGGGAGTTTTTCCTAGCCACCGTGCTTCTACACCTGCATTGCTTGCTGTTTGGGGTTTTAGGCTGGGTTTCTGTACAGCACTTTGAGATATCAGCTGATGTACAATGGGCTATATAAATAAATTTGATTTGATTTGATTGACTTGAATGGGGATTTCCCGTTCTATTCATTCTATGTCTATGGCAGCACAGGCAGAGAGGACAAAATGTGCTTAAAAACACAACATTTTTGTTATTCGAACGGTTATTACAGTGACCCCGGTCATTTGGCTGGCCAATTACCATCATCCAAAATTCCATGACAGTCACAGCCCTACGCCTGATTATCAATGCTTTGTCTTTCCCCTGCCACTACTTAGGTGATGCCCCCCACCTAGCACTATTGCCCCGCCCATTAAATAATTACCTTCAGTTGGTTTCAATTGGAAACATTACAACATCAGAAAAGTGGGCCTTTCTGGTAGTAATTCTCTTCTCAAACTGTTTAAGGGCTAGCAGCTGCACGGGCCGTGTTCACAAGCTCGAGCAGTGTTAATACCATTAGCAAAGATAGATGAAAGATGAATCTGCCTTTGAAGGGGTGGTGGAATAAAAGTGGCCACATTAGAACTGTGGAGTGTGGTGAGGAGAGAGCGGGGGATGAGGGGTATAGGGGGCTTACTGTCCGTTGGCCCTGCGGGGGCTGCTTCTCGCATTACCCACCCGGCCGGATCACAGTGATTTCATTAGGATGGCGCGCTGTTGCCAATGTGGTTCTAATCGGGGTAAACTGTAAATAAAACCCACAGGAAATGCAGCTGGGTGACAGACTGTACAAAAATAAAGAGAGAGGGGTTGGGGGGGGTTGAGGAGGAGGGGGGTAAGCAAAATAAAACATGTGAGGCGACGCCAAATGGAAGGGGGGCACTGATGATTAACGATGCCGACACTTTGAAGACAGGAAGACACCTGGCGACCATCTTGTCTCTGGGGAGGACGGACAGTAATGCTTCAGCATGTAGGAATTAGGGGCTACGCATCTCCAGGCTTTAGTACGGATCCGCTGCCCAGATGGAGGCTAAGCCATGGATTGCGGAGGACTCAAGGAATGAGCCTACGGCTGGAGCTGGTGAACAGCCTCAGTGTAGTCTCCTTGGCAGAGCGCTTTAGAGAGTGAATACTACCCAGACCCTTTCCTAATTCACTATGAATGTGTGTAATCCCGCCCACACTGCCCTGCTTGCCTTGGGAAGACCAGTGAGGTGATAGATCCAGAATCACTGTGTCATGGTTTAAACAAACATCACAAAACTAAACTGTTATTTTCAGGTATAGAAAATATTTGTCCCATTTTTGAAGAATAATAGGAATATGAATCTGAGAAAATACAAGGGCATTCTCTGATAAATTGAGAGCCATGAACTGTACTGAACTGCTTTTAGTGGTGAACCCAACTCCTATTGGTTAAGGAAAATGCATGACGGATGTTTAATGTAATGAACCATTTCCTGTCTGCAAGCAATCACCTCCTCCAGACCCTGTACACACATATGTATGGGAAACATAAAAATTGTTCTCATAGTTCGCAAGAAAGAAAAAAAAACAATATGTCAAACATAGCAAATTAAACAGTCAAAAATCCAGTTTCCCAAACTAAAGCTGGCCAGAATAGCCATGACAGGAAGAGAGTTGTGGGAATCTGGATTTGGAATAGCCCGGAGGCAACTGCTCCAGTGGATCAGGCTTTGGAGTTGGAGCCACTCCTCACAAAGACGGGAAGCCGTGTTCCTAAGACAGCGGAGTCGAGTTTCTAGTCCCGGGGTCGTCTTTGTCAGACGTGGACTGGTAGTTAGCCACTGACAGCTGTCTCTAGTGACCCTGGGTGACAGGGAGCAACAAGCTCAGCACTGTCATTAAATCACTGCCTTTGAAGAACCAAACTTCAGTCCCACTCTCTCCTTCCCACTTCTTTGTTATTGGTGAAGGTCAGTCGATATCCCATCAATATCGCTTGCTAGTTAACGTGTCTGATCCAGTCGGTTCTCATCAGGTCAGAATCAAAACCAGTTCTTCAGATAAGTCCAAAAAACAATATAATTTCAGCGCAGCAAGACAGCATTGTTGTGATTGTGTTTTTTGTTTCACATTGTAAACATTGTAAATTGTAAAGAATAATGTTGGTACTGAATGTAGTTTGATTTAATAATAGGACCCTAAGAGTACAGTGGTAAGATGTGTACACAATTCAACATCACCAAAAGTACTGTGTTAAGACATTGAACATTTTCTAGTGTGGACTCTCCATGTCCTAACCAGAGAACAGCCAGTCTTTGTGTAGTGTGGGCCAGGACTCTATAAATACACACATCCAGTCCAAATGGCCACAGAACATGCCACAAGAAAGAGTGGCCTTACAGAGACCAAGGAGGAGGAGACAGGGCCCGCAGCGCAACTCAGAGCAGGTCTCCAATCAGTGCTCCGGGAGAGCAAAACATATGTTAGCTGTGTTATGGTTAGAATTAGCATCTTTGGTTTTCAACGGATGTGGGTTTGATCCCTTTGGCCTCCAGGCTCAATCAAATCAATCTAAAATTAGTTGCTGCCTCTTTTTCCGGAAAGTAGATAATTCCCTGTTGATTGTGGAGAAGAAAAAACACAGAGGAAGCTAACATTGCAGGGCAACAAACGAGTCTCAAAAAGTAATATGGTTGGTGCACAGGGCACAAAAGCACATGCTACGTCTTGACGTGAACAACGACAGGTGCACAAGATATTTGCACCCATCTACTTTCTTCGTCGCCATAGGAGAATTAAATTAGATAGTCCAACAACTAAAATATGTCATGTAGTCCTCTCCTTATGCATGACATGTAGCCCTGAGTAGACACAAAACTCACTGCATCCTCATCTTGCAAGTGAAAACAATGTACAAATAGTATGCATAAAATGTGTTTGGCTAATCATCTGCTCCTGACTGTTGGTCTCGGTTATGCAGCTGTATGATTTTCTTGTTTACATAAAAAGGTATGTAAACAACATTTGGCAAGATGGTCAAAGGAGAACATTGATCTCAGACCGGGCAGCCACTCAATAGCCGCCTGTGATTGTGACTGCGACAGGAACCGAGTCACCTCTGTCTCAAGCTTCAATGGTTCCCTATAGTGTTGCACAATTAATCCAGTTTGAATCGAAATTGCAATAATGACATGTGCAATATCCATATCGCAAGAGGCTGCAGTTTCTTTCAACGCCATTAATGTAACATTCAAATGTGATAAGGGTTCGCTGGGAATCTCTGTCCAACACTGTGGTTCCTACCCTGTTACAACAACTTCTAATGTACATGGCTTTTTCATTAGTTGTCATGCCAAACAATACTAACCATTGTATCGGAATACTCATTTATTTTTCTATGATTCTAACAGTTCCCCCAAGTGTTTTGATTGAAATCGTGAGTAAAAATCGCAATATTTGATTAAAAAAATAATAAAATAAATAAAATAATAAAATAAAATAATATTATCTGCCCATATTGTGCAGTCCTAGTTCCCACGCAGAGGCCTGCGTCTGGCCTGTGAAGCAAGAAACACACAAGAAATAGAAATAAGAAGAACACGAGAAAGTAAGTAAGCTATATTCAGGGTCAGTGCCAATACCATATTTACAATGTGCAGGAATACTGGAGTGGTAGGTTTTAGTGCTGAGCGATTAACCAACATTTTTTATTTATTTTTCATTATTTAAACAACTAATTGACCAACATAGGTTCAATTATTTTAATTTCATTTTGTTTGTTTTTGTGAAGTTTCTCTAGAGATAAATCCGGTCATGTCCAAACTGTGTGATGAAGTAAGGATTTGTAGTTTCCAACAGGCCAATGTTCTACATAGTTTAGCGCAGAGAATGTGGTAATTACCTACAATGACCATAATCCACTGCACACCTACTTGTCCGGTCTGTGTGTTTATTTTACGCCTACTATGTTAGGATAGTGTGGGACAGAAACTGCATGATCAAGCGGGATAGAGAGCAGTTGCATTAGGCTGTTTGAGGTTGGAATCCTAAGCAACTTGCATACACATTGTTTGAAGTAAAACATAGCAACCGTAGTAGCTCAATGCTGTTTGCAGTAAAAAGTTAGTAGAGCATGGGTGGAGTAGGTATTGTGGTGCTCATGTGAATTTCCTTTCTTTTTCGGCTTCAGACCAATGCCTACTTCTTACTTAAAACTTTTTTGTTTGTTTTTTATTTCAATGGTTTTTACACTGGAAGGTGATTGATTTTACAACATTTCCACCTGAAAAATGTTGATGTTCTGCACAAAAAAAATGTGTTTTGCCTCACAATTTATTGTCCAGGACCCCGTTTCCCAAAAGCATCTGAAGGCTAAGTTCATTGTTAGAACATTCGTAGGTGCATCATTAAATCCCAGAGCTGTTTCACAAAACCGTCATCACTAAAGATGCACTTGAAAACACTCATTATTTACCTGCCTCAGACCACTCGTAGAACAGCTAACTGGGTCATTCGATGCTTTTTTGCCCTTCCGAGTCACTTTGTACACAGAAGATCTCTGCTAAACCTAGTATCAAGATGTTTATCTGTCTCACTGTCACCGCCAATAACCTCAGAATGAAGTTGACTACAATACAAAGGTGCTAATGTGTTTGCAATTGTTATAAACAAGCAAAGGGTAAAACGATAATTCAAATGAAAACTGAGATGACTCCATTAAAATATCAATACAGTAGGCTACATAGGCCTAAACATTTAAATCATATTGAAATCAATTTCATGTTCAATCAACTGAGTTCTATTTTGCTAATTGTAGGTTACTGTACTCAATTTCATGATGTGTACGCCTAACAACATGTACGCAGTGATATGCAAAATATTTGAATTAGTGCATAGCCTAAAGCATTAGAATAAGCTGAGGATAATGTATTTCTTGGAGTTGATCTGTTGTCAGTATGTACCTAATGTTAAGGTAAGATTTCAATGGAGAATGCTGATTCGTAAGCAGAGCTGCCTTTTTTTTTTAGATCCTATCAGCATCAACACACGCTCTAATGGCGTACTTATCGAATGTTCTTAGGCCGTTATAGAAACAATGTATCGTTAGAACACTGGTGGGCATAAGTTTCATCGCTATTGGGAAAACGGACCCTGCCTATTACTTCATAGACATGGCTATTTGCATTCATGCAAAACATATGGATTCTCCCTTTAAAGAGGGGAGGGAGGTGAATATCAACAGCTGCTTTACATTAAGTAAGTGACTCAAAATACGGAATAAGTTGGCTGAGTGACCCCCCTCTATTTTTTTGCTTGTTGATGGCTACTTCCCACTATGGGGTCCTACGCCAACATCTTTTGGACATCATTCTCTCTTTGTTTTGTGCTGTCCAGACCTTCCTTGACGTCAACGTCCATGGACGGGACTCCCTAAAAACACAGAAACGTTTCGTAGGATGTTAGGAGTGTATTTTCGTTAACTTGAACCCTTTTCCTAACCTTAACCTAATTCTCCTAACTTGTTACGTTAATTCTCCTAACATGCTGTGTTAATTCTCCTAACCTGCTGCGTATGTTCTATAAATCTGTTACGAAAAAGATGTAGCTGTATCAAAGTGGCGAGGCTTTAGGGAATCTATCCCCCTTTTCTCCCCAATTTCGTGGTGTCCAATTGTTAGTAGTTACTGTCTTGTCTCATCGCTACAACTCCCGTACGGGCTCGGGAGAGACGAAGGTCGAGAGCCATGCGTCCTCCGAAACACAACCCAACCAAGCACTGCTTATTACCACAGCCGCACCAATGTGTCGGAGGAAACACCGTACACCTAGCGACCTGGTCAGCGTGCACTGTGCCCAGCCCGCAACAGTAGTCGCTAGTGCGCGATGAGACAAGGATATCCCTACCGGCCAAACCCTCCCTAACCCGGAAGACGCTAGGCCAAATGTAACTCCCGGTTGCGGCCGGCTGCGACAGAGCCTGGGCTCGAACCCAGACCACTGCACCACCCGGGAGGCCCTCACGGACGTTGATTTTTGTTCTCTTCCGGATAAAATCTGAACCAATCATAGACGTCTGTTTGGTTTAGGACCGACCTTGATTTGGCCCAAACAATGTTTGCTTCAGTTTTGGTCCTGTCCGGACTGGACCAAATCTGAACCAATCATAGAGATCTATGGTTCACCAGTTTGGAAAGCACAGCACAGAGCAACACAGTAGAGTAGTGGTTCTCAAACCTCCATGGGAAACCCATGCCATTCCATGTAATTGATCTATTCCAGAGCGAGCACACCTGATTTAACTTGTCAACTAATCCTCATGCTCTCCAATAGCTAGGTCAGAGCTACATCAAAATTGTGAAATATCTGTAGATCCCCAAGGAGAGGTTTGAGAACCACTTCAGTAGAGCACAGCAGATTGCAGTACATTAGAGTACAAACAATTACAGAAAGTATTTTCCAAATTCATTCAGAACCAAAAATTTACCTAATTTCAATGCCCAGAATGGTTTTTTTTTTAAATCGTCTGGAAAATACATATTTTTTGACATCCAAAGAAATATGTATTTTCAACGTCCGGAAAATACATGTTTTAAACATGTATTACTTATTTTCACCTTTCATTCAGAACCTAAAATTCAACGTCTGGAAAATACGTATTTTAAACGTAATTTTGTTTACTGGGTTCAGATCTTTGGAAACACACTGAAATCTAACTTGACACTGTTGGTCAGCAAAATTTGGGTTAAAATGGCATGAAGAAAATTGCATTGACAGAGGACGGTGTACTGAATGAATGCATCATAAGGCAAGGGCTGGAATTTGTTCTGGATGCTCGTGTGTTGATCTAACTAATTCGCTAGCTAGCATGTGTACATTCACTGCAATGCACAGCTGATGTCCTACTTGCTTGTGCATAGGCAGAGTTTAGATTAAACATAGCTAACTGTTCCTTATCAAAGCAATTTGTTTTTATCAGTTTGTGTTGTGAGAGGCTGGTCTTGGTTGAGGAAATGTAGGCTAGCTAGCATGGTTTGTGATGAAACTGGCATCTGGGTGCACACGTAGCTATCATGATGGAGTAGCTAGATGGGCAATGCCCAGAACATTACATGTGTTATATGTTAGCAGTGTGGCAGTTTCCCAAAGATTGGTATTAACTTTACTTAGCCAACTAGATAGCTACACTTTATGGATGAATATAGCAAGCTATGATATATTGTCAAATTGAGTTGTGGTTGGTGCACAATCTATACAGCTATGGTACAGTCTCGTTGGCTTGTAACTACTGACTAGTTGGCTAGCTAACTGGATATAATAGCAGCCAAGGACTTTCACTAGATTATTTGCTTGTGCTAGGATTTAGTTTACACAGATGACTTAGCAAAATAGCATATACCTAGCTAGCTAGATTCCTTTTCTTGCAGCTTGCTTCTCATTTACTGGTGTTAGCTACCTGCTAGTATGCTCCTAGCTAGCTGCTGCTGTTGCGCAGCAATGGAGTTGTTGGTCCCAAAAAGATTTTAGCATGGTCAGAAATGTGATAAAAAAGTAGTAAATCATTGGTTCTGAAATGTACACATGAAAAGCGATAAAATATACATTTTCTAAAAACTGTTGCACCAACAAAGGTATTCAGTCCAAATGGATCCAAGTCTAATTCCAAGATGGCATAGCAGTTCAGACGTCTTTTGTCCTCGTCTTATCATGTCCCGTATATATATATATTTACAACTTTTTTCACATACATTTTTTTAATTTTCCATCAACTCATCTTCAAAACACTCTCCTGCAACCCGCCTCACCAATTTATATTTATAAAAAAGTATTATTTACCTCAAATCTGTAATCCTCCAAGAAGCTAGCCAGAAACTAGCCAGAAGCTAGCCAGGAGCTAGCCAGAAGCTAGCCCAGAAGCTAATCCAGAAGCTAATAAGAAGCTAGTTCAGAAGCTAGTTAGCTTCTTTACTGGCAAATCGTTAGTATTCAGCTAACCACGGTTTGTGGTCATCAGCTATCCTTTAGCTCGAAAATCTATCGCCAGTTTTGTACGGCGCAGCGCAGCGCGGCTCGGAACATACCGGACCAATTTTTCTCTCCATGTCCCTGGATTTCAACCGCTCTCTGGACATTCATACCTGGATCTCACAGCTAGCTAGCTGCTATCCGTGTGACTATCGGCTTTCGTCGATTCCGGAGCAAACATAAATTATTCCGGAGCTAGCCAGCTCCGTCAATCACTCCTGAGTTCCATCAATCACTCCTGGGCTGCAGTCACCTATCCGGACCCATTTTACTGCCCCACCGGGCCTTCACAACTGGACTGCCGACGTTATCTACCCGAAGGAGTTATCCGGCTGGCTCCTCCGTCGCGACGTTACCTGAACGCCCATCTGCGGCCTGCTAACCGTTAGCTGTCTTATGAGCGGCTATCTGAATAGACAATCGGACAATTTTATTCTTTATTTATTTATTATTATTATTATGTTTTCTTCTTGGGCCTCTATAACTACATCTATTGTTTTTATTTTTGTTGTTGTTGTGTGATTTGGATTAATCCCCTCTACCACACGGAACCCCACTAATCTACTGACGGAACGCAAGAGGTGGCTAATAACAGACCTCCATCCTATGCTAGCTTGCTACCCCCAACCAACCTCTCCACTCACCGGACCCTTTTGATCACTCGACTAAGCATGCCTCTCCTTAATGTCAATATGCCTTGTCCATTGCTGTTCTGGTTAGTGTTTATTGGCTTATTTCACTGTAGAGCCTCTAGTCCTGCTCACTATACCTTATCCAACCTATTAGTTCCACCACCCACACATGCAATGACATCTCCTGGTTTCAATGATGTTTCTAGAGACAATATCTCTCTCTTCATCACTCAATACCTAGGTTTACCTCCACTGTATTCACATCCTACCATACCTTTGTCTGTACATTATACCTTGATGCTATTTTATCGCCCCCAGAAACCTCCTTTTACTCTCTGTTCCAGACGTTCTAGACGACCAATTCTTATTGCTTTTAGCCGCACCCTTATTCTACTCCTCCTATGTTCCTCTGGCGATGTAGAGGTGAATCCAGGCCCTGCAGTGCCTAGCTCCACTCCTATTCCCCAGGTGCTCTCTTTTTACGACTTCTGTAACCGTAATAGCCTTGGTTTCATGCATGTTAACATTAGAAGCCTCCTCCCTAAGTTTGTTCTATTCACTGCTTTAGCACACTCTGCCAACCCGGATGTTCTAGCTGTGTCTGAATCGTGGCTTAGGAAGACCACCAAAAATTCTGACATTTTAATTCCAAACTACAACATTTTCAGACAAGATAGAACTGCCAAAGGGGGTGGTGTTGCAATCTACTGCAAAGATAGCCTGCAGAGTTCTGTCCTACTATCCAGGTCTGTACCCAAACAATTTGAACTTCTACGTTTAAAAATCCACCTCTCTAAAAACAAGTCTCTCACCGTTGCCGCCTGCTATAGACCACCCTCTGCCCCCAGCTGTGCTCTGGACACCATATGTGAACTGATTGCCCCCCATCTATCTTCAGAGCTTGTGCTGCTAGGCGACCTAAACTGGAACATGCTTAAAACCCCAGCCATTCTACAATCTAAACTTGATGCCCTCAATCTCACACAAATTATCAATGAACCTACCAGGTACCTCCCCAAAGCCTTAAACACGGGCACCCTCATAGATATCATCCTAACCAACTTGCCCTCTAAATACACCTCTGCTGTCTTCAACCAAGATCTCAGCGATCACTGGCTCATTGCCTGCATCCGTAATGGGTCAGCGGTCAAACGACCTCCACTCATCACTGTAAAACGCTCCCTGAAACACTTCAGCGAGCAGGCCTTTCTAATCGACCTGGCCGGGGTATCCTGGAAGGATATTGATCTCATCCCGTCAGTAGGGGATGCCTGGATATTTTTTTTAAAATGCCTTCCTAACCATCTTAAATAAACATGCCCCATTCAAGAAATTTAGAACCAGGAACAGATATAGCCCTTGGTTCTCCCCAGACCTGACTGCCCTTAACCAACACAAAAACATCCTATGGCGTTCTGCATTAGCATCGAACAGCCCCCGTTATATGCAGCTGTTCAGGGAAGCTAGAAACCATTATACACTGGCAGTTAGAAAAGCCAAGGCTAGCTTTTTCAAGCAGAAATTTGCTTCCTGCAACACTAACTCAAAAAAGTTCTGGGACACTGTAAAGTCCATGGAGAATAAGAACACCTCCTCCCAGCTGCCCACTGCACTGAAGATAGGAAACACTGTCAGCACTGATAAATCCACCATAATTGAGAATTTCAACAAGCATTTTTCGATGGCTGGCCATGCTTTCCACCTGGCTACTCCTACCCCGGTCAACAGCAACTCGCCCAAGCCTTCCCCATTTCTCCTTCTCCCAAATCCATTCAGCCATTCTGGACCCCTACAAATCAGCCGGGCTAGACAATCTGGACCCTTTCTTTCTAAAATTATCTGCCGAAATTGTTGCCACCCCTATTACTAGCCTGTTCAACCTCTCTTTCGTGTCGTCTGAGATTCCCAAAGATTGGAAAGCAGCTGCGGTCATCCCCCTCTTCAAAGGGGGGGACACTCTTGACCCAAACTGCTACAGACCTATATCTATCCTACCATGCCTTTCTAAGGTCTTCGAAAGCCAAGTCAACAAACAGATTACCGACCATTTCGAATCTCACCATACCTTCTCTGCTATGCAATCTGGTTTCAGAGCTGGTCATGGGTGCACCTCAGCCACGCTCAAGGTCCTAAACGATATCTTAACCGCCATCGATAAGAAACATTACTGTGCAGCCGTATTCATTGATCTGGCCAAGGCTTTCGACTCTGTCAATCACCACATCCTCATCGGCAGACTCGACAGCCTTGGTTTCTCAAATGATTGCCTCGCCTGGTTCACCAACTACTTCTCTGATAGAGTTCAGTGTGTCAAATCGGAGGGTCTGCTGTCCGGACCTCTGGCAGTCTCTATGGGGGTGCCACAGGGTTCAATTCTTGGACCGACTCTCTTCTCTGTATACATCAATGAGGTCGCTCTTGCTGCTGGTGAGTCCCTGATCCACCTCTACGCAGACGACACCATTCTGTATACTTCTGGCCCTTCTTTGGACACTGTGTTAACAACCCTCCAGGCAAGCTTCAATGCCATACAACTCTCCTTCCGTGGCCTCCAATTGCTCTTAAATACAAGTATAACTAAATGCATGCTCTTCAACCGATCGCTACCTGCACCTACCCGCCTGTCCAACATCACTACTCTGGACGGCTCTGACTTAGAATGCGTGGACAACTACAAATTCTTAGGTGTCTGGTTAGACTGTAAACTCTCCTTCCAGACCCATATCAAACATCTCCAATCCAAAGTTAAATCTAGAATTGGCTTCCTATTTCGCAACAAAGCATCCTTCACTCATGCTGCCAAACATACCCTTGTAAAACTGACCATCCTACCAATCCTCGACTTTGGCGATGTCATTTACAAAATAGCCTCCAATACCCTACTCAACAAATTGGATGCAGTCTATCACAGTGCAATCCGTTTTGTCACCAAAGCCCCATATACTACCCACCATTGCGACCTGTACGCTCTCGTTGGCTGGCCCTCGCTTCATACTCGTCGCCAAACCCACTGGCTCCATGTCATCTACAAGACCCTGCTCGGTAAAGTCCCCCCTTATCTCAGCTCGCTGGTCACCATAGCATCTCCCACCTGTAGCACACGCTCCAGCAGGTATATCTCTCTAGTCACCCCCAAAACCAATTATTTCTTTGGCCGCCTCTCCTTCCAGTTCTCTGCTGCCAATGACTGGAATGAACTACAAAAATCTCTGAAACTGGAAACACTCATCTCCCTCACTAGCTTTAAGCACCAACTGTCAGAGCAGCTCACAGATTACTGCACCTGTACATAGCCCACCTATAATTTAGCCCAAACAACTACCTCTTTCCCAACTGTATTTAATAAATTTATTTATTTTGCTCCTTTGCACCCCATTATTTTTATTTCTACTTTGCACATTCTTCCATTGCAAAACTACCATTCCAGTGTTTTACTTGCTATAATGTATTTACTTTGCCACCATGGCCTTTTTTGCCTTTACCTCCCTTCTCACCTCATTTGCTCACATCGTATATAGACTTGTTTATACTGTATTATTGACTGTATGTTTGTTTTACTCCATGTGTAACTCTGTGTCGTTGTATCTGTCGAACTGCTTTGCTTTATCTTGGCCAGGTCGCAATTGTAAATGAGAACTTGTTCTCAACTTGCCTACCTGGTTAAATAAAGGTGAAATAAAATAAATAAATAATTGTCACCTTATTGACGCTGTAGCCTCATTTTAATCTGATGTCTATAATTTTGGCTAGGTTTGGGTAAAGAAAACTCTTGACAACCCTAACGCTAATAACCGTGTCAAAAATCCGGCATAGTGGTTCTTGGTAAACGCTGGACGGATCATGACGTGAGGCGGGGAGTGTGTTGTGTACCTCCAATGAAGTTGATTTGCGAATTTTCATCGACATTGGTGTTATATTGGCTTAGATTTGAAATGAACATTGAGCTTCAATCAACCCCTACCGGTCGGCGCTACTATAATGTAAAAATAGACAATTGCTGAGCATTAGTCTGAGCTCCGCCCCAAAACAAGGTTTTGTGTAGAAGAGTTACAGATTTGATCAAAATGTACTTGTCGTAGCAGGTTCAGGAGAATTTACGCAGCAGGATAGGATAATTAACATAGCAGGTTAGAAGAATTAGGAGAAACTGTATTCAATCTAGACATGACCCCAAAACAAGGCCAATAATAATACCCAGTGTGCTTTGCAGTTCATTTTGGTGTGTTCATTTTCATAGAAACATTCACATTTTGGTCATTTAAAAACCTCTTGGAACTCCCTCCATTGTAAGTGCTTAGTCAGTTGGCCACAAGGAACTAGAAGCTCTCGACCCTCTTCACTGCAGCCCCGTCGATGTAGATTGGGGCGTGCTCGCTCCTGCATTTCCTGTAGTGCATGTTTAAGCTCCTTGGTCTTACTGACATTGAGGGAGAGGTTGTTGTCCTGGAACCACACTGCCAGGTCACTGACCTCCTTCCTGTAGGCTGTCTCATCGTCGCCGGTGATCAGGCCTACCACTGTCATGTCATGCGTGGCCACACAGGAAGTACAAGAGTGGACTAAGCACACACCCCTGTGGGGCCACCATGTTAAGGTTCAGCATGGCAGGGGTAATGTTGCCTACCCTCACCACCTGAGGTTGGCCCGTCAGGAAGTCAAGGATCCAGTTACAGAGGGAGGTGTTGAGTCCGAGGGTCCCAAGCTTGGCGATGAGCTTGGAGGGGACTATTGTGTTGAATGCTGAGCTGTAGTCAATGAACAGAAATCTCACTAGTTAGTTACCTAGTATATCTGCTTGTATTTAAGTCACAGACTCATACAAAGACCAACAAACAACCCAACAAGCGATCACACAGACATTTATACAGAATACCGTCACCGGAGAATACATAAAATATATATCATTCTTATATAATTTTCCCATAAACTGACACATTCACTGGATTATTGGAGCGGCCTAGTCCCTTCCAAGTTCTTCAAAAATGTTGATATATGTTGTGCTGTGCAATCCTGTTTTGTACATTTCCTGAAACCCAATGTGTAAGGTCTCTCCCAGTCTGGAAAAAACATTAGTTGAAATGAGAGGGAAGTTACAAGGTCTAAGTTATTTCCGCTCTTTTTCTTTTCTTTTCATCATTTGCAGGGAGAAAAACGTAATTTTTCCTCCTTGCAGTGTGAGTACTACCATTCGTGGACAGGAAGCAATGACAAGGGCTGAGGACACACTGGTGTGCCATACAATACCCCAAGGCTATGTGCATCTGGCTCCAAGGCCAGAGAGCGGAGGTGAACCTTTGTGTGCGTGCATGCGCATGTGTGTGTCTGTGTCCCCCATAACTACTCATGATAAAAACTTGATTTCATTTCTTGAGTTTTGACATAAGCGAAAAAATGCAAACAAGACGATCAAATAAACACTAAAAACCAACCAGAACCTTCTAAGCATTAATTGAATGTGTGTTAACACATTAAAACATACTAATCCACAACATAAAGACAACCTCTCAGTGATTGCAGGAATCAGACCCCTTGAATCTGCATGGGGTGCTTCGACTATCATTACGACAAAACAAAAACAAAAACTGCCAATGTCAGTCACACATTGTTGGATGATCACATTCATCCTGCACTAACCTGTTTTGGCTGGTGAGCCACTTTAAAAGGGAGAGGAAGTCTGACTGTATGACAGCTTGAGGCAAAAGGTTATTTGTTTGTTGCCAAGAGGTTAGGTAACCACCGAGACATAGAGCAACAAGCTCAATCAGGAAAATGGATCATAAAAAAGGCCCTGATCCTTGAGTCGGCCCGGCAACCTGTGGTTTTCCTCAGGTGCTCAGTATTCCCTGCGCGTTCTCCGAAGCAACCGTTTTGGTTAACCAACTAACCACTTGAGCATAATGCAATCTTCTATTCATAACACTCACAACGTATTGGCAGCTGTCCACAACAGAAATCCAAGTCAGAGAACGAAAATACTACAACAAACCTTTGCTGAGGAATTTGGGTGAATGGTTTCTTGTCGATTCAAAACGCTGCATATTCTCTGAGATTTGTCAAATTCTCGATTCTGTGCGAGAAGAGACATTTATACTAGTGCTGGTATGTTGTTATAGACTTTCCAAACACAGAGGCAGCAGCAGTCTTGGAATGTGCACTGGTGTACAAACCAAGCTCTGAAATTATGGCCCTCGCCATCACTAAAGAAAATTAAATCGATGCAATCTGTAGACCATGTAGCTTTTAATTAGTGGCTTCCGCCTCCTAATTGGTTTCTCTAAGATTCCCCCACCCTAATTTAGGATCCGACCAATTGGCTGTGCTGTATTTAGCAGGCTTTGTTGGTCTTAGGAGAAACCGTACACCGTAATCAAGGGCCGGAATGCACGTTTTAAAGGGCAACACAAGCAATCTGTGTTAGCAAACACAACCTCAGTCAAAGTTATTTTTACTGTGCAGTCTCAAGGTCCTCTGGTGGAAAACAGTTCTGCTGCAGCACCTCAGATTTAAAATGCACTTTTCTGGTTTAGCAATTGTAACTGATAAAATACATTTCCTTCATGGCTGATGGGTGCATTTACTGGACACTATTGCTGCAAGGGGAAAACAAGTAGAGCTTAATTTGTGTAAAAGCTAACGACAACAGCTATGCAAAATGGCTGCTGGAAAGTCTATTATTCAAATACAAATGTTTCCAGTCCACCTTACAACCGAGCCACGTTCTTTGCATACAACAACCGTATCAAACGAGTAAAAACACAGAATGCCACAAGGCTAAAGTTCACTATGGCATGCTTATATCTGCGTGTATAACCTCTTTAGCGTTTTTTCTCATCAGAAACTCTGCAAGTAAACACTCCCATGTTGCTGTTCTGTTGGTGCTGTTGTTTCTCCATGACATAGGACGTATGCAAACTAAATGGTACACTTCTCCGGATCTTTCCCACTAATGTTGTGTGTTCCCTCGCTGAAGAAATAAAAACAGACCTGGATCGCATCTCCCTATGTCTTATTGATGCTGACAAGGGGAGATAAACCATTGGTTGTGGACATGGCCAGTCGATAACTCCAATCAAATTTGTTTCTAAACAACGCGGGCTCTCTAGACCAAACATTGTGGGAAACTAAAAGTGAGAGACAGAAACAGAGACGGAGGAGGAAAGCAGAGACTGAGGAAAAGGGAGATAAAGATAGATAATGAGAAAGTGTCACTGAGCATAAAAGGTTGAATAAATAAACGAAGTGGCAGCTATCTCTGTGGGTTGAAATGACGCAAGTGAAGCTAGTAGATCTGTTGAGTTAAAAAATAATAATAATAATAATCCATTTTGGCACGTTGAGTCTTTGAAGAGATGGTGTGTATCTTGACAAGGTGCTGTCAAACTGTCACAGAGAGAGGAGGTAAAAGGAAAAAGATGGCGAGAGACAGAGTTGGAGAGAGAAACAGAAACAGCTCAAGGAAGCGAGTTAGCATGCCTTTGTAGTGTTGTAGTGAGGGTTTGTGTTGACTGGAGCCTGGCTTGTGACTCCATCATAAAAAGGCAAACCCTTTTGAGGTCAGAGACAGGTCTGGTTGCCCAGTGCTGCTGGGTAACACTGGAACGTGACCATCCCTTCTCTCCCCAGCGTCTCCCCTGGGACACCCCCCCTATGTTAGCATATTATACAAGTTATTTTAATTAATTTGGAAGATTAATTCAACAAAGTGATATTATATTATGTCTTAACAGTGTACCATTTCAGATAAGAAGAACTTATAACGCATATATTGAGGTAGCTATGTACATATACAGTGCATTCGGAAAGTATTCCGACCCCTTGACTATTTCCACAATTTGTTACATAATAGCCTTATTCTAAAATCGATTCAATTGTTGTTGTTTTTTCATCAATCTACACAAAATACCCCATAATGACGGAGCAACATTTTGAAAGTGTATTGAAGCACCATTGGCAGAGATTACAGCCTCACGTCTTATTGACTATGATGCTACAAGCTTGGCACACCTGTATTTGGGGAGTTTCTCCCATTCTACTCTGCATATCCTCTCAAGCTCTGTCAGGTTGGATGGGGAGCGTCGCTGTACAGCAATTTTCAGGTCTCTCCAGAGATGTTGGATCAGGTTCAAGTCTGGGATCTAGCTGAGCCACTCAATACATTCAGAGACTTGTCCCGAAGCCACTCCTGCATTGTCTTGGCTGTGTGCATAGGATTGTTGTCCTGTTGGAAGGTGAACCTTCGACCCAGTCTGAGGACTTGAGCACTCTGGAGCAGATATTCATTAAGGATCTTTCCGTACTTTGCTCTGTTCATCTTTCCCTCAATCCTGACTAGACTCCAGTCCCTGCCGCTGAAAAACATCCCCACGCTTCACCGTAGGGATGGTGCCAGGTTTCCTCTAGACGTGGCCACTTTACCATAAAGGCCTGATTGGTGGTGCTGCAGAGATGGTTGTCCTTCTGGAAGGTTCTCCCATCTCCACAGAGGAACTCTGAAGCTCTGCCAAAGTGACCATCGGGTTCTTGGTCACCTCCCTGATCAAGGTCCTTCTCCCCCAATTGCTGGCCGGGTTGCCAGCTCTAGGTAGAGTATTCGTGGTTCCAAACTTCTTTCATTTAAAAATGATGGAGGGCACTGTGTTCTTGGGGAACTTCAATGCAGCAGACATTTTCTGGTACCCTGCTCCAAATCTGTGCCTCGACACAATCTTGCCTCGAGGCTCTACGGACAACTCCTTCAACCTAATGGCTTGGTTTTTGCTCTGACATGCACTGTCAACTGTGGGACCTTTCCAAATCATGTCCAATCAAGTGGTAGAAAGATCTAAAGGATGATCAAAGGAAACAGGATGCACCTGAGCTCAATTTCTAGTCTCATAGCAAAGGGACTGAATACTTATGTAAAAAATTTAAACTTTTTGAATACATTTGTAAAACAAATCTAAAAACCTGTTTTCGTTTGGTCATCATGGGGTATTGTGTATAGATTGATGAGGAAAACTATTTATTTAATCAATTTTAGAAGGCTGTAACATAACAAAATGTGGAAAAGATCAAGGGGTCGGAATACTTTCCGAATGTACTGTAGGTAGGTGTAAAGTGACTTAGTCAACAGGATAAATTAATTTAGTCTCTGCGGCCAAGAAGAGGGCCATTAAGAACATAATCCTAGGGGAAACACTGTGTGTGCGCACCAAAGCAAAGCTACAGGAAATACTGTGGGGATGCTTCAAACAGAAATCAGATGCAATTAGCATGCATATAATGATATAGAGTTGAAGTCGGATGTTTACATACACTTAGGTTGGCGTCATTAAAACTTGTTTTTCAACCACCACAAATTTCTTGTTAAAAACTTCTTATGTCTGGGGGCAGTATTGAGTAGCTTGGATGAATAAGGTGCCCAGATTAAACTGCCTGCTACTCAGGCCCAGTTGCTAATATATGCATAGTATTAATAGATTTGGATCGAAAACACCCTGAAGTTTCTAAAACTGTTTGAATGATGTCTGTGAGTATAACAGAACTCATACGGCAGGCAAAAACACAAGTAAAAATCCAACCAGGAAGTGGGAAATCTGAGGTTTGTAGTTTTTCAAGTCATTGCCTATCGAATATACAGTGTCTTTGGGGTCATATTGCACTTCCTAAGGCTTCCACTAGATGTCAACAGTCTTTAGAAGCTTGTTTTAGGCTTCTACTGTGAAGGAGGGGGGAATGAGAGCTGATTGAGTCAGGGGTCTGGCAGAGTGCTATGAGTTTATGAGTTAAATTGTCCCTAGAATTTCTAAGCAAACAGCTGGAGGCAGGGCTTTCTCTTATAGAGCTCCATTTTTATGGAACGGTCTGCCTACCCATGTCAGAGACGCAAACTCGGTCTCAACCTTTAAGTCTTTACTGAAGACTCATCTCTTCAGTGGGTCATATGATTGAGTGTAGTCTGGCCCAGGAGTGGGAAGGTGAACGGAAAGGCTCTGGAGCAACGAACCGCCCTTGCTGTCTCTGCCTGGCCGGTTCCCCTCTTTCCACTGGGATTCTCTGCCTCTAACCCTATTACAGGGGCTGAGTCACTGGCTTACTGGGGCTCTCTCATGCCGTCCCTGGAGGGGGTGCGTCACCTGAGTGGGTTGATTCACTGTTGTGGTCATCCTGTCTGGGTTGGCGCCCCCTTGGGTTGTGCCGTGGCGGAGATCTTTGTGGGCTATACTCAGCCTTGTCTCAGGATGGTAAGTTGGTGGTTGAAGATATCCCTCTAGTGGTGTGGGGGCTGTGCTTTGGCAAAGTGGGTGGGGTTATATCCTTCCTGTTTGGCCCTGTCCGGGGGTGTCCTCGGATGGGGCCACAGTGTCTCCTGACCCCTCCTGTCTCAGCCTCCAGTATTTATGCTGCAGTAGTTTGTGTCGGGGGGCTGGGGTCAGTTTGTTATATCTGGAGTACTTCTCCTGTCCTATTCGGTGTCCTGTGTGAATCTAAGTGTGCGTTCTCTAATTCTCTCCCTTCTCTTTCTTTCGCTCTCTCTGAGGACCTGAGCCCTAGGACCATGCCCCAGGACTACCTGACATGATGACTCCTTGCTGTCCCCAGTCCACCTGGCCATGCTGCTGTTCCAGTTTCAACTGACCTGAGCCCTAGGACCATGCCCCAGGACTACCTGACATGATGACTCCTTGCTGTCCCCAGTCCACCTGGCCATGCTGCTGCTCCAGTTTCAACTTCCACCTGACTGTGCTGCTGCTCCAGTTTCAACTGTTCTGCCTTATTATTATTCGACCATGCTGGTCATTTATGAACATTTGAACATCTTGGCCATGTTCTGTTATAATCTCCACCCGGCACAGCCAGAAGAGGACTGGCCACCCCACATAGCCTGGTTCCTCTCTAGGTTTCTTCCTAGGTTTTGGCCTTTCTAGGGAGTTTTTCCTAGCCACTGTGCTTCTACACCTGCATTGCTTGCTGTTTGGGGTTTTAGGTTGGGTTTCTGTACAGCACTTTGAGATATCAGCTGATGTACGAAGGGCTATATAAATACATTTGATTTGATTTGATTTGAGTTAATGCAACTGCTGTGTCAGATTTCAAAAAAGCTTTAGCGAAAAAGCACACCATGCAATAACCTGAGTACGGCGCTCAGACACAAAAACAAGCCATACAGATATCCGTCATGTTGTGGAGTCAACAGAAATCAGAAATAGCATTATAAATATTCACTTACCTTTCATGATCTTCATCAGAATGCACTCCCAGGAATCCCAGTTCCTCAATAAATGTTTGATTTGTTCGATTAAGTCCATCATTTATGTCCAAATACCTCCTTTTTGTTTGTGCGTTTAGTACACAATCCAAACTCACGAGGCGCGGGCAAGTCCAGGCGAAAGTTCAGACGAAAAGTCATATTACAGTTCGTAGAAACATGTCAAACGAAGTATAGAATCAATCTTCAGGATGTTTTTATCATAAATCTTCAATAATGTTGTAGCAATTCCCTGTCTGTCTGTAGAAATGCAATGAAATGCAGCTAACTCTCACGTGAGCACACGTGTTAACAAACTATAGTTTTGGCAAGTCGGTTAGGACATCTACTTTGTGCATGACAAGTCATTTTCCCAACAATTATTTAAAGACAGATGATTTCACTTAATCACAATTCCAGTGGGTCGGAAGTTTACATACACTAAGTTTACTGTGCCTTTAAACAGATTGGAAAATTCCAGAAAATTATGGCATTGTTTTAGAAGGTTCTGATAAGCTAAATGACATTTGAGTCAATTGGAGGTGTACCTGTGGATGTACAGTTGAAGTCGGAAGTTTACATACACCTTAGCCAACTACATTTAAACTCAGTTTTCACAATTCCTGACATTTAATCAGAGTAAAAATTCCCTGTTTTAGGTCAGTTAGGATGACCACCTTATTTTAAGAATATGAAATGCCAGAATATTAGTACAGAGAATGATTTCAGCTTTTAATTCTTTCATCACATTCTCAGTGGGTCAGAGGTTTACATACACTCAATTAGTATTTGGTAGCATTGCCTTTAAATGGTTTAACTTGGGTCAAACATTTTGGGTAGCCTTCCACAAACTTCCCACGATAAGTTGGGTGAATTTTGGCCCATTCCTCCTAACAGAGCTGGTGTAACTGAGTCAGGATATTAGGCCTCGTTGCTCGCACACAATATTTGCTTGGGGTCCTTGTCAATTTGGAAGACCCATTTGTGACCAAGCTTTAACTTCCTGACTGATGTTTTGAGATGTGCTTCAATATATCCACATAATTGTCCCTCCTCATGATGCCATCTATTTTGTGAAGTAAACCAGTCCCTCCTGGAGCAAAGCACCCCCACAACATGATGCTACCACCCCCATGCTTCACGGAAGGGATGGTGTTTTTCGGTTTGCAAGCCTCACCCTTTTCCCTCCAAACATACCGATGGTCATTATGGCCAAATAGTTATATTTTTGTTTCATCAGACGAGAGGACATTTCTCCAAAAATAATGATCTTTGTCCCCATGTGCAGTTGCAAATCGTAGTCTGGCTTTTTTATGGTGGGTTTGGAGCAGTGGCTTCTTCCTTGCTGAGCGGCCTTTCAGGTTATGTCGATATAGGACTCATTTTACTGTGGATATAGATACTTTTGTACCTGTTTCCTCCAGCATCTTCACATGGTCCTTTGCTGGGGGGTCCCATGGTGTTTATACCTGCGTACTATTGTTTGTACAGATGAATGTGGTACCTTCAGGCGTTTGAAAATTGCTCCCAAGGATGAAGCAGACTTGTGGAGGTCTACAATTTTTTTCCTGAGGTCTTGGCTGATTTCTTTTGATTTTCCCATGATGTCAAGTAAAGAGGCACTGAGTTTGAAGGTAGGCCAATTCCATGCAACATTTATCAATGAAACATGACACCAAACACCATTGGAAAGAGAGGGCTGAATTATTAAGAAGCAGAAAATAAGAGGGATGTAAAAGAAAATGAGGGAAGAGGAGGGAGAGACAGAAAAAAGAGATAGACATAAAGAGAGAGGGAGGAAAGATAGAGGCTCTCTGTGTTCCTCCTTTTGCCTGCTGTCTGCGACCACTTTGCCCTAAAGCATGAACGCGAATGTTAGCCCGCCTCTCTTCTCGGTCTGTTCACAATTACCCAGCCACTAATGAATCTTCCACGAATGACTGCTTAACTGGCAGCACTGACTCCTCAGGAACAAGGGAGCTATTAGTGGAGGAATTGAGGAAGGAAGGAAAAGGGGAAAGCCAAAGGGAAGGCAGGCCAGCTCAGAGGCCCAGGCAGGGAGGGAGGGAGGGAGGAGGGCTCAGCTGCATCCCCCCCGAGGTGATGTCTTTAACAGAAGAGATCCTGGAGGAGGGAAGTGCGCTCTCCACTTTCTCCCCCCCCAGCAACCAGAGATGAAAGAGATTAGTTCTGGGTCTGGCCCGGAGGACAGTTTTTGACTGGTGAACATCTGAAATGCTTCATTTCTCAGGCAACAGGATTTAGGATGGGACCCTATGTCCTTTAGAGGTGGTAAATACATGAAAATATTTTGCGGGGCACTGTCCAAGTCGGGGGTTTGGTGCATGAGACAACTTCTGGTGTTTCCAGCCAACCGTAAATTACTTTAACTCGGAGTTTACATGTGTTTTGGAAAAAACTCCACCCACAACCCGTCAACATGAACACGCGTGCACACGCGCATACATAATTTGTATGAAAAAAAACATACAGTGCCTTGCGAAAGTATTCGGCCCCCTTGAACTTTGCGACCTTTTGCCACATTTCAGGCTTCAAACGTAAAGATATAAAACTGTATTTTTTGTGAAGAATCAACAACAAGTGGGACACAATCACGAAGTGGAACGACATTTATTGGCTATTTCAAACTTTTTTAACAAATCAAAAACTGAAAAATTGGGCGTGCAAAATTATTCAGCCCCTTTACTTTCAGTGCAGCAAACTCTCTCCAGAAGTTCAGTGAGGATCTCTGAATGATCCAATGTTGACCTAAATGACTAATGATGATAAATACAATCCACCTGTGTGTAATCAAGTCTCCGTATAAATGCACCTGCACTGTGATAGTCTCAGAGGTCCGTTAAAAGCGCAGAGAGCATCATGAAGAACAAGGAACACACCAGGCAGGTCCGAGATACTGTTGTGAAGAAGTTTAAAGCCGGATTTGGATACAAAAAGATTTCCCAAGCTTTAAACATCCCAAGGAGCACTGTGCAAGCGATAATATTGAAATGGAAGGAGTATCAGACCACTGCAAATCTACCAAGACCTGGCCGTCCCTCTAAACTTTCAGCTCATACAAGGAGAAGACTGATCAGAGATGCAGCCAAGAGGCCCATGATCACTCTGGATGAACTGCAGAGATCTACAGCTGAGGTGGGAGACTCTGTCCATAGGACAACAATCAGTCGTATATTGCACAAATCTGGCCTTTATGGAAGAGTGGCAAGAAGAAAGCCATTTCTTAAAGATATCCATAAAAAGTGTTGTTTAAAGTTTGCCACAAGCCACCTGGGAGACACACCAAACATGTGGAAGAAGGTGCTCTGGTCAGATGAAACCAAAATTGAACTTTTTGGCAACAATGCAAAACGTTATGTTTGGCGTAAAAGCAACACAGCTCATCACCCTGAACACAACATCCCCACTGTCAAACATGGTGGTGGCAGCATCATGGTTTGGGCCTGCTTTTCTTCAGCAGGGACAGGGAAGATGGTTAAATTGATGGGAAGATGGATGGAGCCAAATACAGGAACATTCTGGAAGAAAACCTGATGGAGTCTGCAAAAGACCTGAGACTGGGACGGAGATTTGTCTTCCAACAAGACAATGATCCAAAACATAAAGCAAAATCTACAATGGAATGGTTCAAAAATAAACATATCCAGGTGTTAGAATGGCCAAGTCAAAGTCCAGACCTGAATCCAATCGAGAATCTGTGAAAGAACTGAAAACTGCTGTTCACAAATGCTCTCCATCCAACCTCACTGAGCTCAAGCTATTTTGCAAGGAGGAATGGGAAAAATGTCAGTCTCTCGATGTGCAAAACTGATAGAGACATACCCCAAGCGACTTACAGCTGTAATCGCAGCAAAAGGTGGCGCTACAAAGTATTAACTTAAGGGGGCTGAATAATTTTGCACGCCCAATTTTTCAGTTTTTGATTTGTTAAAAAAGTTTGAAATATCCAATAAATGTCGTTCCACTTCATGATTGTGTCCCACTTGTTGTTGATTCTTCACAAAAAAATACAGTTTTATATCTTTATGTTTGAAGCCTGAAATGTGGCAAAAGGTCGCAAAGTTCAAGGGGGCCGAATACTTTCGCAAGGCACTTTATTCTGATTTCGGTACTGACTCCAAGGAGCTTCTCAAACTATAAGTCATCTCAACCTGAAGTCTGACACGGACTGTTCGTGTGACAGCTAGGTAAAACTTTAACAGATTAGATGAAACCTCTTTGACAAATAAGAAGTTGGGGCCAAACTATACCAATTGGTGCTCATGCAACTAGTGAGAAAAGTGACAAACCAATGCTTACACAGAGACATGAAACAGTGAAATAGCGTTGAGAAAAGAACACACATACTGTACACATATGAGAGTGAACACCCACACACACACACACTTATGACCCAGGCACATTTCACAGGACCATTTATCAAGTTAAAGTCCAGGTAGCAGCTAATGGACCCCCCAACAGATATTTATGTAGTTTAGGGCTGTCCGAAATGTAAAAAAGAACAGACTGAGAGTCTGTTCTTTCGAACCAATTGATTGGCCGGAATATTAAAACGGGTATTTTTCCATATATAGACACACTATGTTTGAATAAAATCAACTATATGTAGGCTACTGAGCTTGTCTGATGCTTTAAGCACTGCAATTAAAAAATTTAAAAGACACACAAAATACTAGAGGGAGCTAAAGATCAATATAGCCTAACCAGAAGAAGAAAGAAACTCCTCCCACTGCCCGCTGCTGCTGGCCTTCGCAGATTCTGCCATTATGCTCCTGAAGTTGCTGGTAATAGACTACACCAGCGGTTGACAACCTTTTCCATTTGAAGTGACAAGTTATCGTACCATTTCTACAATTCTGCGTGGCAGTTATGACTTTCATATTTTCATGGAACAGTTTAATTTAAAATAAAATCGTAACATCTCAAAATCAATGACATGTGGTTAATCAAAATTGTATCTAAATTAACATGATACAAATGTTAAAGTAACTTATATTGCCATTGCCAATATGTAAAAATAGCCTACAAAAATCCAACAAAGAAAAACATTGCAGTCCACAGTTGTGGAAACATTTATCAATATTCATCAACATTCATCAATACAAATATTGTGATGAAAATAAATATCCTATAAAATTTGCTACGTATTGCCTATCTGCAAGGAACTTGACACATTGTATCAACTATTAATTTGGTCTGGCCCAAAGCTAGTGTTAGCACACTTGCAACATTATATAAAATATTCTGGGTCCTCAAGAGTTTCACACCAGCGAGCTCCAGACAGACAGAAACACCTGTAGGTTATTTGCACAAAAGATAAGTAATCAGGTAGCCCTATTTTATTACGTATCCACCGGATCAGAGCATGAACATTTTTCAAATAGGCTACATTGAGGAACTATTGACATTCTCAAAGGAAGTAAAAACAGACTTTGTTACCTTGCTGTTTGAGACGAAGAAAAAAATTACTTTAAATTACTTTACAGTGACGGTGGGTTAAGACAATCAGATGAAGGCTAAATGTACTACTGTTGAGCCATCTCCGTGGCCCGCACAATGGATTAGTCCACTCAGACAGGCATGAATCAGACAGGTGTCTCGTGTGCTGTACATTTATTTTTCATATATTTGCCACTGCTCAACAACAAAAATAATGGTTGATCAACAGCCTATTGACAAAACAATTGACCAGTTGACTAAATGGGTTCAGCCCTAATGTATAGTACCAGTCAAAAGTTTGAACACACCTACTCATTGAAGGGCTTTTCTTTATGCTTACTATTTTCTACATTGTAGAATAATAGTGAAGACATCAACTATGAAATAACACATATGGAATCATGTAATAACCAAAAAATACTTTTTGTTAACTACATTTTATATGTTAGATTCTTCAAAGTAGCCACCCTATGCATTGATGACAGCTTTGCAACATCTTGGCATTATCTCAACCAGCTTCACCTGGAATGCTTTTCCAACAGTCTTGAAGGAGTTCCCAAATGCTGAGCAATTGTTGGCTGCTTTTCCTTCACTCTGCGGTCCAACTCATCTCAATTGGGTTGAGGTCGGGGGATTGTGGAGGCCAGGTCATCTGATGCAGCACTCCATCACTCTCCTTCTTGGTCAAATAGCCCTTACACAGCCTGGAGGTGTGATGGGTCATTGTCCTGGTAAAAAGCAAATGATAGTCCCACTAAGCACAAACCAGATGGGATGGCGTAGCGCTGCAAAATGCTATGTTAGCCATGCTGGTTAAGTGTGCCTTGAATTCTAAATAAATCACACAGTGTCACCAGCAAAACGCACCAACACACCTCCACCTCCATGCTTCACAGTGGGAACCACACATGCGGACAATTTGGACTCATCAGACCAAAGGAAGGATTTCCACCTGTCTATTGTCCATTGCTTGTGTTTCTTGGCCCAAGCAAGTCTCTTCTTTTTATTGGATTCCTTTAGTAGTGGTTTCTTTGCAGCAATTCGACCACGGAGGCCCGATTCACACAGTCTCCTCTGAACATTTGATGTTGAGATGTGTTTGTTACTTGAACTCTGCAAAGCATTTATTTGGGCTGCAATTTATGAGGCTGGTCACTCCAATGAACTTATCCTCTGCAGAAGAGGTAAATGTGGGTCTTTCTTTGCCGTGGCGGTCCTCAGGAGAGCCAGTTACATCATAGCGCTTGATGGTTCTTGCGACTGCACTTGAAGAAACTGTCAAAGTTCTTGTCATTTTTCTGATTGACTGACCAGCCATAATATGGACTTGGTCGTTTATCAAATAGGGCTATCTTCTGTATACCACCCCTATATGGGAAGCAGGTAGCCTAATGGTTAGAGCGTTGGACTAGTAACCGAAAGGTTGCAAGTTCGAATCCTCGAGCTGACAAGGTAAAAATCTGTTGTTTTGCACCTGAACAAGGCAGTTAACCCACTGTTTCTAGGCCGTGATTGAAAATAAGAATTTGTTCTTAACTGACTTGCCTAGTTAAAGATAAAATTGATACCTTTTCACAACACTCAAACGCATTAAGAAGTAAAGAAATTCCACAAAGTATTGTCTACTGAACTGTACATGGTAAACAGTAAGTGGAACTTCACATGTTGTAAAGAAAACTCCCCCGGAGCCACAAAATGGCCGAATTAGGGCAATGCGCAGCACCCACAAACACCTTGAAAACTTGCTCTGTACAGTAAGTGACCTCCGTCGCAGCCAAAACTACTCTTTCCCGTAGGCTTGTACTATCTATAGTATGACAGAATCAGCAGTTAGCTACCAACAGCTGGCAGACATTTTTACATTTGGTTAGTTGTATCCGTGTTATTTAGATGGAGCTAAATGTGCAATAGCTAGCATAGAGGTAGCAAGCTAGCTCTTTCACTTACCCAGTTGACCTCCATGATCACTGAAACCCATGATAATGCTCTGTCTCTGCTGGTGCTGCTGGCTGTTTGAGATGCTTTAGAAGCCACATTGATGGTAGGGACAGAATCCACTTTGAGAAGCAACTTTGTGTTGAAGCACTCCTTCCATTGTTGATAGCCATGGAAGTTCTCAGGGATGAAATGTGCCCTGCAGATTGATGAGTAGATACCCAATTCACCCAGTTTCCACTAGTTACCACAGCCACATTTAAGGTAAGGCATAATGTTAGCAGTGTGGTTAAAAGGACCAATTTGACCACCTCATTCTCACAAATTTATTTCTTTAACCTTTTTAATACACAATGTGATGCTGACCGAGGGGCATTGTGGAATTACTTTTTCCGAAATTAGAGTTGATTTGGAGAAAACCTCAGACCCAACTTTTAGAACAACATTATAATATAACAATAGATTTAAGAGTTTATAATTTGGGAACTTTTTCTTGGGGTGCTCTAAGTTCCTATTATATGTGTTTCTGGCATTAAGAAATAAGTGATACACTCCCTTTAAGAGAGTACATGTGTTGGCATGTCCTCTTTCCAGTGTGGCTGCAAAGTCCCAGCAACAGCATTTGGGAAAGACCTCCAACATATTTGTTCCGTGGTTTATTACTGGCCCTTGCCACGCCTGACCCCAGGGTTCCCCCACTTTGAAGATGATTTAACGATGATTCCACCCTTCACAAGCCACTGCCAGTGGACACTAGCACTGAACTGAGGAATTTCATGGAAAGAAATGTTCCTTTAAAAAAAAAAGTAGATACAACTAGTCTGTTGTTTTAAGACTCAAGGAAATAATTAATTACAGTGCTAAGCTATGTAAGCACATTGCATTTAAATTGATAGAAAGCATTTAAAGGGACGGGATTCTTTCTTGAAACTTTGGATATTGAAAACTACCAGTAAGCAATCTATGACCACAGGATCCAATCTCAAATTGATGTCAAATTGCACAGATTGGACTGTCGCCTCATACGAAACGTTCAGGAAAATCCCACTTGAAAAAGTCACAAAGCAGTTTGTGCAATAGTTGCACTACAAGAACAACCCATGTCAGAACTTGGATTTAATCTCACGTCAGAAAAGCAACACAACTGTCCCCATTTCCTCTGCAAACATGCTAAAACACATAGAACCCCAATATGTTTTTCCCAATGTATTTTCACAGTGAAACTAACATACAAATGTGGCTTTATATTCCAGCATTATGAATTTGAGATCTAATGTTTCATACAAGGTGATAGTACAGAATGTTACCTTTTATTTGAGGGAAAATACATACATATTATATAGAAATTAAAGTACTTTATGTATCTGGTCCCCCCCCCCCATGTGAAGAAGTCATAAGTATTTGGACAAATGCACTTATAGTGTATCAAAGTAGCGAAAGGTTTTGTATTTGGTCCCATATTCCTTGCACGCAATGACTATATCAAGCTGTAAAACTGCACATTTCTTCTCTCCTCCCCATGGGGAAACTTGTAGAATTGCCGCAAACTTGCTTTAAAATGGCTCCATTTTCTCTACAGCCCAAGGCAAAATGTGTAGAATTGCACGAAAATAACTTTAAACCTTTAATATTTCTCCATGTTTCGCCCCAATATTAACTGAATGGCGAATGATGACTGAAGTCATTTTCTTTCTAAGTGAGTAGATAAGATATTTCTAAACACTTCTAAATTAATCCTGATAATGCCATGATTAAGAAAAATCAGGAATTAACCAGGAATGATGATGAGTGAGATGCCGTTCAGAGGCTACAACAAAACATGTTAACCACTCACCATTACCAATAAAAGGGCAGGTTAGCATTTTTTGAGGAGTATCTTTGTGCCTCTGTATGCTTATCCATAATCATGGTAGCATCCACATGAATGTAAAAGTGTTCAGAAACAGCTTCTACTTACAATAAAAACACATGATTCACTATTCGGTTCCTATTGGGCAAAACATAATCCCTAACACAGCCGAAACAAACCGCAAACGCATCCAACAAGTTTGTAGAGTTACACGCTTGATTTAGGGATATGGGACCAAATACAAAACTTTTGACTACTTTAATACACTAAGTGAATTTGTCCAAATACTGCTGACTTCTTCAAATGGGGGGACTTAGATAGATAAAGTGTTTATTTCTAAATGGTAAAACAGATTAGAATAACCTCAAATAAAAGGTGACTGTCCAAATACATATGAAGGAGAGTGTAGTTAACCAGCAGTAAGATATATACAGCTCCAGAACACGGAAACATTACTCCCGCTCTGACAGCCAAATGGGCCTCGCAGAAGAGGCTTGGTTTGATTTAATTTCACTTACAATGGGTAACTTAAATCTTGATGATAAATCTTGATGAAGATGACTGGGCTGATTGAGGATATACTTTGGGATACCGTTACCATCTCTCCGGCAGCGCCTCCAAATCGTCGCTCAGATAATAGCTCATTTGTTAGCTGCCCAAACAGCACTAGCACTAACCTGTTCCGTTTATGAATGGACAGCAATACCCTCAGTCGCATGTTACTATACCCCGCTCCCATTTAAATCCCCCAAACTTACACCTAATCCACCTGTAAGCGCCTCTTAATGTGGTGTCGGGATCCCCCGGCCAGGGTGATCTATTCTGGGGGGCTTTTGGAGAAACACAAAAGGCGGTGTTATTAGGAGGTAGCCCCTCCCAGGTCCCCTGTTGGGCTGCTGTGGACCTGGATCTATGGCTGTATGATGGAGGTGAGGACTGATGAGTCATGCAGCTCCCAGCTCCCTGGCTGTTAGTGTGGGGAGCACTGGGAAGTAGGGAAGAGTTGGGTCGTTTAGGTGTTTTTGTCTTTGCACGTCTCAAATGTGCAGTCAAATAAGGTCCCTGCCCAAACTTCCACTGCACTCCTGAGGCTTAAAGTGAAGTGAATTAAATGGGACAACAAGACGCTTTCTCTTCTATGCACAAATACACCAAATGCAAGAGAAGGATGTGCTCTCCACTCGTCACCTCAAGACTTCACAGCAAAAGAATTAGACCTTCACCTCAACATGTACCATGGTATATGTACTTTAAACCTAAAAACCTACACCTCAATGAGTACATTGATTTATACATTTCCCGTTAGACTCGACAAAGCTCCAATGAGAGAGCGGGGAAGAGAAGAGAAGCTCTCCAGTGGGATTGTGGAGGGGTTTAGGCACAGCATTTATGAGAATAAACGAGATTTCCTGAACTGAAAGCATTCCAAGGCCCTGGTGGTCTCTGCTCGCCAAGAGGCAAGACGACACACGCTGGAGATGTCTCCCTCACCATCCCTCTCTCTCGCTCACCAAAACAGAGGAGCAGCCGGTGGAAGTGGAATGTGCGTATTAGTTCATTGTCATTTAGTATTTTGTATTATCTATGCATGCTCTGCTACTCCCAATGTGGAGAGCACATCATCAACCGCCTTTCAAGTTGAAAAGAAGCATGCAACGACCAGGACTATGTTTAATACACTGCCACCGCATGAAAAGGAGCAAAATGTGATGAATCGCATTAAACTGTCCTCATAATTATACATTTAAATCAGCGTAATTTGGTGCATGGCGTGATCAGAGTTTTTGGTATCCTGGCGGGGGCTTGACTGATGTTGTCAGTTCTACTACAGTGAAAATACGCTGATTTGCTCGGGTTCTGTTGATTTGCTTGATGGTATTCTAAAACGTACACTGTAATCTGACACTAATACAGCCCTTGAAGTTTGATACTTGCCTGGGGATAAACCCCACCCCTCCCCTCCCAGAGCTCATCCCTCCCCTGCTGGTATCCCGTTGCCTGGGCGCACACACACACACACACACACACACACACACACACACACACACACACACACACACACACACACACACACACACACACACACGCACGCAAGCAAAATCTCCCATTTGTTTTCGTTTGCCACTGAGCTACATCTGTAGCTGGTGTCTTTTCACGTAACTGATTTCGACAGGCGAAAGAGTGAGAATTGGGGTAAAATGCTGTATCATTTACCAGTAAACAGAGATCCTAATACTTTGAAATAACATTGACAGCCAAGCTTTCAGAGAGACATCCTGTGCTGTGCAGCACCACCCTATTGAGAAGTGTACAGTCAGGAAAACAGTGAATGAACTCTAATCCTTTAAGACAGCACAAATAGAAATTCCATCATGGTTGGCTCACCTTGAGTGAGAGACAGAGATAGAGTGAGAGAGAGGCAGTGAGGCAGAGAAAGAGGGATAGAACAAGAAAGAGAAACGGATAAAAAAATAGGTAAAGCTCGGGGAAGATAACCAAAACACAATAAAATATGGCCTGTTTTGACTGGAGGGCTTATTACTATGCTCTTTTAGCTAATATTGATTTCTTGCCAGGTCAAGGTTGGGCCCAGGTAGGCTTCTGTTGGATGAGTGGTAACACAGGAGGAGTGCATCATTCAAACAGTGAGAGTCACCCATGACCAGTGTGCTAGGTGGATATAGTTGATAGTTCCCCATGTTGGAGTGAAGAGCCAAAGGAGACATATTTATAAAACGTGAGAATGTTTACGTCTGGTCAAAGGTCAATGAAGAGTTGAAGACACATTTTCACAACAGACTGTTCTTGTTTCAAAGACTAAATGCACTTCTGTCGCCCAAAACAATGGCACTTAAAAGCAAAGTCTATGATGGGATGTCTGGGAATGCCATCTGGTTGAATGGTGATTGGCGGTGTGGTAGGTTTCTAAGGCAAAACAAAATTGGCGTCAGCAGGCAACTCTGTGATACAATCCTTTTCACCGATATACCAAAGACTACAAGAAACTTTATTAAAAAGGTCAAGGCACATTTGTGGCTAAGGGCTTTTTATAGGCTTGGGAACCTGGAGCTAGAAATAAAGGCTCGTATTCACATATTTACAAACTGGCCCACAAATTACAGACTAGGGCAATTAGACTCTGATTACGATTAGAAATGTCCAACGTTGACCATTGGCTTGAAAAATACTGACAGATGTTCAGTGATCTCATATTCTGCAGTCGTGTGTCTGTTTGCATATATATATCAACAGCTCAAGTCCAGCTCCTCTAAAACATTAGCAAACACAAGGCATGACTAATGTTGAGATGTGGTGGTGGAGTTTTCAAATTAAAAACCTTTGCTTTTATTTCAGTTTTTTTCGTTCCCCCTTAAAGACACTAGGAAACATGCAATTAGTTATGAACCTTTTTTCCAACCTACGGTTATTAACAAAGTTCTGAGAAGAAAAGGTGAGAGGGGTCAGATTCCGTCATTTTGCAATCTTGTGTGGCAAATTTTAATTTACTGGGGGGAGGTAGTTTGGTCCATTTTGGAGGTTTAAACACTGCTCTTTGGGAAGCTGCAAGTATTAGGCCGCAGATTAAAACGCTTATAAGGACTCTTTCAAGATGCACAAGGGAGGCATACCAATTACCAATGGTGACATGCAGACTGTGTAAAAGTACAGTGTTCAGAGAAAACTAAATGTGTCTGAGGGCAGTATGTGTTGGGGTTCCAACCTCGAGCATAACTTTGCAATCTCCTGCATGTGTGCCTTTATTTTTGCACTCATGGGCCTTAGCCTTCGCTCTTGCCATCGTAGAATGCTAAATGTCATTGTGTAGAACAACCTAATAGCCAATGGAACCAGCAAAATGCTAACATGTTTAGAATAAAATATGTAAAACAAAAGTCCACAGGACTAATAGCTCGACATAATTGTTTATGGCGGAACAGTACCTGATGTGGCGCCATCTCCTGTTCACAAAATAAACTACACAAGCCCTGTGTTGATTGGAGGGAGGGGATTATTAAAAGAAGCATGAAACACCACACATCTGTTATCCACAGACCTGATAAGAGCCCAGTCGGTAACTTCTGGTTAAAAACAAACTCCATCTGGCAGTAATCACATTCACTGTAGCATTCCCACCTCCTGATAGAAGGGTGGGAGCTCAACACATATTATGTTAAATAAATAGGTTATTCAGTAGAACAACAAACCAACATTATCCTTCCTCAAGGAAAAAGTGTGCACGTGTGTGTGAAGGGGTGGGTCGGGGGGGGGAGGGGGGCTGTTTTAGATGGACAGCTGCTACAAAAACAGAGTGACACAAGGCTAGGGGGCTCTTCTCCAAAGCAGGCTGGGTAAATAGAATAGTGCCACTCATCAATCGTCACAGGAGACTCAAAATGGGTCAAAGGCGGGATGGGGCGATTGGTGCAATACAAAACTGTGGGAATTCTGTATGATTATTTATCGGTATGAAATAGTGATAGTTATTTAACACAAACAGGTTGTGTAAACAGTCTAGGCTGTATTTGTTGGAATTATTTGTGAGAGAAAGGCGAGCTCCCTTTCCACGGTGGAGCCAGTTCTAAAAGCTGGCTTAAGGAGGTAGATAAGTAGGAAGTAGACACTTGACTCGGTTAGTGACTGAGAGACAAAAGCAGACCCACCCAAACTACATTATGCCCCATAAGTACATGCATACTCCCTGTCCCCCCCCCACTCGGTCCATCAAACTAAGAAGTCCCTGTGCTCCATCAATCTGCCGACAATGTGCCTCATTGACACCCAAACATCCCATTAATCTTCATTTGTCTCATCATATCCTGCCATTCTCATGGAAATGGCCGCCTATTCCTGTGTGTTGACAGTGTGGGGGTGGTGGTGGTGGTGGTGTGTAAGTAGGGTGCCAGACCAAGGGAAGGGGGACCATAGAAAGTGCCGCTCCATTTGGCGGCTTGCGTTTCCCATCACGCCTAATGTGTTTTGCATTCAAATAGCACCCCCTACTACCCCCTTGGTAGGGGGGGGCAGGCTAATCTGATTTCTCAGCTGTCTGGGATCCCTGCTTCCTGACAGCAGCAGCAGGGTTGGCTTGGTGGGGCTGCTGAGGATGCCTGGGGTTTCTCATGCACCCCTCCCAGGGGCTCGAACCCCAACTGCCCACAGAGCTTGGAGTGGCAGGCCAGGCAGTAGCAGGGGAGGAGGAAGGAAGGAAATGGTCTTCAGTTGCTAGGCAGGCCAGGGATGTGTCAATTCTCCACCAGTGGCCCTGGAGGAGACTTCCAGCTGTTCAGCTGTCCATAAGGAAGCACTATGAGGGTTTATCCCACCATGGGGCCTCAACAGTGGGAGCAGGAGGAAGTTCCCCCTCGGCACTGGACTAAATAAAGGATATCTTCAGTTTAAAGTTTTCCCCCTCCTAATCACTCTTACTTTCTGATAAGAGCAGAGAGACGATTACATTTCAGAAAGCAGAGTATGTTCATAAGCAGCAAGTGCATACATAAATGGAGGAGAGAGGAAGACGGAAAAGAGGGAGATGAGGGAAGGCTACAGAGAGCGAGAATGAGATAGAGCAAGCTGTAAAAGCCTATAGTGCCTGTGAAGAGCCAGGCCCTTTTTCCTGGGTGTGTTTTGACAGGGCCCAGGCTCTGTCTTTGATCAGCACTCATGAAGTTTCATTAAGAGACAGATGGAGGATAAGGAGGATGGGAAGCAGAAAGAAAGAGAGAGAGAGAGAGGGAGGGAGAGGGAGCAGGAACTCTGCTGGATCTACCTTATCTATCATGTCGGGACGGTTGGTGGCGGCCAGCACGGTGACGTCCCGGAGTTGCTCGATGCCGTCCATCTCTGTCAGGAGCTGGGCCAGGACCCGGTCCCCTACGCCACCAGACCCCGAGGAGCTGAGAGAGCGAAGGGGAGAGAGAGGAGGGGGTGTACAAATGGAGAGGTGGGGGGGGTGACAGGGGGGGAGGAGAGAAGGGAGATATGACAAGACCTTTAACCAAAAATGTGTCTGTTCAAGTTGTCATGTCACAGTCCCTGCACTGAGAAATAGTAAGGTGTTTATTTTCCATAGCACAGTGTAGTGTCTTTCCCTCCCGTTTCTGCTCCCCACCTCTGTCAGACACACACGCACACACACTCTCTCTCTGTCGCTGTTCACAGGGCCGGCGGAAGTGCCACACGTCATTACCACAGACAAGGCCTCAGAGGAACACAAAAGAGACCTGTCACTGTGTTATGACCCTGGGAGGAAGAGAAAAAAAGGCCTTGCGACTAAGAGAGAAATCTGCCATGCTGCTTCCACCTTTCTCTTTCATTCTCTATGGACCCAATGCCTCCCTTCTTTTCCCCCTCTCCCCTTTCTCTTTATGCGCCTGTCTCCAATGGTCTCTCGGCCTCTCTCCATCTTCTTTTCTCTGTTTCAGTATCAGAAAACTCATCCCGACAGACGCCCCTGCATCAAGCAAATTTGAAAGGCAGGGGTCAAAGAATTGCATTACAATCCGGTCAATTCGGGCATGCAGTTAAATTAGAACATCTCTAGTGTAAGTGGGGCATTTTGACAGGTCGAATACCATATCCAGTCCATTCCTGAGTTGACTTAAGTTGACCCCCGAGCTGATATATACAGTTGATGACGGAAGTTTACATACACTTAGGTTGGAGTCATTAAAACTTGTTTTTCAACCACTCCACAAATTTCTTGTTAACAAACTATAGTTTTGGCAAGTCGGTTATGACATCTACTTTGTGCAAGGAATTTTTCCAACAATTGTTTACAGACAGATTATTGCTCTTATAATTCACTGTATCACAATTCCAGTGGGTCAGAAGTTTACATACACTAAGTTGACTGTGCCTTTAAACAGCTTGGAGAATTCCAGAAAATGATGTCATGGCTTTAGAAGCTTCTGATAAGCTAATTGACATCATTTGAGTCAATTGGAGGTGTACCTGTGGATGTATTTCAAGACCTACCTTCAAACTCTTTGCTTGACATCATGGGAAAATCAAAAGAAATCAGCCAAGACCTCAGAAAAAAATGTTTAGATCTCCACAAGTCTAGTTCATCCTTGGGAGCAATTTCCAAATGCCTGAAGGTACCACGTTCATCTGTACAAACAATAGTACGCAAGTATAAACACCATGGGACCACGCAGTCGTCATACCGCTCAGGAATGAGACGCATTCTGTCTCCTAGAGATGAACGTACTTTGGTATGAAAAGTGCAAATTAATCCCAGAACAAAAGCAAAGGACCTTGTGAAGATGCTGGAGGAAACAGGTACAAAAGTATCTATATCCACAGTAAAACGAGTCCTATATCGACATAACCTGAAAGGCCGCTCAGCAAGGATGAAGCCACTGCGCCAAAACCGCCATAAAAAAGACAGACTACGATTTGCAACTGCACATGGGGACAAAGATCGTACTTTTTGGAGAAATCTCCTCTGGTCTGATGAAACAAAAAATAACTGTTTGGCCATAATGACCATCGTTATGTTTGGAGGAAAAACGGGGAGGCTTGCAAGCTGAAGAACACCATCCCAACCGTGAAGCATAGGGGTGGCAGCACTCATTGTGGGAGTGCTTTGCTTCAGGAGGGACTGGTGCACCTCACAAAATAGATGGCATCATGAGGGAGGAAAATTATGTGGATATATTGAAGCAACATCTCAAGACATCAGTCAGGAAGTTAAAGCTTGGTTGCAAATGGGTCTTCCAAATGGAAAATGACCCCAAGCATTCTTCCAAAGTTGTGGCAGGACAACAAAGTCAAGGTATTGGAGTGGCCATCACAAAGCCCTCACCTCAATCCTATATAAAATTTGTGGGCAGAACTGAAAAGGTGTGTGCGAACAAGGAGGCCTACAAACCTGACTCAGTTACACCAGCTCTGTCAGGAGGAATGGGCCAAAATTCACCCAACTTATTGTGGGACGCTTGTGGAAGGCTACCCGAAACGTTTGACCCATGTTAAACAATTTAAAGGCAATGCTATCAAATACTAATTGAGTGTATGTAAACTTCTGACCCACTGGGAATGTGATTCAAGAAATAAAAGCTCAACTATTATTCTGACATTTCACATTCTTAAAATATGGTGCTGATCCTAAATGACCTAAAACAGGGAATTTTTACTTGGATTAAATGTCAGGAATTGTGAAAAACCGAGTTCAAATGTATTTGGCTAAGGTGTATGTAAACTTCCGACTTCCGACTTGGGCCATATGACACTGCAGGTTGCAGTTGAATCGCATGTATGAGTTATGCACACTGTTTAGTTTTGTGATCATGGACATCATAAGAGAAGTTTGGAGCTAAATCCCACTTCAAGTATTGCAAGTACGTCAGCAGACACAAAATGTCACCCTACATGCACTAAATGGCAATATGGTTTTGGAAAGAATAGACACTGTGACCCATCCCAGGCTCTGTCCAATTAGGCTTGAGAGAAGGCCATGTTTGAACCATATCTGGAGTGGTCTTTTGTCTGGTCCTAAACCACTGACTTTCAGTGGGGGTTTATCGGGAAGTTGGCCTCATATTTAGCTTCCCCCATCTGCTGTGGCGTGCACAATGAAGCGCTTGTCTGCCGCGGCCTGTGTCCTCTCTCTGTCCATTTTTTTCTTCTTCCTGAAGCCACAGATGTTCCCAGTGCCATCCCATTGAGGCGCCTCCGGACAGACTGGCTCTTCTGTTTGTCAGGGTGTACGTGCATGCTCGTGTGTGCATGCGCTAGTGAACTGTCTCCATGGGAACTCTACAGCCGGCTTTATCAGTGTAATTATTGTACAGACTTGGGGGACTATAGACAGTCAGTCATTCAAAGAGTCATTGTTCTCATTTCTGAGAAGAAATACCTACCTTCCTCTTTCTCCAGCAAGAGCGTCAATCTCATCGAAGAACACAATGGAGGGTGCGACAGCTCTGGCCTTCCTAAACAACTGGTATTGACATATGCCAACATATATAGAGAGACACGCATTAATATATAGTAGACCCCGATTCTGCATATACATTGTACTGTAGAACATGTGTCAAACTCATTCCACGGAGGGGCGAGTGCCCGGTTATCGCTCCACCCTTGTACTTGACTGATGAATTAAGGTCACTAATTAGTAAGAATCTCCCCTCATCTGGTTGTCTAGGTCTGAATTGCAAGGAAAAACCCAAAACCTGCGGACACTCGGCCCTCTGTGGAATGAGTTTGATACCTCTGCTGTAGAATATTAAATCAATTTATTTTAAATGTAAGTAGTCCACATATTCAGTGTATTTGGTGTACTGTATGACAGACAATGAAAGTTGGCCTGGTACTCACCTCTCTGACAGCTCTCTCAGACTCCCCTACATATTTACTCAGTAACTCTGGACCCTGAAAGAGACAGAGGGAAGTTGGTTCTCCTGTCCAGTGATTCATTATAGGACCAGGAGTGTTCCATACGAGGGAAAACCTTGGACCGTAGTTATAGAGTACAACCATTAATATCAATATAAACACTAATGATACACCTAATAACACTGTTTACCTAACTACAAGCTAGCCTCACCACTAATTTCTGACAGGAACACACCAAAACAACAATGAACAAACCACTGAGAAGTTATTAACAGCCCGCCAAGAAATCTTTCAGACATGAAAGGGATAGTTATTTAAGGGATAGAGGGGAAGGGAGAAAAAAAAAAAGAAAAACAATAATTGAGAAGGAAGGCAAAGAGGACCAAGGAGGTAGGGTAAGTAAAGCTGCTGTGGCCACTCTGCACCCTCCATCCGAGGCAGATAAACATCCCCTCAGGCCGTCAGGACGCACTTCCTTCCCCTGCAATCCACCCTTTTCAACACCTCTGAGCTGGCAGGGACACAACACTTAAACGGCAGCCCTTTTGTCTCCTCAGAACACAACAGCGTTGTGGAGACTGACTCATTTATCCCCAGTTCCTCTGTGGTGGTGTGGCCAGGCCGGGTCTGGGCTTGATAATGTATGAAGTGTGTTTATTTTACCAGCTAAAACAGCACATTTTAAAGTGTCCTTTTATTGCCCGCAGCACAAGATGCACCTGTGTAATGATCATGCTGTTTAAGTTAAATTAAGGTTAAATAAAATAAATACAATCAACTTCTTGATATGTCACACCTGTCAGGTGGATTGGATAGACTATCTTGGCAAAGGAGAATTGCTCACTAACAGGGATGTAAACAAATTTGTGCACAATATTGGAGATAAATAAGGTGTTTGTGCATATGGAAATCAACACTTTACATGTTGTGTTTATATTTTTGTTTAGTATAGGTACATTTCTATGTAGCTATGTATTAGATAAATGCCTCTATTGGCTCCTGTGTGGCGCAGGGGTCTAAGGCACTGTATCTCAGTGCTAGAGGCATCACTACAGACCCTGGTTCGATCCTGTATCACAACCGTCCGTGTTTGAGTGTCCCATAGGGCGGAGCACAATTGGCCCAGCGTCTTCCAGCTTTGGCCGGGGTAGGCCGTCATTGTAAATAAGAATTTGCTCTTAACTGACTTGCCAAGTTAAATTAAGGTTGAATAAAAAAAATCGGTGTGTGAGACAACATGATAATGAAGTGTTAGGGTTTTACTGTACAAGACAGAAGTAGTATAAAGTATAGTAAAGCACGGATAATGTATCAGAGTCAAAGCTTCCAACACACTAGGGGAAAGTACGTCATGATTTTGTAATTGTAAAAGTACTAGCCTGGACTTTATTCCCAAACAACATCTACGAGAAAAATAGCCCCTTTTGATAGACTTTTACAGTCTGTCTTTTCTTGCTAATATAACAGCCTATCCACCATCTTTTACCACTGACCCCCTCTAAATCAGGCTGGCTGACAGCTTCTGTCACGACCCCATTGCACCGGCAACAGCTTCCAAAATAAGCGCCAATCAACGATTGCTAAGCTGATCAATCAATCTCCATCAAGAGGCCTGGACAGAGCAGACCGAGGGGTAGGGAGAAGGAAGGTGTAGGGGCGAGTGTTGAATTGGGGTGGAGGGAGAGGGGGGTAGAGAGGATGGGGTGATGATTGAAGAGGCCAAAGACAGGGTCGGAGGGGTCAAGTGAGGAGGCCTATAGGTCAGCCTCCAAGGAAGCCAGAGAGTCTGAGGTCCTTGAGAGAATCAGGGACATATCCCTTTGTTTTTTAACTGGGTTAAAGCCAAGGGAATGGCTGCTGGTATATGTAAATAGGCATGGCTAAGTATTTCTCACCAATTTTGTGATTACGATCTTGTCTCATTGCTGCAACTCCCCAACGGGTTCGGGAGAGGCGAAAGTCGAGTCAAGCATCCCCCGAAACATGACCTGCCAAGCCGCGCTTCTCAACACGCACTCGCTTAACCTGGAAGCCAGCTGCACCAATGTGTCGGAGGAAACACCGTTGAACGAAGTCAGCTTGCAGGTGCCCGGCCTGCCACAAGGAGTCAGTAGAGCGCGATGAGCCGAGTAAAGCCCCCCCCTGCCAAACCCTCCGCCAAACCCAGAAGACGCTGGGCCAATTGTGCGCCGCCCTATGGGACTCCCGTTCACAGCCGGTTGTGACACAGCCTGGGATCCAACCCCATTGCCTTAGACCGCTGCGACACTCTGGAGACCCGCAAAGTATTTTTGGGACAACAGAAAAATGTTACTAGCTATAGTTGTAGCATTAGTTACTTAATGTTGTGGAAACGACAAAGGTCCATGCTAGGTCAGCCATAACTAAAGGAACTGTGCTTAAAGGCGATGCAACTGCAAAACTGATGCATTACAAAAGTATGCATTACAGGGGTGGGATTTATGGAAACTTGTAGGTGTAAAAAGGACACCTCCCTGCCCATACATTGACCATTTGGAGAGAATGCAGGCAACAATCCAATGTTAGATGACCATCACCTTGATGGCGAGAAAGTTGAGTCCGCTCTCATTGGCCAGAGCCTTGGCGATCATGGTCTTGGAGCAGCCTGGGGGCCCGTAGAGGAGCACCCCTTTAGGGGGCTGGATGCCCATGCGGGTGAAGGCCTCAGGGTGCCTGAGGGGCCACTCCACCGCCTGCTTCAGTTTCAGCTTCACCTGCTCCATGCCTCCCACATCCGACCAGCGAACCTGCAAGGGAAACAGTCAGCAAGGGAAAGTCAGCAAGGGAAACAGTCAGCAAGGGAAACAGTCAGCAAGGGAAACAGTCTGCAAGGGAGACAGTCTGCAAGGGAGACAGTCAAACCATTTGGACAAGAATATGTGTTCCTAGATACAGAAGTTTTATAGACAATGGAAAGAGAGATGTCCCTAATGGGCTGTATAGGATGGCAGTTTCAATGGGGCTTGGTATCTAGCGGTGTTATGGTAGCTTCAAGAAAACCCAGGTTTGAGAGGATAAAAAGTTTTCCAAGTCAAAATTAACATCCTTATTGTGGCAAGAAAGTTGTGGGTTCTGTGTGCAGTGTTTATTTCTCTCTACAGCTGTAATTAATCAATTACTGAAATACTGTTTGCATTTTTGCTCTGGGCAAATGATTTGGAATAATACAGTACAAGAACTAGTTGAGATACACGACAGGAAAAGCATTGGGCCAGATCTGGGCGGAGAGTGACTCAGCAGACAACACAGAGAGTCGGACAGCAGCTGCCACTTTGACAGATGATGGGCAGAGGTGTGCGACTCCAGGGAGATAACACCGATAAGGAGAGCAGGGGTTGGACAGAGCAATAAGAAGAGCAGGGGTTGGACAGAGCAATAAGGAGAGCAGGGGTTGGACAGAGCAATAAGGAGAGCAGGGGTTGGACAGAGCAATAAGGAGAGCAGGGGTTGGACAGAGCAATAAGGAGAGCAGGGGTTGGACAGAGCAATAAGGAGAGCAGGGGTTGGACAGAGTAATAAGCCGCCCTTTCCTCCCCCTTTCATGACATCAGCATGACTTTTCCTCTCTCGCTCTCCTTCTCTTTCTCACCATCTCTCTCCTTCCATCTCCACCTCTCTCTCCCCCTCCCTCCTTTCTCTGCCCGAAGTAACACATCCCAGGCCACCGGCACCGTCTCCCGGGAACAGAGCACCCAATGGAAACTTGGCGTCCGGCCACATACTGTAAATACCACACGTTGAACAATTTATAGATAGATAGATAGAGAGAGGACGGTGGGTGAGGAGAGAGAGAGATATAGATGGTGAAAGGGAGACTGGAAGAGAGCGTGGAAGGAGAGAGCAAGAGACAAGAGAAAGCGAGAGAAAGAGAGAGGCACAGCTTCCCCTTGCCAGAATCTATGGGGTGTAAATCAATCAGGCAGCTTCAGGTGCCTCTACCCTACCAGGCTAGCAGCAGATGTGCACAGCAAAGATTTATACCCCTTTTCTCCCCCTGAACCTATTTTTTTGTGTTTCTGTTCAAGTTTTCTGCAGACAAAATGAACATGGCGCTGTCGTGAATGACAGTAAAAAAAAAAAAATTAAAAGCATAATTGCAAGGTGCTTTTGTCACGAACACGGCGGATGTAGAATTAGAGGGTGCAGTTTGAGTCACACCTTGCTTCGTTGATTTTACTCCCCCTGCCTCTTTTTCTCTCTCCGAGACCCAGTTATTATCTTTTACTGTTGTTGTCTGAAGTTTACAAGGGGCCTCTTAGGGCCCGGGCTTTGATGGGGTTGCCTGGGATGTGGGAGAGGAGGGCGGGTGCGACAGTAGTTGTGGTGGGTACTTCTCCAGACAAGAACTTGGAGAGGAGAGGAAGTCGAAAAAGGGGAACGGAGCTCTCGGCTGCAGCTGCCAGATCCAAACATTAAAAGGTCCGGTCGGCCTGAGAGAGAGAGGTGTGCTCTGCTCTTGCTCTCGCCAGGCCTGGCTCCACTGAAAGTTTCTTATATAAATGGATTAGAAACAAATGTTTTGCACTCATATGGATATAATCAAGTCGGAGCTCTGCGGCCGACCCTTCAGCTGCAGTGCACTGAGGGAAGGAAAAAAACTCAAGCCCATCTTTTGTTTCCAGGAACTGGCCGCAAGAACTGAATGTCTCGGGGTGAGCTCAGTGCAGAGGAGCATTAGGAGGAAGGAGAACGGACTTTTTTCTATTTTTTTTCCCTCTCTCGCTCTCTGGCAGGAACCGATGTCGACCCGATCTGCTTCCAATTAGTGCTGGAGATGATGTTAGCCTCTTCCTGTCCGTTATGTCTTGCACATGCAAACTCCAAAACATCCTGGAGTCTCACCACTGTCCCCCCCCACACTGAGTGTGTGATTCATCTCCGTTTCAGGGAGGGCAGCAGTATGGCTGTGGGTCATTTCTATCCGACGCTTCCTCGGGTTTGAACCCTCGGTGAAAACCGCACGTCAACAAAAGTAACTGGGGATCTGAAAGTATCTTCTCCGATGCACAAAATACTTAATGCCTCACTTGATTACTCACCGTACTGTTGACATAACACACTGACTGGTTGTCCAATGAGTAATTAAGCGATTTGCGCTCCTGAGAAGATTTGTTGACGTTTCAGAACATGAGACTAGAAAACACTTTCCGTTGTGCCGGTGACATCAGCAGAGCTGTTGTTCCATCTTTGGTGGCACCCGATAAATCGAATGAGTTTGTATGCCGACAATTTTCATGCCGACCTTCAAAAAGGAGTCCAAGGGACTATAATCCAGACATACCTTGGGGACATCGATGGCGACCTCCCTCATGGCACTTGGTTTGACCTCTGACATGGCCCACTGGAGGTCCTGGAGGGTGACCGTCACTGTCCCCATCAATTGGAGGTCTGATGGCTGGGAGCCACTCCCGAGAGCATGCCTTAATGCATGCAGCCCTGTAAAAAAGACCAGATTGATAAACTTATTTGTTAAATGTACAGGTTTTCAAAATGTCTAGGTTTAGTTGACAATTTCCTGTAGGGGGATATTTTGGCGAATAGTGCATGGTGGGTAATAAGAGGTAGAACATTCTGATAAAAGAACATTGTCACGTTAGAGACGCTTTAGAAATGCAAAATTCACACAGGATGGACATTTTGCAAGTCTAAGATTGGTTGATGACGTATACAGTTACTAGGAGGAAAGATGCCCCAAGCTGCAAAACAAGTCATGTTTTCTGAAAATCAATACTTTGTCATTCAGCAACACGCCATCGTCAAAATGTCAACAATAGGCTAAGCCTCACTTTCCTTCTTTTTTCAAAAACGACAGGCCATTCAGTGATGGACAGTTTCCCATAAGTCCTTGGCAGCCGCTCCACGACTCCAAACACACACTTACTTTCACACAGTAGAACTTTCACCTCACCTCTCAGGCTCCTACATGTCGTGATGACGAATCCCTAACGAATGCCTAAATCTCCAAATGAACACTAGTTCCCTTCACTCTTTCAATTCAACAGGGCACATTGGACACGCATAGCCAAGAAGAAAAGCTGCAGAGGAACTGTAATTGACGCGTTGTGTTTGAGATTAACTCTCTCGTGACTAGAGGCGATTCTGTTACCGGCCGAGTATTAAAAAGGACAACGGTACAAATAACTTAATCTGTGCATTAATATTGGTGTTGGATTTTGAGTTCGTGTTGGGCCTTGCAGAGCAGGGCCACAAAAAGAGTGAGCCACGGAGAGAAATAGGCCGGTGTACAATCAGCATTCCAAGGGGCCGGGGTGATGATAGCTCATGAATAGGCCACATCGGCGCTGGTGACGGGACAGGGAGCACGCTAGAAGGCGTAACCACAGGAGGAAGGGAGCAAGAATAGGGATTACGGCCTACATCAGTATCACCGACAGGGAAGGATTAGAACAAGGATAAAGCCTTGTTTTCCAAGAGTGTGTCTCTTGGAATACTAAGGCATTAGAATTCGGAATTTAATTTTCTTGAAGATGGTTTCGAGAAAAAAAAAGAAGAAAAAAAATCCTCACAGTGAGTGTTTAATACAAAGGAGAAATTGGGCTTCCTGTGGGTTGTGGCATATTTGTCATGTGTAATTTGTCTTAAACAGTCTGTCAAATACATCATACAAAAGGAAATAGATAAAGCTCTGAGACTAGATAAACATGTCACGTCTCCAGTCAATAAAAGATAAGTCAAATTATGTGTAAGGATCAAGGGCAAAGAAAATTCTGAATGAGGCTGGTTGAACTCTGTGCAATAGATAGTAGATACAAAAATGAACGGGAAAATCCTGAATGAAAAGCTGCTGCTAGGAGTAAAATCAGCCTCATTTTTAAAGAACCCTACCGCATGACATTGCAGAAAAACCTGCACTCGACTAGAGCAGCCACCGCTCATATCCAGTTGTATAGATTCAAGCCATGCATGTAGGATAACAGGCATTTGATGAACAAATGATACAGTGGCTGAGCGCATGATTACCGAAGGCTTCCACCTCTCCTCCGAGCTGGGGGGTTGGGGCTGTGGGCCAGGGCAGACAAGAGGGGATTTACGATCAGACAAGACTGCATCCTGTTTATATTTTCCAGGATTTGAGAAGACTGAAAAAAGGGACAGAGGAAAAAAAGAAAAGCACAATGTGGAGAGAGAGAGCGAGCGAGCGTCCGTGAGCGGATCAGGCCAAGGTCAGTGTGTTCTAGGGTCCTGGGCTCTGCTCTCGCTGTGTCCCGTCTCCTCTCCCCAGAGTCCCCCACCACATCACATCAATCCCGCCTGACCTGGCCCTGCCCGATGACATGGCCATCTCTTCTCCATTCAAAGCTCCAGGGCTCTTCGACTAGCAGTACAAAAACATCTGCCTCAGCCTGGAGCCTGAGACCATGCACAGGGTAGGAGGGAGGGGAGGGGGCAAGCATATTTTTCTGGGGAGAGGGGGGGAACAGGGGCTACCACATGTGCTATCAGAGGGACTCTTTACTCCTCCTCCTCTTCTCCACTGCTCAGCCTCCTCATCGCATTAAGAGGGATAGAGGGATGTTCAAAGGGTAAGGGCTTGGTTCTGGTTCGTCAGGCAACGTCTACTTCAGTGATGGGGGAGAAGAAAATCTATATAGTTAAACATCTGGATATTATTTTGGATTATATAATCGTATTGTTTTGACAATATCGCAATATTATTTTTGCGCTAGGTGGCTGTACCTTCATAGCTTGTTCTCCATCTTCTTTTTAAACAGGGAAACAATTTGTTTTCAGCACTTTTATTTCCCTGACTGAACAAAACTCGTTTTTCTCATGACTCTCTCTTGTCCCTCTGCAGCAGACATATGGTGAGCAATATGTTAGGACCATGGAATCCCAATAAAAATCACAGTATCGAATCGCAATACATACAGAAATCTCGAGAATCGCAATACATGTAGCATCGGCAACCAAGTATTGTGATAATATCGTACCGTGAGGTCCCTGGGAATTCCCGGCCCTAGTCTATTTGCCTTTGAAAAAGAAGCCCACTTGACAGTCGGGCGACCGTGACAGCCTTCTTACCTGTTCCAGTGCATCGTAGTAAAAACGATGTTTGGCTGTGGTGCGTTAACCCGGAATTCTAGACAGAATAAGAAAGAAAAGTCTGCACTCATAAGGCTGAAGAGCTCAAAAAAAAGCCCCGAAATGCTGTCTTCCTGGATTGACAAACGTTTCGTCCAGCTAAAGGATCTTTCTCTAACCAATCGCTGGACAAAAAACACTACAGTTGCTGAGGAATTAACCTACAGAACAAAAATTGACCTAATGAAAGTCGGACCAACTCACGACCCATTGTCCGTATGAGCAACTGATGGGTGTCTACACAACCTAAGCAAATGCTTAGTTAGCAAGTACATTCATGAAGCAGATTAATGTAGTATCCAGCTTGGAATCTGGATAGCCCAAAGGCAAAAGGAAATGTAATTCAACAATGCGACTCCAGCATTTCCGCTTCAGGGATGATATCCCCTGGCTAGGCTTGGCTCGATCCGAGCACACATTTGGTTTAGTTATGAAAACATCCGATGCACTGTTAGAAGAGGAAAAAGGAGCGACACAACAAGGTTTAATCTGAACCTTATGTGGACTCTCTTTTTTTCTCACTTGTTCTTTCCCGAATGCTTCACATTTACCAGCAATCTGCGGGAAATTGAGAATGGGGTGCCCCTGGCTTGGGGAGGAAGAGACAAGGTGAAAGCAGGGGACTGTGGGCTGGTAAGAAGAAGGGATGTTCCCAATTATCTGGCACCAAAACAGGCCCTCCCCGACTCGAGGCTCTTCTTCCGGGGCCACCTCCACCAGCCCGGATCTGTAAGGGAATGTGAGCCAACTCCACAGACCAACATATCTAAGACACCGGTGCGTCCTACTATAACTCCCTTCAAAAACGACTAGCTTGGATTAATTTGGGCAGTTTTACAACTTTGCTACAAAGACAGGCAGAGGACACTGAGGTAACTCTAGTCGAGGTAAAGTAAAAGTTCCCCCTGCCAAATTCATGGGCTTCTCATACAGCTCTATTGTCTTGATATGTCAACAACAACCGTGGGTAGGTCATTTATGGAACTCCATCTGTGGGTGTCAAACTGCACTCCAACAACATGTTCAAAACTTATTTAGACAAGAAAAACCCCTCCGTAACACCTTCACCCCCCGTCCCGTCCCGGGGCACTTGTCAGCAGAGCTGTGTGGGTCTCGAGCGACGTTGTCCTCAAATGAATTGTGAAATACTTTTGGCTCTACACCATAATAAAAAAACAGGAACGTTTTCATTACTCTGAGGGGCTTCCGGAACGCTCTTTGCACCTGTATTTACAATACCCAACATCTGTTCCAGCACTGAAAGACTGCAATAATATGTGCTCTTAAACACACACACTGGGGAAAGGGAGGGAAGGAGCGCGCAAGCTGCCATTAATAAAGGTAAAGACCGAGAATAAATAGTACAAGGCGAACATTTCCGGATTTTATAAACAGAGCCGGCAAATAAACGTCACATACTGATCTGGCAATATTTATGTAGCCTGTCCCAAAATTCTAAAAGTGCCTTTAAAAGGACTGTGGAGTCGGGAAAAGTGCTTTATATGGAAGGCTTCCTCTGTAAACACACATCAAGCATTTACCACTGTTGATCTCATTCATGTCTCTGCAGCAAGATTTATGTCAAACAATACTCGCCTCATTTTTCCCTGACATTTTTTTCCACTCATACTTGTGCAATAAAATAAATCGGCATTCCAAAAACTAAATCAAATCAAAGTTTAAGGTTTGGGCTCCCGAGTGGTGTAGTGGTCTAAGGCACTGCATCTCAGTGCTAGAGACATCACTACAGACACCCTGGTTTGATTCCAGGCTGTATCACAACCGGCTGTGATTGGGAGTCCCATAGGGCAACGCAAAATTTGCCCAGCATCGTCCGGGTTTGGCCAGTGTAGGCCGTCACTGTAAATAAGAATTTGTTCTTAACTTTAACGAGCAAAGTCAGAAATCAGAATAAATAAATACATACATACACATACAGTGCCTTCGGAAAGTATTCAGACTCTTTGACTTTTTCCATATTTTGTTATGTTACAGCCTTATTCTAAAATTGATTAAAATGTTTTTTTTCTCCTCATCAATCTACACAAATTCCCCCACAATGACAAAGCAAAAACAGGTTACCCCACAATGACAAAGCAAAAACAGGTTTTAGAATTGTTTTGCTAATTTAGATATTTTTTAACTGAATACAGAAGTATTCAGACCCTTTACTTAGTACTTGTTGAAGCACCTTTGGCAGCGATAACAGCATTGAGTCTTCTTAAGTATGACATTATAAGCTTGGCAAACCTGTATATAGTGAGTTTCTCCCAATCTTCAATGCAGATCCTCTCAAGCTCTGTCAGGTTGGATAGGGAGAGTTGCTGCACAGCCATTTTCAGGTCTCTTCAGAGTCCGGGCTCTGGCTGGGCCACTCAAGGACATTCACAGACTTGTCCGAAGCCACTCCTGCCCTGTCTGTGTGGTTAGGGTCATTGTCCTGTTGGAAGGTGAACCTTCGCCCCAGTCTGAGGTCCTGAGCACTCTGGAGCAGGTTTTCATCAAGGATCACTCTGTACTTTGCTCTGTTCATCTTTGCCTCGATCCTGACTAGTCTCCCAGCCCCTGCTGCTGAAAAATATCCGCACAGCATGATGCTGCCACCACCATGATTCACGGTAGGGATGGTGCCAGGTTTCCAGCCCTATTTGGTAAAATACCATATTATGGCAAGAACAGCTCAAATAAGCAAAGAGAAACGACAATCCATCACTACTTTAAAGACATGAAGGTCAGTGAATCCAGAACATTAAGAACTTTGAGTGCCCGACTTCAACCCAATTGAGATGGTTTGGGATGAGTTGGACCGCAGAATTGAAGGAAAAGCAGCCAACAAGAGCTCAGTATGTGGGAACTCCTTCAAGACGGTTGGAAAAGCATTCCAGGTGAAGCTGGTTGAGAGAATACCAAGAGTGTGCAAAGCTGTCATCAAGGCAAAGGGTGGCTACTATGAGGAATCTAAAATTTGTTTAACACCTTTTTGGTTACTACATGATTCTATATTTGTTATATTATTGTTTTGATGTCTTCACTAATATTCTACAATGTTGACAATTGTAAAAAGAAAAGAAAAATCCTTGAGTAGAGTAGGTGTGTCCAAACATTTGACTGGTACTGTATGTATGTATGAACAGTTGAAGTTGGAAGTTTACATACACCGTAGCCAAATACATTTCAACTCAGTTTTTCACAATTCCTAACATTTAATCATAGTAAATATTCAGTTTTAGGTCAGTTGAATCATTTTATTTTAAGAATGTGAAATGTCAGAATAATAGTAGAGGGAATGGTTTATTTCTTTTGAAATATGCTTGGGGTCATTGTTCATTTGGAAGACCCATTTGCGACCAAGCTTTATCTTCCTGACTGATGTCTTGAGGTGTTGCGTCAATATATCCACATAATTGTCCTACCTCATGATGCCATCTATTTTGTGAAGTGCACCAGTCCCTCCTGCAACAAAGCAGCCCCACAACATGATGCTGCCACCCCCGTGCTTCACGGTTGGGATGGTGTTCTTCAGCTTGCAAGCCCCCCCCCTTTTCCTCCAAACATAATGATGGTCATTATGGCCAAACAGTTGTATTTTTGTTTCATCAGACCAGAGGACTTTTCTCCAAAAAGTACCATCTTTGTCCCCATGTGCAGTTGCAAACCATAGTCTGGCTTTTTTTATGGCGGTTTTGGAGCAGTGGCTTCGTCCTTGCTGAGCGGCCTTTCAGGATATGTCGATATAGGACTTGTTTTACTGTGGATATAGATACCTTTGTACCTGCTTCCTCCAGCATCTTCACAAGGTCCTTGGGGAACTTTAAACTTTTGGGGAGGTGTGTGCTCTCTGCTCTCCTGTAATCCACAATCAGCTTTGTCGTTTTGTTGACATTGAGGGAGAGGTTATTTTCACTCCGCTAGGGCTCTCACCTCCTCCCTGTAGGCAGTTGGCCTACCCCTATTGTGTCATCAGCAAACTTGATGATTGAGTTGGAGATATGCATGGACATGCAGTCATTGGTGAACAGGGAGCACAGGATGGGACTGAGCCCGCACCCCTGTGGGAAAGGGAAAGGGGGACACTTAACTGAAATGTGTCTTCCGCATTTAACTTCTTGGATATAGGGGGCGCTCTTTTAATTTATGGATAAAAAAACGTGCCCGTTTTAAGCGCAATAATTTGTCACGAAAAGATGCTCGTCTATGCATATAATTGGCAGCTTTGGAAAGAAAACACTCTAAGGTTTCCAAAACTGCAAAGATATTATCTGTGAGTGCCACAGAACTCATGCTACAGGCGAAACCAAGATGAAACTTCAACCAGGAAATGGGCAGAATTTTTGAAGCTCTGTTTTCCAATGTCTCCTTATATGGCTGTGAATGCACCAGGAACGAGCCTGCGCTTTCTGTCGTTTCTTCAAGATGTCTGCAGCATTGTGACGTATTTGTAGGCATATCATTGGAAGATTGGCCATAAGAGACTACATTTTCCAGGGGTCCGCCCGGTGTCCTTTGTCTAAATTGGTGCGTAGGGCATTTTCTCCTGGGATTCAGGACAGAAAGCACACTTCCACGAACTATATATCATCGAAGAGATATGTGAAAAACACCTTGAGGATTGGTTCTAAACAACGTTTGCCATGTTTCAGTCGATATTATGGAGTTAATTTGGAAAAAAGTTCGGCGTTTTTATGACTGGATTTTCGTTTTGTTTTGGTAGCCAAACGTGACGCACCAAACGGAGCGATTTCTCCTAAACAAATAACCTTTCAGGAAAAACTGAACATTTGATATCTAACAGAGTCTCCTCATTGAAAACATCTGAAGTTCTTCAAAGGTAAATGATTTTATTTGAATGCTTTTCTGGTTTTTGTGAAAATGTTGCCTGCTGAATGCTAACGCTAATGCTAACGCTAAATGCTACGCTAGCTAGCTACTGTTACACAAATGATTGTTTTCCTATGGTTGAGAAGCATATTTTGAAAATCTGAGATGACAGTGTTGTTAACAAAAGGCTAAGCTTGAGAGCTAGCATATTTATTTCATTTCATTTGCAATTTTCATGAATAGTTAACGTTGCGTTATGGTAATGAGCTTGAGGCTGTATTCACGATCCCGGATCCGGGATGGCTAAGTGCAAGAGGTTTTAACCCAACCCCTCTGAATCGGAGAGGTGTGGGGAGCTGCCTTAATCGACATCCACATCTTTGGCACCCGGGGAACAGTGGGTTAACTGCCTTGCTCAGGGGCAGAATGACAGATTTTTACCTTGTCAGCCCGGGGATTCGATCCAGCAACGTTTCGGTTACTGGCCCAACGCCCTAACCACTAGGTGGCCCTGTGTTGAGGATCATAGGGGCGGAGGTGTTGTTGCCTACCGTCAACACTTGATGTCGTACCCTCAGCAAGTCCAGTACTCAGTTGCACATAAAGGCGTTCAGACCCAGGGCCCATGAGCTTAGTGATGAGCTTGGAGGGCACTACTGTGTTGAAAACTGAGCTGTAGTCGATGAACAGCATTCTTACATCGGTATTTCTCTTGTCCAGGTGGGATAAGGCAGTGTGCAGTATAATGGAGATTGCGTCATCCGTGGATCTGTTGGGGTGATATGTGAATTGTAGTGGGTCTAAGGTGTCGGGCAAGATGGAGGTGATATGATCAATAACTAGCCTCTCAAAGCACTTTATGATGACAAAAGTGAGTGCTACGGGGCGCTAGTCATTTTGTTAGTTAACTTCACTTTCCTGGGTAAAGGAACAATGGCGGACATCTTGAAGCAAGTGGGGACAGACTGGGATATGGAGAGATTGATTATGTCAGTAAAACACTCCAGCCAGCTGGTCTGCATATGCTCTGATGATGCGGCTTGGGATGCCATCTGGGCCAGGCAGCCTTGCAAGGGTTAAAACACTTAAATTACTTACTCATGTCAGCCATGGAGAACGAGAGCCCACAGTCCTCATGACAGTCGGCGGCTCGATGTTGTTTTACTCGAAGCGGGTGAAGGTGTTTAGATCCTCCAGGAGTGAGGCGTCGGTGACCGCGACGTGGCTGGCTTTCCCTTTGTAATCTGTGATTATCTGGAGTCTCTGCCACATACATCTTGTGTCTGAGCCGTTGAATTGCTACTCCACTTTGTTCCTGTACTGTCGTTTGACCTCTGATTGCCTTATGGAGGTCGTAGCTGGTATGTTTGTAAACCTCCATGGTCCCAGTCACCTTGCCATGGTTAAATGTGGTGGTTCGTGCTTTCTGTTTAGCGCGAATGCTGCCATCTATCCACGTCTTTTGGTTTGGATAAGTTCTAATCGTCACAGTGGGAACAACATCCACTATGCACTTCCTGATGAACCCAGTCAACGAGTCAGTGTATACATCGATACTATTCTGAGAGGCGACCCGGAACAGTTCCCAGTCCGCTTAATCAAAACAACCTTGAAGCATAGATTCCGATTGGTCAGACCAACATTGAACAGTCCTTGCCACGGGAGCATCCTGTTTAAGATTTTGCCTATAGGTGGGGAGGAGCAGAATGGAGGCAGGGGATGGCCTTGTAGCCATCCCGGAAAGGAGAGTAGCAATGAACCAGGGTCTGTGTTGCGCATGTTGCACAGGCGATGTGTTGCTAGAATTTCGGTAGCTTTACCCTCAGATTTCCGGGAGGTAATACGGTCGGCATTTGATAGTGAGGTATTCCAGATCGGGAGAACAAAAAGACTTGAATTCTAAATGTAACCACAATCACACCATGAGTTGTTAACCATGAAAAAAAAAACGCCGCCTTTCTTATTTCCATAGAGTTATTTTTTCCTGTCCGTGTGATGGATGGAGAGCCCCGCTGGCTGAATGGACAGGGACAATATATCCAGAGAAAGCTATGATTCTGTAAAACTATGTTACAGTCCCCGATGTCTCTCTGGAAGGAGATCCTCGCCCTGAGCTCGTCTACTTTATTGTCCAGGGACTGAGTGTTAGTGAATACTATACTCTGAAGCAATGGATGGTATGAACACTGCCCAAGTTTAACTAGGGCCCTACTCCTACATCTTATCCAGCATTTGCGTTTCGGTGCAGCCCCCGGGATGAATAGAACAATGAAAAAAACTAAATACTACAAAGCTGGCTAGGAGCTAAAACCAGGGCGTCCTTGTCTGTTGTACGCCATCTCTTTGGTCAGCAAGGTTCAAATGAACTATCTTCAAAGAATGAATTCCAAAGTTTAGAACTAAAAAGGTCTACAGTTACAAAAAGAATACTCATAGCACATCAAATCTACAGTGGATTCGGAAAGTATTCAGACCCCTTCCCTTTTTCCACATTTTGTTATGTTACAGCCTTATTCCAAAATGGATTAAATTGAGGCATCAACCAAGCTAGCTAGTCATACATGAAGGTTAACACACAATGTAACTACTTTTTGGAAGAAAAAAAAATGCATACATGGCAAAAAAATGTATATCTTAAAAACCAACATGCTTCTATTCTCCTGCATTTTCCAAAGGGCTTCCCCTGTTTTAGAAGGCTTTGTAAATAGTTGGTCCAGATGTGGCACACAGCAATTTACACTGTTTAGACTGAGGAAATGATTCATCTGCCACCACTAGGATCAGTTCACCATCATAACGACAACATAAAGACGCCTAAAAACCCTGGGAGAGAAAGCATGCCGGGACAGGCCGTCAGGACTCCATTCAAAACAGTGAAAAACACCTAGGGTTGATCACAGATGGGGACAACAGAGTAATATTTGTAGAAACTTACATTAAAATCAATAGGTCTACAACAGGCTACCTTTGTAATTTAATTCTTAAAACATCTATAATAAATCACTGTGTGTTTATTTCATTAACAAAAATAACTCCAAAATATATTTGTAATCACGCTTCCTTTGGCCCTTGAAATGCTCAGTCTGATCAAGTGGGCGTGAGGAAATACATTTTCAGTTATTTAAATACACAGCCCAGATTGGATGACAGGATGGTCAAGACCTCACCCCCTTACCTAGATGAACAGCCATTGATCTATTATAATCAGATCGCATTGTGATGTCATGATGTGGGCCAAAAATCCACCCCACCTGAACAGGCCGAAATACCAAGCAATTTTTTTTTTTAAACAGCCTTTACACAAAAAGGGCATTATCATCATGTTGAGTGTTAAATTGACCTTACAGTGTGAAAAAAACACCCTTTTAAATGACTATACACAATTAACTCTTCACCATCATTGATTTCTCCCTTTACGCGTTTTTAAAACCTGTTAAACTCTGAGCTAAGGGTACCCCCAGAAAAATATTTTGTCAGAAAATAAAAAGTGACATCATTTGAAAGCTACAGCCCTTGTCGTTATGGAAATGTAACTCAAACCTAACTGCTCACAATGTCATAAGAATCCTGCCCCCCCCTTCCTTAACCATGTCCAAAGGGCAATTACAGGTGCACACAGTGGAATTTCACGAGCAAATGCCACACATTCGACCATCCTATGACAGGAAAACCTTTTAAAATTAAAGATATCATAGCATGCGCTACAAAGAATGTAGTCTACCTATTGAAATACACTTGTGGCCTGGCCTATGTGGTCAAGACGCGCCGGGCACTCAAGAAACACATATCCGAACATAAGAGTAGAATCAGATACCAAGACCGCAAAAGTCCAGTCGCTATGCACTTTATGACTGTCAGACACAATGTTGCCTCATTAAAGTACATGGGTATCGAGTATATCAAAGTCCTGAGGCGAAGGGGGGACATCGATAGACTTGCATTGCAAAGAGAATAATGTATAGACTGCTCTAATTGGCGTTTGTCTTATGTCTATAAATATGGGTGTGGTACACTCCCGGTGAAATGACCTGACGAAGATCCTTGCAGGATGGAAACGTTGTTTGTATATTCATGAAGGTATGTGGTTGATACTGACTTTTTTTCGCCACCCCACTTAAAGGATGTGGGTTTGATCACACTTGACTGCAAGGACTGATCTTCCATGATATCAAAAAAAGTATCATTTTAACCATGTTAAGGCTTTACAGTGTTTGTTTACATTTAATTTGTTTAGAAACATTGGAGTAAAACAAGCTTATATTTTGGGTTCCGATGTGGTACGATAGTTGACCTAAGGTCATGAGGCATTTATACATTATATCCTTCAAGACACAATGGGACAAATGCAGCATTGATGTAGCAACTGCTGATTGCCGCGTTAAATTAAACAACAACATATTGAACTCGATGCACACAAAAATAACTCACTTCCCTATTCCCATCTGCTTTTCATGCTAACCTAACACAGAAGCACACAAATGTGCAGACGGCCGTCTTGGCCTTGTCATCTTTCTCTTTGCCTACAGAGTGTACGTCTCAGGTGAGAAAAATACAGAGAGACAGAGAGAGAGAGAGACAGAGAGAGAGAGACAGAGAGAGACAGAGAGAGAGACAGAGAGAGAGAGAGACAGAGAGAGAGACAGAGAGCGAGAGAGAGACAGAGAGAGAGAGACAGAGAGAGAGAGAGAGAGAGAGACCAGGAGAAGCTACAAATAGCCTTCTGCAGCCGGGTCTGGTCTAGCCTACAGCAAGCAGGGCACCATTGTACTGCTGGAAGGATGTCAGAAGCCCCTGACCCTGTCCTGGGGTGAGAAGGGAAAGGCGGGGGGGGGCAGCTGGTCGTGAGGTCGGTCCGTTCGTGTGCATGACACCCTCACTGCCCTTCTATTTACAGGAAGAGACGATGCAGCGAGCCACGTTCCCCTCGCAGGTCATTGTTACCTGAAGAGGACTGGGAATTGGGGGAAACAACTGGGGTTCCTTGAGAAGTTTTCATGACCGTATGTTGTTGTCGCAGACGGCAACAGAGGAAAAAACACACATCAACATTGTGGTGCTGGACAGGGTCTATTAGAGATGACTGTCCCTTAACTCAAACATAAAAACACACACACAGTGTGGACAGTGTGGACAGTGGAGAAAAATGTGGAATGGGTTGAAATGGGTTTATGTGACCGATACTGTATCTGAACTACCATTATGTATGGATCCATAGCATTGATAGCCTTGATACGGTCGGATAGAGAGATCCAATCTTCTCTGGAGACGGTTAGTTTTTCCTGTGGTGCACATGTGAGGTTCTGTGTTTGTCTAGTGATTTGGGTTTCAGCATCGGAGAAAGAGGGGGGGAATCTTCCCTCCAGGGGTTTTCTCTGAAAACACTGCCAGTCACGTCTGGCCTCTGCGGACAGTAAATCACTCTCTTCACCAGAGCGCTTCCGTGAGCCGAAGTAGTAGCCCTCCTCAACTGGAAATGCAATACGCCACGTCCCCGAGACCACCCAAGAGGCTCTGAGGGTCACACACACACCACACACACACACAATAACACACACACAACAGAGCCTCTTAACCGACGGCCACAGAATCACCCCAACATCCTGTTATCCTGACACTGTTTACCGGCTAGGGGGATTGGGTTGCAGGGTTAAGGCTATGTGGGCCATGAGGAATTTCACAACAAGTTTGTTTTTTACTTTAAAAAGAGTTTTCTCAATGGGATCCACAAGCCAAAGTAAAAGCCCACATCCTTAGGTCAGGAGAGTCTCAGAGGGTTGGTGTGGTGAGAAACTCAGTTTCAGATAATGAGAAGCTACAATACGGTGGTGAGAAAAATGGCTTTTTCACAGCGTAACCAGCTAAATGGTGATAGCTACATTGGTGGACATTAGTATAACGAATAAACGGTATCATATACCAATCCCTCACCTCAATTCTTAGGCCTCCCATTGGCTATAGTGGGTTAGGCCGTTGCTCCTGGATTGGGCCAAGCATACAGAAGCATCACATAGCCTTTGCTTGCGGTTAGCCTAGCGTTACTTGCCTGCCTCCTTGCAGACGGCGGCCAGGTCTGCCCCGACATATCCATGAGCGCCGTCCGCTAGCTGGGTTACCTCGTCGGGGGTCAGCCTACAGGGCACAGACGTCAGCAGCTTCCGTAGGATGTCCGCACGCTCCACCGCGCTTGGTACGCCCACCTGTAACCGTACATTAGTTTAGCGAGTTTATAGTGCATCGGCTAGCTAATCCTGATTGAAATACAAGGAAGTGTTGTTAAGCAAGAGCAATTATGACCACTAACAGCCAGCTTGCGTAGTAACAAAAATGGAGGTTGGGTTTCTCTGTCAACAGATGCTTCGATGGTGTCAGACTACTGATGAGGCGGATTCTGCTTTCAGAGGCCAAGTTAACCTCCCATTTCATGTAAGAAATTTCATGACCATCAAGCTTTTACGGAAAGAGGATCATTTTGTACATGTATTAAACTGCGAGTTTGACCAATTCCAGTCCCCGTGCTTAGGGGGTGCAGGGTCCTCCCCGGAAATATTTTTACGTAGAAGGATGGAGAAGTTCAGTTCTGGTGACTGAAAAATTCTACTCCAAAATGTATGAAAATACAATCATGCTGATACCATCTAAAATATAACTTCCACCTCCAGAAATGGACACAATAACATATTGACCCATGCATATAGCCTAGCCTATGCATGGTCTATATTATCAGATGTGCTATTTAGCAATAAGCATTATCACCTGTAGACTAACTGTAGATATAAATGCATGGGCTGAAGCATGGGGTTTTTCCATCTGCATTTACCCCATTGGACACAACATCCTGATTGTTATTAATTACTAAAATAATATATACTTTTTTTGTTTCTATTGCAAAGTAAGTCGTTGCCCTTTTTAAGACGCCATTGCCCCTTTAAGAGCTCTGTTGTGCAGCTGCACAAAACTGCATTTGTAAAACGATGCCACGTGTGCAATTGAAGGAGTAGAGAAATAAACATGGTATCAACGGAAAACTGGGATCCCCCTCTTTTATATCAGAGGCCAAAACTTCTTTCAAAATACATTTACCAAAACTGTTTAAAAGTGTTTCCCCCGCGATTGCATTAAGAATTGTTGTGCATTGACTGCTGGTCAGAATACATGCTTAGCTCTCCCAACTTGAATGCGCCTCGAGAGGAATATTACGCTCTCGTAGTGATTCTACAATAATCTCAAAAACAACCTCACCAGAATCCATATGACAGAAATCTATCGCAGTGACTGAGAACTTTGACCCCTGCATAACCTCTTCACTCTGGCTAAGCTGAATTACCCACCTCCAGTTCCTTGTCGAAGCGTCCGGGCCGGCGGAGGGCGGGGTCCAGGGCGTGGGGCCGGTTGGTGGCCCCTAAGACCAGCAGTTGGCCTGAGTGGCCCTCCTGGAGGAAGAGACAAACCAGGTCAGGGAATAAATAATAATATAGATTGATAATCAATAAACGAGGCGTTTTAATGTAAGAGAGGGATTGGAACAGTAGGTGTAATAAATCATTAATCATAGCCCTAACCGATGACACCGGCACTAAAAGTTCATCAAACATGAACAACATTTTCAGACTGTAAATGTGTCTAAGGCTTAATAACTTACTAGTTTACATCTTCTGAAACCATCAGGTATTATCTGGCAATGCAACATTTACACTTTAACAGAGCTCCTTGTGCTATATGCGAAAATGAACGTCCCTAGCTAGTTTACACGCTGCTGTGTTTTCCGAGGGTGGTCCGGCTGAGAGAGATGAAAAATGATTCCATTTCCACCTTCCCCGCTGACCTCCCTCCAATACCACAGGGCTATCAGGGGGGCCAAAACACAAATAAATTACAGTGAGAGAGGAATTCCGTGTGGGTGCAGGAAGTGCTTTCTCCACATTCCACAGCAGCAGGCCCATGGTGGTTGGATTATACAACAAGCCTTAGCATTGGTCTGGAAAACAGACAGCAGGAGGGAGAGCAGCTGCTTCAGAGCACCATCTGCACCATGGAGCTGGGCTGGGGAGATGAAGATGTACTTGGCGATAACGTGATGCTAATTTGGCACGTCATGGAGACCGGCGGTGATGGGTTTCCCAGGCTCCCTGTGTTCTCTAAGGGGGAGGAGGGCGGCTGTCGAGCCATCTCTGTTCGTGGGCCTGAGCTCTCTTTTTCTCATTAGCCTGATTCGCTGACAGAACACTCAAGATTCAGCAGACACTCAGGAGATACAGACAGAGAGAGAATGTCTGAAGGATGTCCAGGAGAGAGCGGGATGTATTGGATGTCAGTCTGCACTTCCAAGGTTGATGTGTTTATAAAATAAAAGTATCACTGTAGAGATTGTGTGTATACTCTGTAATTGCACTCACTGAACCAATCCCATCCATGAGAGTGAGGAGGGAGGCCACAACGCGCTTCTCCACCTCGTTCTGAGCCCCCTCTCGCTTGGGACACAGCGCATCCAACTCATCGATGAAAATGATTGCAGGCTGCCTGTGTAAACAATGCAAAGCCTTAGTTGTTGAACACTTCTTAGAATACTCTACTTTTTGTGTAGTGAAATGTATATTGATGATAGGATTTAGAAAAACACATACAAAAAGGGCACAAATACGGGACACTTGTTTTCATTATTTACCTTTGAGAGGCTTCTGTGAATATCTGTCTCAGTCTGGCCTCTGTTTCTCCATAAAACCTGTAAAGACAGGTTGAACACAAAATAAACAAAGGTAATTTGGTTTGGCTGTATGAGCATCACTAACCCTCAATATATGATCTTGAACTTATACTTGGTACCCAACCACATTTCATTAGGTAGGAATAATGTGACCATACTTGCTCATGATTTCTGGACCGTTGATTACAATCATGTGTGCACCGACCTCATTGGCTATGGCTCGTCCAATCATAGTCTTTCCTGTTCCTGGGGGGCCATAAAGGAGAACTCCCCTAGGAGGTGTGATTCCTGTATAATCAAAAGCACAAAAATGCATAAAATCAGAGTTGAGTTTTCATGAATTTGAGCTACAGCAAATTGTTTTTAATTAAGAATTTTCCAATTCAACTTGGTACAGAGTGCCACCTTGAAAGGAATAACATATCTGCATACCGTAATTGGAGAAGAGCTCTGGGTGTTTGAGAGGCAGTTCAATGGTCTCTCGGATGACGTTCAACTGGCTGCTGAGGCCCCCAATCATACTATATGTGACCTTTGACCTCTGGGCCGCTGTATCCTCCATCTTCTCCTCTTGAGCCTCTTTGTATCTGTCTCTGAACTTCACTTTAGTGGAAAAGGAGAGGCAGTAGAAGGTGTCAGTGCTCAGAGCTCCACCAGGGGGAGTAGTCAAGTGTTTGTCTGTGTTGGTCTGCTCTGGGCTGAGGGCACTCCTATCCTCCATCTCCAGACTGAGGCTGCCCTCCTTGGGCTCAGTGGAAGTCTGGGGGTTGCAGGGGGGAGTTGGGGGGACACATGGCACACAAAAGGGCCTGCAGGGGGTACTGGCTGCAGGACCAGGCTCCCCCGGATCCCCGGCCTGCTCCTCCATGGTCAGGAAGCTGAGCTGCAGAGACAGGTCCATGGAGGTAGAGCCCAGGGCGGAGGTAAAGCGCAGTGCGGAGCTCATCAGAGAGGTGTCCTCCGGGTCAGGCTCCAGTCCCGGGGAAGGCGGGGGTCTCTCTAGGGAGAGGCCGTCCACCCCTTTCACCCGCTCCACCCGCAGACTGCACGCTCGCCCAAAGTACGTCAGGGATAGGGAGTTTCCAGGGAGTGGGATCTTTCCATCTAAAATATAACCATTTGGACACTTACTATTAAGGTAATGCAATGCAAAGTTTTACATTGAAAAGTTGCATAACCCTCCTATATTTTTTTATTTTACCTTTATTTAACTAGGCAAGTCAGTTAAGAACAAATTCTTATTTTCAATGACGGCCTAGGAACAGTGGGTTAACTGCCTGTTCAGGGGCAGAACGACAGATTTGTACCTTGTCAGCTCGGGGATTTGAACTTGCAACCTTCCGGTTACTAGTCCAACGCTCTAACCAATAGGCTACCCTGCAGCAGCCCCATGAAAAATAAACTGGCTTACCCAAAGATCGGAGGAAGAAGTTACTGAATTCCTCCGAATTGAGCGCATCATCCTTTAGTCTGCATTGATAAATGAAAAGCAAAAGACAAAATGTAATATTCATCATGCAATTAACATAACTGTGAAGGAATTTCTGACTCATCACTGAATTGACTATAAAACTGTTGTTGCACGTGCCTCAACAGCAGATGGCGACATTAACCTATAGTATAAAACTTCATCACCTGACAGCAAGGAAACTGTTCTACTTTGTGCTGCCATGGGTGTATGTGCCTTTTGTAATCAGGATTCAGACATCTTTGACTTAATGGGAGTATCAAAAACAAATATTTCCTGTCGTGAAGTTGTCCTTCCTCCCAATGTACCAACACCTCTAAAGACCCAAGGGGAATACGACAGCAATGGCATCATTGTTCATCATATTTATGGATTCACAAGTAGCTTTAGCTCTACTGCTTTACCTGGTGGAGAGAAGCACCTCTTCTGCCTGTAGCACAGGTCCTGTCAGGGGATGAACAGTAACTCCATCCCCAGGCTTCACTTTCAGGCTGTTCTGAGTACTTTTCAGTAGGCCAACTTTACCGCCAGGGAAAGACGCTGCCGGCCAGGCCAGACACACCTGGGAAAAAAATAATAATAATCAGCATATAAACTTGGCCTGGAAATGATCCGACAGCATTTGGGTTAGTCTAATATTATTCAAGATTGACTGTTATTGTCTGATATTGTCTCCCCGTTGTTCAATTCATAGTCAATAAGTAAATGCACATATACAATATACCTATTACGTTGATGAACACACTGTTGACATACCTCTTGTTGCCCAGTATTGCTCGACAATAGGACTGGTCTTCCAATGCAAATGTTACCAGACTTCATTGCATTTATGCTCAGCTGGACAAGGAATGCTCTGCATCTTTTGGAAAGCTTATCATCTGCTGTATACAAATGTTGACATGGGGGTGACATGTAAGACAATAAGAGGGTAACACGCATGGCAAAAGCCATGTGATCATGACTCGTAGTTCCACCACATTACACATAAGTCATTGGATGAAGGCGTCTTTTGTACGGGGGAGTTTTGTTAAACGCCCCGACTCTCAGTCTGAACATTAACACGCATCACCTGCGGTATGGTTTTGGAAGCAATAAGGACCTTATCTTCCATATGAGCGAGAAATCCTTTTTTTTCTTCTTTTTTTTAAACAAAATATTAAATTGATGCACACCTTTATACGGTTTGTGTTCCCACACGGCCATATCTCCGAGTTACAGTGTGTGTTTACAGAAAACAATGTTGACTACCTGTGCTAATTATATAACTATCTGTGTCTCCTAACACGTGTGTAAATGGGAAAACGGACAACACAAACTTGATGTCACGGAAGAATATTGTTGGCTACAACTGTGTTTAAACCGGTTAAAACAGTGTCCTGCACAGGAGTCTGCTGAGGGGGGCTCATAATAATGGCCGGAACGGAGCAAATTGAATGGCATCAAACACATGGCAACTGTGTGTGTGACGTATTTGATATCATTCCCCTAATTCTGTTCCAGCCATTACCACAAGCCCATCCTCCCCAAATAAGGTGTCACCTTATAAAAGTGTGTATTTTCCATTTGTTAAAATATGTTTTACCTGATATGAAAGTAAAGGGATTTACACTTCTAGAACATACCACAGTTAATAAACTATTTTAATTTAGATTGAGTATTTGGCTTTCAGAGGCAATTCGCCTTCAAACGGAACAGGTATGGTCCTTGGACAGTTAGGAGTAACGGTAGGCTCCTTTAATCCATTATTGGGTTGTGTGTACCCATATGCAACTTAACCAAAAGATGGGTCTGTGTATCAAGCTACACCAGGGTCCTCTTAACCTTGTTCCTGGAGCACTACCCTCCTGTGGGCTTTCGTTTAAATCCCAGTTGTAACTAACTTGATTATGTTTATAAACCAGCAAATTATTAGAATTTGGGGCGCTAGATTTGGGTTGGAGTGGAAACCTACAGGACGTTAGCGCTCCAGGAATAGGGTTGGCGAGCCCTGAGCTACACCATACATCCATCAGGTAACTTAAGTGCATGCGCAGTGCTAGAGCTCTTGTTCATTGGTGAACAATCTTCATGGTAAATGACATTTCCATTGTATTCAGACATGTTATCGTGATAGTATCATAAGTGCAGCAAAACTAGCTAACAAGATACAGTAGCTGGCTACCTTTCTCAATGAATTCAATGACAGTGAACGAGTTGGGATTCTTGCTGCCTCCCCCCTCGTGCCCCGAGCTTTGCAAGCTAGTTGAGTCACTGGAGCCATCTCTCAGTCCGCTTGAGTTGTCACCTTCAATGACTCTCCTAACTTTGCTTTTGTTTTTCTTTGAAGACATTTCTCTAATTCAATTTTGCAATAGCATAGCTACGTGTATAACATAACTTTGATCACAAGCATGGGTGAATCCGCTAATATACACTTCCTGGTTAAAGTTCAGGTCCTCCTCTTTTACCGTAAAGCGTATAGTTAAATGACGTAGTAAATGCTGCTTTGCCACTCTGTTTACAATTTTGCGCAAAAACGGACGATGTATTGAAATATATATTTAGAAAATTATATATAGCTATATTATTATATAGTTTTGTATAGTATACTTTTAGTTGTTAGCAACTTACTATAACACAGCATGTAGCAAATATGTCCAAATAAATTCGAAGTACAAGTGTATTACGGTGTTTATGCAACTTCAGAGTGTTGACTTTTATGTAACCGGCGAGTAAATTCATATTTCACGGACGCGTTTTCATCTAAATATATTTAAAGGCTTTGGTAACATGGCAACGCTTACTCGCAAACTATTACCTCTTGTAAGAAACGCGCTTTCAAATCAAACGCGCCTCGCATACGCACATACAGGGTCAATGAGGGCTGTTCGAGCATTCACATGCTCAGCAAGCCTGTTACAACTACAGAATGAGCATGGGACAAATGTCCATGGTTTGACTGGAAAAGTGGACAGATTCGGCGGAGTGACAGTGAACCTCGGTGACAGTGATTTCCCGTCGGATATCAGCGAAGGAGTATTTAGTAGTCTACTGCGAGGTTAGTATAGATCGATAGATGGACACGACTGTATGGTGTTGCTTGCAGGCACCTTCTTGACTTGGACAGAAAAGAAGCAAACATGCATGACATGCAAGAACCTTGAAAATGCACAAAACAATGCATATTGCCTTATAGCCCAGCTAGTTTGAGGGCCAAAGAGGGCAGACAGATATCCTGGTTAATAAGTGATGATGCACAGTACCAGCAGTAGGGAAACAATCAATGACTCAATGGCACTTGTTAAAAACCAATACAAATAATTCTGAATATATATTAGATTCAGATTCATTCTAATTAATATTAGACTTTGATAAATCTACACGGACATTGAATGATGAATCTAGTCAGACATGCTCATTGACACCCTCTGACTGTGATGTTTTGTTTGCTTTTCAGACTCTTTGGCTCAGTGGAGGACAGAGGGCCGGGTGGCTGTCTGGCTTCATGTGCCCATCTCTTTGAGCCGCTGTGCCGCAGCAGCTTCTGCTCATGGCTTCACCTACCATCATGCCAAACATGACCAAGCCATTCTGGCTCTGTGGCTGGGAGATGGGCAGAGCAGGCTGCCTGGGTTTGCTACTCATCAGATTGGAGTGGCAGGTACGCCAGGTCTACTGCCCTGACCTATATCACAGATTCATACTGCTCAGGATCAGGTGTTAGGTTCAGACCTCTGGGTCAGGTCTGTTTCAGGTTTCTTGAAGCCTTCTGCACACACACTCATGCCTTACTTGTGTAAAAATACAGGTAAGGCAAACCATCAGTTATTTCCACTTGTCACTGGATGAACTACAAATCTAGTTTGTGTTTGACTTGCAAACAATGTCTGTGATAGAGAACATTTTTGATGGCAGAGTTTGTTAAATCACCACCAGTCAACCACCAGGTGGCATGCTGTTGACTTTATTCCTCCCCAAAAGTGGATGCAAGCATGTCAGAACATGTCTGTGGAAGGAGGATGGCAAAACCTGGTCTGATGGCATGTTTCCAACAGTGACTTTGAATAACCCACCATTTATTTCTTCCACAAATTGAAGAGTTTTTGGACTGCTAAAGAGTATTTGTACCAACACAACACACATGGTTCCCAGTGGGGTGGGGGGAAGTACCCAATTATCTTACTTGAATAAAAGTAAAGAGACCTTTAATAGAAAATGACTCAAATGAAAGTCACCCAGTAAAATGCTACTTGAGTAAAAGTCTAAAAGTATTTGGTTTTAAATATACTTAAGTATTAAAAGTACATGTAATTGCTAAAATATACTTGATCAAAGTACAAGCATAAATCATTTCAAATTCCTTATATTAAGAAAACCAGACGGCACCATTTTCTTGTGGATCGACCAGGGGCACACTCCAACACTCAGATATCATTTACAAACGAAGCATGTGTTTTAGTGAGTCCGCCAGATCAGAGGCAGTAGGGATGACCAGGGATGTTCTCTTGATTAAGTGTATGAATTTGATCATTTTCCTGTCCTGCTAAGCATTAAAAATGTAATGAATACTTTTGGGTGTCAGGGAAAATGTATGGAGTAAAAAGTACATTATTTTCTTTAGGAATGTAGTGAAGTCAGTTGTCAAAAATATAAATAGTAAAGTACAAATAACCCCTAAAAAACAACTTAGTACTTTCAAGTATGTTTCCTTCATTACCTCACGTAAACAGCAATTGAACTGTGAAAAAATCCACCTATTGTGTGTTAGTGTTCTCATGATACCAGAATTTGGACTTCAAGACTGAATACAGGTTTACTATCAGGACTTCAAGACTGAATACAGGTTTACTATCACAATACGCGATACCATCACGATACTCTATACTAAAACGATACCACGGCGAAAGAAAAGGCATATTAGCCAAAGTCACAATGGCACTTGATGCAGTGCTACGGCTCTTGTCAATCGTTGGGAATCCTTTGAGTTTAATATCCTTACATTTGAATTGTTTTGCCTCAAACATTTTCTGAGACAGCCATGTATGCATTAGTGAATCAATTATACAGTCATACAATAAATTTGACTTTGGTAGAAACAATCTAACTACGTAACAGAATAATGGTAATTTACTTGAATGGTAAATCTCTTGATAAACTGGGTAAATCAAGATGTAGCCTAGGCCTATCCACAATACAGGTGAATGCATATTCAATAGGAGTGTGGGCATACATTGAGTTATTGAGACTCATTTCATGGGGCTACATGAATTCATGTACCTTTCTACTGGCAATTTGGTCCACTCTCCAGCACCAAACTGCTCTAAATCTTCAATGTTTGAGGGATGCCCTCCACCATCTGCTCTGGGGCGGCAGGCAGCCTAGTGGTTTAGAGCTCTGGTACTGGGGGCCTTGAACATTTTATTTATTTATTTCACCTTTTATTTAACCAGGTAGGCTAGTTGAAAACAAGTTCTCATTTACAACTGCGACCAGGCCAAGACAAAGCAAAGCAGTTCAACACATACAACAACACAGAGTTACACATGGAATAAACAAACATACAGTAGAAAAAGTCTACATACAGTGTGTACAAATGAGGTAAGATAAGGGAGTAATTACAATATAGCAATTAAACACTGGAGTGATAATGTGCAAAAGATGAATGTGCAAGTAGAGATACTGGGGTGCAAAGGAGCAAGATAAATAAATACAGTATGGGGATGAGGTAGTTGGATGGGCTATGTGCAGTGATCTGTGAGCTGCTCTGACAGCTGGTGCTTAAAGTTAGTGAGGGAGATATGAGTCTCCAGCTTCAGTGAATTTTTTTTTTTTCAGTAATTGGCAGCAGAGAACTGGAAGGAAAGGTGGCCAAAGGAGGAATTGGCTTTGGGGGTGACCAGTGAAAAATTCCTGCTGGAGCGTGTGCTACGGGTGGGTGCTGCGATGGTGACCAGTGAGCTGAGATAAGGCAGGGCTTTACCTAGCAAAGACTTGTAGATGACCTGGAGCCAGTGGGTTTGGCGATGAGTATGACGCGAGGGCCATCCAACGAGAGTGTACAGGTCGCAGTGGTGGGTAGTATATGGGGCTTTGGTGACAAAACGGATGGCACTGTGATAGTCTGCATCCAGTTTGTTGAGTAGAGTGTTGGAGGTTATTTTGTAAATGACATCCCCGAAATCGAGGATCGGTAGGATTGTCAGTTTTACGAGGGTATGTTTGGCAGCATGAGTGAATGATGCTTTGTTGCGAAATGGGAAGCCGATTCTACATTTAATTTTGGATTAGAGATGCTTAATGTGAGTCTGGAAGGAGAGTTTACAGTCTAACCAGTCACCTAGGTATTTGTAGTTGTCCACATATTCTAAGTCGGAACCGTCCAGACTAATGATGCTGGACGGGCGGGCAGCGACCGGTTGAAGAGCATGTATTTAGTTTTACTTGCATCTAAGAGCAGTTGGAGGCCAAGGAAGGAGAGGTGTATAGCATTGAAGCTCTTCTGGAGGTTCTTTAACATAGTGTCCAAAGAAGGGCCAGAAGTATACAGAATGGTGTTGTCTGTGTAAAGGTGGATCAGCGAATCACCAGCAGCAAGTGCGACATCATTGATGTATACAGAGAAGAGTCGGCCCAATAATTTAACCTTGTGGCACCCCAAAAGAGACTGCCAGAGGTCCAGACAACAGCCCCCCTGATTTGACACACTGAACTCTATCAGAGAAGTAGTTGGTGAACCAGGCGAGGCAGTCATTTGAGAAACCAAGGCTGTTGAGTCTGCCGATAAGAGTGTGGTGATTGACAGCGTCGAAAGCCTTGGCCAGGTCGATGAATACCGTTGTACAGTATTGTCTCTTATCGATGGCGGTTATGATATCATTTAGGACCTTGAGCGTGGCTGAGGTGCGCCCATGACCAGCTCTGAAACCAGATTGCACAGCGGAGAAGGTACGGTGGGATTCGAAATGGTCGGTAATCTGTTTGTTAACTTGGCTTTCGAAGACCTTAGAACGGCAGGGTAGAATAGATATAGGTCTTTAGCAGTTTGGGTCTAGAGTGTCTCCCCCTTTGAAGAGGGGTATGACTGCAGCAGCTTTCCAATCTTTGGGAATCTCAGACGATACTAAAGAGAGGTTGAACAGGCTAGTAATAGGGGTTGCAACAATTTTGGCAGATAATTTTAGAGAGTGTCCAGATTGTATAGCCCGGCTGATTTGTTGGGGTCCAGGTTTTGCAGTTCTGACAGAACATCAGCTATCTGGATTTGTGTGAAGGAGAAATGGGGAGGCTTGGGCGAGTTGCTGTGGGAGGTGCAGGGCTGTTGACCGGGGCAGGGGTAGCCAGGTGGAAAGCATGGCCAGCTGTAGAAAAATGCTTATTGAAATTCTCAATTATAGGGAGGAGGTGCTCTTGTTTTCCATGGACTTTACAGTGTCCCAGACCTGTTTTGAGTTTGTGCTACAGATTGCAAATTTCTGTTTGAAAAAGCTAGCCTTAGTTTTCCTAACTGCCTGTGTATATGTGCAAGGCATCATGATATCAGCAGATTATCTGGTGTTTTGGAGTCCAATGTTCAACCCATTGTCCAAAAACGGTTTAATTTGAAGGCTGTGAGTCATCCAGCAGGACAACAACCTCAAACCCACATCAAAAACCACCCAGGAAAGATTCAACAATAAATACTGGACTGTTCTGGAGTGACCAGTCAAGAGTCCACATCTGAATCACATCCATAACCTATGGAGAGAGCTGAGAACAGCAGTTGGAGGGCACCCGACAAACATTGAAGAATTAAAGCAGTTTGCTGATGAAAAGTGGGACAAACTTCCAGTAGAAAGCTGCAGCAAGCTCATTGATGGCTACAAGAAGCATTTGTCTGCAGCTATCTTGGCCAAAAGCTGTGTAACCAAGTGCTTGCTCTGGGGGTATCTATAATTTTGTCCATGCCATTTGTCTTTATTTTCTCGATTAAAATTGTGAACTTAAGTTTACCAAAATAAAATTGGTTCTTCGGTGTTGAAAATCCAATAACACAGCAGTGACCAAAAGCTTTTTTTTCTTTTTTTTTGAGAAGAAATGGGGGAATTATTCAATAAAGGTACAAGGGTGCCCATATAATTGGTCGGAACTGTATGTCAGACCACTTGTTCATCGTAGGCGTAACACACGCACCCCGCGTGTGCAGTGACTCCACACCAACCTACCCTTTCGGAAGAACAGTCTCACCCATAGAGTATATCAATATCCAAGCTGTCAACTGCAGCAGACAATAATTTTACATGACCCACAATTCCCCTCTGTTGATTTAATTGGTCTGCTGCCTCATTCCCGAGTTAACGAACGGACCCAGGAAACTTTTCCTCTCCACAGGCTAACCTAATGATGGCTTTTCAGTCTGGTACCCGGGCAATCTCCTGTGATGTGGTTGGCTGGGGATGACATCAATTTCCACACGGAAGGCCAAGTTGAGGATTAGACAACCCATCCCTCGCCACACATCTGGGAAATTCATTCAAGGACTGGATGGTGTCCTGGTGAGACGCCAGACGGAAAAATAAGGGCCCATTTCCTTCCCCCCCGGAGCTGTCAACAGAAGCAAATAGTTGGCCGTCTTAGTCACAACCTGTTGGGGAAAAAAGTGATTTATTTGTCAAAAAAAGACTGCTCCCACTAGGCCGAATGGGATGGCAAACATTCCACAACTATTGCTGAGTCATCCTTTCTGTTTCACTATAGACTGTACTTGTTAATTCCTTGTAAAAGGCCCCATAAGCACTGTGAAGTTCGTAGGAACACATCAAATTTGGTGTCAAATTGAAAGCTAATATTTTTGAGAAAGTGAGGCACACATACAAGCAAAGGCTTTGATTGCTGGTCAAAGAGATGGAAAGGGGGTCTTAGACAACATCTAGCAGCAACAGTCTAAAAGTTTTAGAAATACAGCAAAGTAAAGACCCCTGCCAACTAATATCAACATTTTATATTTTGTTTTTGGCAGAAATGATTGCCTATTGTCATTCTCTTACCAAAAACCCACATACAGTGCCTTGCAATAGCATTCAGACCCCTTGGATTTCTTAAAATGTTGTGTTGCAAAGTGGGATTAAAATTGATTTAATTGTAATTTTGGTCAGCAATCTAAACAAAATACTCAATGTCAAAGTGGGATACATTTAAGATATTCATTTTTTTATTTATCTTTAAAATATATTTAACTAAAATATAGTCCTTGCATAAGTATTCAGACCCTTTGTTTAGGCAAGCCTAAATTAGTTCAGGAATAGAATGTGGCTTAACAAATCACATAAGTTACATGGACTCACTCTGTGTGAAATAATAGGGGTTGGCATGATTTTGGAATGACACCCTTCTTCTGTCCCATTTCCATCTGTAAGGTCCTTTGGTCAAGTATTGAATTTCAAGCACAGATTCAAAGACCAGGGAGCTTTTCGAAAGCCTCATAAAGAAGGGTAACATGGTAGGTGGGTAACCAATAACAAATTGAAAACAGACATTGAACAAACAGACATTGAACATCTCTTCAAGCATGTTCAAGTTAATAATTATGCTGTGGATAATGTATTAAACCACCCAGACACATCAAATACACAGTTGTCCTTCTGAACTGAGCTGCAGGACAGGAATGAAAGTCTCCAGGGATACGGCGCAGGCCTATGCACAAGTGTTCAAAAATGCAATTTGCAGGAAACACCGTTCTAAAATGCACACTGCACATGCGAGCAAATTCATGGACAGAGATGGAAATATCGGTTAGAAAAGGGGAGATCTATGCAACAACTATCATGGGTTGCTAATATGAACAAGATAGTGCCTTTGGCTGCTAGACAATTAATTAAAGTTTAAAACCAATAGAACAGGAGAATGCATATGAGGAAGTCTTTATAAAATAATTGTCAACAGAGTTACCAAAAAATCTGTGACAATATGACTGCAACTGAATTGGCTACAATGGGAAATCATAGTAGTCACAAACCACAGTTTGGTCCCCTGTTGTTACTGTCCTCCCTTCCACTGGCATACTGTTATGTTCAGCTCATAACGGTTTTCTTTCTGTCGTCTGGTGGTCAAAGCAAGAGTGTGAAAACAGTCTGGAAATCCCTACCCCGCTCTCTCCAGTTTATGTCACCTCTCCTGGCTCTTACTGACACCTACCCATGAGTCCCCTCTTTCCATTTACTGTAACCAGTCCCCTCACAGACCATTGCAATTTGGTCAGTCTAAATCTGAACCAATATTGGACGTCTATTTCATAACTTTGGACAGCACATTACAATACAGAAAAGTAAAATATAGGATCAGTACAGTATAACTTACTGTAGTGTACTGTATTGAACTCTACTGTGAACTCTACTCTACTACAGCTGCACCATCGAGAGCATCCTGACTGGTTGCATCACTGCCTGGTATGGCAACTGCTCGGCCTCCGAACACAAGGCAATACAGCGGGTAGTGAGAATGGCCCAGTACATCACTGGGGCCAAACTACCTGCCATCGAGGACCTCTATATTTGCATAACCCCCCCCCCCTTTTACACTGCTGCTACTCTCTGTTGTTAAGACACTAACAGCTTAGGTAATTAAGGTCACAGTTATGAAAACGTAGGACACTAAAGAGGCCTTTCTACTGACTGAAAAACACCAATGTCCGTACTGTGAGACGCCTAAGACAGCGCTACAGGGAGACTGGACGGACAGCTGATCATCCTCGCAGTGGCAGACCACATATAACAACACCTGCACAGGATCAGTACATCCGAACATGACACCTGCGGGACAGGTACAGGATGGCAACAACAACTGCCCAAGTTACACCAGGAACGCACAATCCCTCCATCAGTGCTCAGACTGTCCGCAATAGGCTGAGAGAGGCTGGACTGAGGCCTTGTAGGCCTGTTGTAAGGCAGGTCCTCACCAGACATCACCGGCAACAACGTCACCTATGGGCACAAACCCACCGTCGCTGGACCAGACAGGACTGGCAAAAAGTACTCCTCACTGACGATTCACGGTTTTGTCTCACCAGGGACGATGGTCGGATTTGCGTTTATCGTCGAAGTAATGAGCGTTAGTTACACTGAGGCCTGTACTCTGGAGCGAGATCGATTTGGTGGTGGAGGATCCGTCATGGTCTGGGGCGGTGTGTCACAGCATCATCGAGCTGAGATTGTTATCATTGCAGTCAATCTCAATGCTGTGCGTTACAGGGAAGACATCCTCCTCCCTCATGTGGTAGCCTTCCTGCAGGCTCATCCTGACATGACCCTCCAGCATGATAATGCCACCAGCCATACTGCTCGCTCTGTGCGAGATTTCATGCAAGACAGGAATGTCAGTGTTCTGCCATGGCCAGCGAAGAGCCCGGATCTCAATCCCATTGAGCACATCTGGGACCTGTTGGATTGGAGCGTGAGGGCTAGGGCCATTCCCCCCAGAAATGTCTGGGAACTTGCAGGTGCCTTGGTGGAAGAGTGGGGTAACATCTCACAGCAAGAACTGGGAAATCTGGTGCAGTCCATGAGGAGGAGATGCACTGCTGTACTTAATGCAGCTGGTGGCCACACCAGATACTGACTGTAACTTTTGATTTTGATCCCCTCTTTGTTCAGGGACACATTATTCCATTTCTGTTAGTCACATGTCTGTGGAACTGGTTCATTTTATGTCTCAGGTGTTGAATCTTGTTACGTTCATACAAATATTTACACATGTTAAGTTTGCTGAAAATGAACGCAGTTGACAGTTTATTTAGGATAAATCACCATGAAGAGAATGACATTTATAATTATGCATTTCTGTATAGTACAGATCAGAGACCCATGATGTCATTCTCTTGCATTCTGTTACTGGGTGTTAATTCACTTCACTTACTGTAATTCATTAACCAAAATATATATATTTTTTAAACTCAAGGTGTCATGTCATAGCTGATACCCCATTCTTTCTGCAGACATCTTTGAATCTTAATTCAGAGTAGATGTTTGGAAAACTTTGTCACACAAACTGTATCACACCTTTTATTTAATCAGGAAAATCTATTTTTACAAAAGAGACCTTTTAGTCTGTAATCGCAAGCCACGGTGGTTTATGATGGTCCAGAATTATCGGTGTGCTACCTCACTATAGGGGAATGGATTGTCCTCCTTGCCAAATTAGAGCGAGAGTTGGTACAGCATAACACATTCACAGCAAGCGCAATCATTTCATGATCATTGCAGGTTTTTTGTTGTCTAAATTGCTAAAAATGTAGCCTCAGAATTACAGTCAACATTTCTCTCAAGTCTCCGATTTGTTTTTTGAGTTGTGGTGGTGGCCTCTCTGGCAGCATGGCTAAAGCCCGGCCCCAGGCCACTCACTGCTCACTCCACATGGGTCAGTTTAATGAAACCTTTCATGTTCTCTCAAACCCAATAATTACCGCTCAACTCAATGCCAACTGGTTTCTAGTCAGTTTTCTGGAAGCTGTCTTCAAAGTTCTTTGGCTTACACACCAGCAATGATTAAATAATTAGCTTAATAACACTTTCATTATCATGCTGTTATGTCTGTATTTTCTTGGCTAGTAACTTATTTGATTTTGTCTATAAAGGTGCAGTCGTTGATGAGTCAAATGGAAAGGTTCTCGTCGTTCAAGACAAAAACAAGGTATTGTACTGCTTCTCTGTATTTTATCAAAGGGGGACTGAACTTCCCGATTGGCCTCGTTTTTACTTAGCTTTCTCGGAATGAAATGCAGCGGCCGTGGCTGAAGCCAAACGAGTTGTCTTGGGTGTGTGGTTTAATGTGGGTGTCTCTTGTGTGTATGTTCACATGTGGCAAGCATTTGTACATTCTCTCAGCCAAAACAGTACACAGTTAGTCACTCACCCTTCTAGATAACTTGAAACAATCTAACCAGGTCTTTTGTTGGTTTGACTTTGGATAGCCTATCTCCGGGGCTAGTTAGGGACCATCAATAAATTACACTTTGTAAATGGGACAATATTTTCATGTTGCACACCTTTTAGTTGTCTCATTAAGTGCTTTCAGTATTTGTATGTGAATTTCTACAATTTATAGTGCGTTTGATGGTTTTATGTCATTGAAATTTAGAGCTATTGACATTTAAAAATATTTTCCCATGTACATTGTGTAATTTACTTGATGGTCCCTAACTAGCCCCCATAGGGATATTGAATGTCAAACCAAATTGACCGTGGGCATTATGATTGGGTCGTGTGCAGCTGCGCTCCAAATTGATTATTACTTTGGGCAGGATTAAATAAACCCAACCCAAGGAAAACTGTTACGGTATCCCATTTTTTCCGAATTATCTCGCAAAGACTGACGAGACTGACTTTATGACCAAAAATATCCTATTTACACTTTGTTGTAAATTTGGACTCCAGATGAAATGTTTCATAATCCGTTTTCTACCAGAAATTATTTATTACCTTCAGTTGCTTTTAAAATGTCCATATAAGGCAACAAAAAAAGTTTTAGTTCACCATTGCAGAAGAAAAATCGACTTGCATTCTAGTGATCTAAAAAGTGTCTATCTAGGGAAGCAAAGCTAAACCATTGTAAGATATATTATGGAAAAATAAAACTTTTCAGTCACAGTCCAACTTCTGGACCTCAATGTGCTTCATCTAACTCTCATAATCCCCAATCGACACAGGGGTGAATGGCAGTAGTTGTTTCCTTCCTTCCCACTGCTATGAATGGCTCTCGTTATGTCTTTATTTAGGCAGTTTTCCTGGCGTCTGCTGCCCCTCTGTCTGTCCCTCTCCCTGGGGAGAATTACTCTCCTCTCAGACTTTACCTTGACTTCTGCTGCGGCACCATCTCACATAGCATAGCTCCTCACAACATTATGCAACCTCAAGCAAACATTCTTAACCCATGCCGAGTACGCCACACAACATTTCCTACATTACAATAAAGTGTGGTCGCAAAGAATTCCCCTGTAAATTTCTAAAGCAATTTGCAGTGTGGAAGTATCAAAACATCACTCAATGGCAACTCTTTGGTTGAATATTTATGTGTTCCCAATCACTACAATAGATAAAGAGTGGTGCTTATGGCACATTGTCTTGCGTGTTAGTTTTTTTTTAGGAAACAGCAGTCAGTGTTTGGGAAGTGAGAGGAGTGTTTTTTTTATCTCCTGTCTCCTCGTCATTTACTGGAAGAGGGCCTCTTGCACTCTGTCTGGCCTTTGGCCATCAGCAAAGTTTGGCAGGCTAAGCCCATCCAGAGCCGCTCTGGGGTTGTGTTTCCTGAAAGTGAACCCCTCTGGTTCATTATCACCGACGCCTGTGCCAAGACAGCAAATTAAAGGGATGCTGGGTAATTGCTTTGTAGCTAGGTGATTTGTGACTGAAACAAGATACAATTTGTCGTGTTGAAATCTGATGAAGTAATGTGTAATGGGTTGATGTATGTTTTTAGAACAATAGGAGTCATCGGCTGTTTGCAATTTAAGAATTACAAGTGCAAGTTAGTCATGGTTCTTATTTGCTATTCGTTCCATTTGTTGTTATTCTTTTTTTAACTTATCTGCTCGTGACCACACTCTCCAGATTAATTCAATGCCTAGACTGTATCAGATTACCCATATATAGAATCACAGCCACATTGCCAGAGCACATTTAGGTAAACCACACAAAACATGGTGTATATTGTTAAATGATAAGTTTATTCTTACATTTTCCTACATTGTAAAACAAGTAGCTCCAAAAATAAAACGATTGTTTTTCAATAGCAAAAGTATATTTTTAATTAAAAATTAATCAAAAACTACAGTAAATGTATTCAACAACTACATAATTTAACCAGCAGCGATCTGTCTTTAAATATATTTAAAGAGTGGTGAAAACACCAAACTTAATTGCTTTGATTTTTTTTTTTCAAGAATAACATACAATCACATCAAAATGAATATTAAACTCATAGGGAATATCCAAGTGCCTAACTTATAACATCAATGCATACATTTTACCAAAGTGTGGATTTAAGTTTGGATTTGGCCCTATGCACAAACAGTTGTAAAATACTTATTAATGCTGAAGTACACTTTCAAAAATAAAATACTTGAATGCAACCCAAATTTGAGTCCTAATACAAAATGTATTGTTGTGATTTTATATTAGACAGTAAATGCATGGAAGTTCCCTGGAGGGCTCTCGGATCCAGGAGAAAACGTTGGTGAGTGACGCAACCACAACTTCATAATCCTGTATTGTAACTGACTGTACACAATACATTAAGGTATACCATACACAGAGAAACTGCCATCTCAGACCTTCACGTGAGCTACACTCAAGTATATACAGTATCTAAACAATTTGACTTAAAACAACAACTTCAAATAACACTTTTACAAGTTCAACTTGTTTAACTTTTTGAAGCAGCTTTGAAACATAGACCCACCCTCTGAAGCAGCGTATGTGACTAAAATACATACAAATTGATTTCCCTTTATTTTTAACCATTTCATTTTCGTGACTTAATGTTCCATTTTTGTACTCGCATGCGTATCATACAAAAATGTTGATACAGAAATGTCAGTTATTCTGTGAGCATTATACAGTCAGATAGATATACAGTACTGGAGGTGTCTTGACAAAGATATTTTTTTTTAAAGAACAGTACAAACATTAAATCCATGTATCCTCATCTCCCCCCCTTCATTCTCTTCAAGGCACCACTGCGGTCCGAGAGGTCTTTGAGGAGACTGGAGTCCGCTCTGAGTTCAAGTCCCTTCTGAGCATCCGACAGCAGCACAACCACCCGGGTGCTTTTGGTATGTCCGACATGTACATCATCTGCCGCCTCAGCCCTCTCACTCATGACATCAACTTCTGCACCCAGGAGTGCCTGCGCTGCGAGTGGCTGGAGCTAACGGAGCTAGCCAAGACATGCGCCACAACACCCATCACTAGCCGCCTAGCCAGCCTCCTGCTTCACGGCCTAAACCAGGGCTTTGACAAGATTGATCTGGCTATGGAGGAGCTGCCGGCAGTCTACTCAGGGAGGTTCTACCAGCTGTACCACAGGGAGCTGCCGCAGGTGCTAAAACACAAGGCCTGAGGACAGGGTTCCGGCCTTGCCTAGCACAACGATGCTAATTGCACTAGCAGTCAGTGCTTGTCATATTAGCGTGTGGATGGTGTTTTACCATACTTGGAAGTGTATATTTATGGCAGACTGGAATATGTTTTTATAAACTGTTACTAGGGAAGGAGGGTGTAGCAAATGGTACCGATGATGATCACTGTAAAGGACATTTTGCACAAATCACAAAATGTTCCTCGTCTGTAAAAAATCAAATAAAAATACACAATTTGAAGAAATTGGCAACTCTGTTTGGGAAGAACCTCAGGGCCACTAAGTTCTAAAATCAAACAACTAATTTATATTTTAAGATAGAGAAGTAAAATATGTACTAGGTCTACTGTTTGTCTTGCAATGAGTTTAGTGTAATGGTGTGCTTGATTTAGCGTTGCCAACCCAATGTTCTATTTGAAGGTTTTATCAAGTAAAGTTCTGGGCATAAAAGCTAACCTTAACTGCCGTGCAGTAAAACTTTACTTTTTAAAGCCCAGAACTACTAAGTAGGATTTCACTTTTGTCTAAAATGATGTATTTCAAAATTGTTAAATGAAGAAAAATAAGCAGATTATCAAAGTACGATACAATATTTGAAGCAGCCTTAGTTAAACTCACATTTATATAGCTGAATGGCGAAGGTGCATAAAGATGGAGGAATTCAGATATGACATTGTTTGAGCACTATCCAGAGTTTTTAAACTACGGTGCGTGACATGGTTCAATGCGCCAATAAATCAGCACAATCTACTTTTTAGTTTTTTCAAATTGTAGCCTTCTTGGAGCTAGAATTGGTATCGTGTATACTTGTACTAATGCCGATATAAAAAAAATAATAATAATGGAGAGTACAATACGGCGAACTTAGCATATTAGGTGTTTGTAAGTACACGGAGGGACAGCAAAAACATTTTTTTTAAATACATGTGGGCCGCCAACTTTATGCACATTCACCATTGATTGAAATGCCTGCCATTAAAGAACCCAACTGCAGGGATGATGTCACTGAGGATGAGTGAGCTTTGTCTTTTTCATATCTCGTTTGTTTGTTTGCACTGCAGCCAGGCTGAGTTTTAAGATTAGTAAAACAAGGTGAGCTCAGCTCAGCGTCTGGCTGACATGGGGAGAAAGAGAATGGCTTTTTGGCCCGGTCCAGTTTTGGATCCTGACTTGTGCTGGCCAGTCCTTTTCAGCGCCACATACATGTCAGGGTACTTCCGAGAGCGGTAGGTGTTGTAGTTGTTACTCTCCAACCTCTCCATGAAGTAGCATTCATCTGTTGTCCGTCTCTGAAGAGGGAGAGAACGAAGGAAAAACATTAATTTAATATCTAGAGGTTAATTTAATACACTTGTTGGTCCAGTTGTGTTATTCGTGGATACGCTTGATCTAGTTTCATATTGTATACTGAACCAATGATGAATGTCAATGAAACACTGTTTGTGTTTGTCTTATGCAATGAAACACAATGGGCCGGTTTCCCAGACCCAGATGAATAAATCTACTCCTGGATTAAAAGCCATGTTCAATAGGGAATGTCCACCAGTGCCAAGCTTTGGGCTATGATGTTTATTCATAGTATTAAACAATAACTAATTTCATGTCATGTACATAACTTAGCCTAGGTCCTAGCTACCAGGGGGGGAACGTGGAAATACTAATAGTTGTAATGTTAACAAAATGTTTAATCAAAGCTCTGTCTCGGTCCTTATGACATTTAATGAAAATAAGCCATTTAATGTTGACAGCATTTCATATAGTTCCTTTTTATATGCTCTGTGGAGAAAGAGGAAAAGCTTGTAATGTTGACATTTTAATGACGTTGATTTACTCTGTAAAACACCTCAGACCTCAATAACCCCATTGTTTCAGTGGAGACTCCAGAACAGTCAACTGCTGTTTAATGTCACACACTAATGAAGATATTCTTCAGTAGTGCCAAGCCAAAGAGGTGAATTTATTTTTTAAGTAACTTCATTTCAAGTGGACAAATCCGTATTCAGTGTTCAATAATATATTTCCTGTATAGTTTTTTTCATTACATGAGTATGAATGGGAAAACTCACACTGTTTCCACAATGTGGAAGACCTGATGACATCAATCACATGTCTCAAATCTATGTTGCCAGCTGAGTTCTCTGCCCATGTCCTATCCAACAAGAGGGGGCCTGTTTTCCATTCAACCATGGCTACCTATAAAGGAGAACTGTTATGGACTTAACCAACCCTACAAGGAAGCATTTCCTGGCACTTACAACAGGCATGGGAGAACCCAATAGGAAGTTCAATTCAGAGGTTAGGGAAACAGTAACTATATTAATTTATATTTAACTCAAATCAATCCCCATGACCTAATATTTTCTAAATATATTGTATGAATATAGTCTATCCAAAGAGTGACATATGACAGTGATATCATGGAAACTTTGCTCAGGATTAGATCTATTATTAGGGGGAAGAGATTTGAGGTGAAAAGAACAATGCTTATACAGCAGCTTGTGACCCTGTACATAAGACTGGTGAGTGTGGCTAAGGACAAATAATACAATCCCAAACACATAGCGACCTACTTCCAGCAGGCTACACCTAAACTGGAGCTTTCTCTCACCCTGCGAGCAGCTTCTGAGTGATTGACCACATCAGTGACGGTGCAGTGCCTGTAATGTGTCTACCAGTGAGTGCCCAGCGGCTAGCCTGGTTACTCATTAGGAAGTGACAGGAAACACTTCCTGGGGTTTAAATACACTGTAGAGGAGCCCTCTGAACCACAAAACCACATAAGTCAGTCATCACTGCTCACACTTCTCCAGTAGTCCAGAAGTACCTCCGTTCACTGCTAACACACACTTGGAAAAAAAGGGTTCCAAAAGATTTTCTACCAAAAGCATTTTTATCTGAAGAACACTTTTAGAGAACGAGGGTTCTTTGTAAGACAGAGTTTTACCTAGGGCCTTTTTTCATCCTAAAAAACATTTTGGGAAGACTAAATGTTATTTGATGATTCTTTAGACACCAATAAATATTATTTGGAAGGAAAGATGTTTCCAACCCCCCTTTTAAATAGTGCCTGAGTATTAGTGTTTACATTTTAACATCAGCAGTTTAGCTAATCTGATACATTTAAAACGGTAGGTGTGAGAATGTTTGAAACTATACCTAAATTATTGGAATATTTGTGCATGTACACTACATGACCAAAAGTATGTGGTACCTGCTCGAACATCTCATTAAAAAATAATGGGCATTAATATGGAGTTGGTCCCGCCTTTTCTGCTATAACAGCCTACACTCTTCTGGGAAGGATTTCCACTCAATGTTGAAACATTGCTGCTGAGACTTGCTTCCATTCAGCCACAAGAGGATTAGTGATGTTGGGCACTGACGTTGGGAGATTAGGCCTGGCTCACAGTCGGCGTTCCAATTCATCCCAAATGTGTTTGATGAGGTTGAGGTCAGGGCTCTGTGCAGGCAAGTCAAGTTCTTCCACACCGATCCCGACAAACCATTTCTGTATGGACCTCGCTTTGTGCACAGGGGCATTGTCATGCTGAAACAGGAAAAAGCCTTCCCCGAACTGTTGTTACAAAGTTGGAAGCACAGAATCGTCTAGAATGTCATTTTGTCAATAATGTAGTGTTAAGATTTCTCTTCAATGGAACTAAAGGGCCTAGCCTGAACCATGAAAAACAGACCCAGACCAATATTTCTCCTCCACCAAACTTTACAATTGGGACTATGCGTTCGGGCAGGTAGCGTTCTCCTGGCATTCGCAAAACCCAGATTAGTCCGTCGGACTGCCAGATGGTGAAGTGTGATTCATCACTCCAGTGACGTGTTTCCACTGCATCCTATGACAGTGTTACTTTGAAAGTCACTGAGCTCTTCAGTTAGGCCATTCTACTGCCAATGTTTGTCTATGAAGATTACATGGCTGTGTGCTCCATTTTAAAACACCTGTCAGCAACAGGTATGGTTAAAAAAGACAAATCCACTAATTTGAAGGGGTGTCCACATACTTTTTTATATACAGTGCATTCAGAAAGTATTCAGACCCCATTCAATTTTTCCACATTTTGTTACGTTACAGCCTTATTCTAAAATGGATTAAATAAAAATTCCTCAATCTACACACAATACCCCATAATGACAAAGCAAAAAACATTTTTTGTTTGTTTTCCAAATTGATTAAAAACAGAAATACCTTATTTACGTACACTACCAGTCAAAAGTTTAAAAACACCAACTCATTCAATGGGTTTTCTTTATTTGTACTATTTTCTACATGGTAGAATAATAGTGTAGACATCAAAACTATGAAATAACACATGGAATCATGTAGTAACCAAAAAAGTAACCAACAAATCATTCAAATCATGTTAAACAAAACATATTCTTCAAATAGCCACCCATTGCTTTGATGACAGCTTTGCACACTCTTGGCATTTTCTCAACCAGCTTCATGAGGTAGTCACCTGGAATGCTTTTCAATTAACAGGTGTGCCTTAAAAAAAGTTAATTTGTGGATTTGATTTCCTTCTTAACGCATTTCAGAAAATCAGTTGTGTTGTGACAAGGTAGGGGTGGTATACAGAAAATAGCCCTATTTGGTAAAAGACCAAGTCCATATTATGGCAAGAACAGCTCAACTAAGCAAAGAGAAATGACAGTCCATCATTACTTTCAGACAAAATTAAATAACTTTGAAAGTTTCTTCAAGTGCAGTTGCAAAAACCATCAAGCGATATGATGATATCTCTCATGAGGACCGGCACAGGAATAGAAAACCCAGAGTTACCTCTGCTGCAGAGGACAAGTTCATTAGAGTTACCAGCCTCAGAAATTGCAGCCCAAATAAATGCTTCAGAGTTCAAGTAACAGACATCTCAACATCAACTGTTCAGAGTTGACTGTGTGAATCCGGCCTTCATGGTCGAATTGCGGCAAAGAAGCCATGACTAAAGGATACCAATAAGAAGACGAGACTTGCTTGGGCCAAGAAATATGAGCAATGGACAATAGACCAGTGGAAATGTGTCCTTTGGTCAGGAGTCCAAATTGGATATTTTTGGTTCCAACTGCCATGTCTTTGAGATGCAATGTTGGTGAACGAATGATCTCTGCATGTGTATTTCCCACTGTGAAGCATGGAGGAGGTGGTGTTATGATATGGGGGGTGCTTTATTTAGAAATCAAGGCACACTTAACCAGCATGGCTACCACAGCATTCTGCAGCGATACGCCATCCTATCTGGTTTGGGTTTAGTGGGACAAACACTTGTTTTTCAACAGGACAATGACCAAACACACCTCCAGGCTGTGTAAGGGTTATTTTACCAAGAAGGAGAGTGATTGAGTGCTGCTTCAGATGACCTGGCCTCCACAATCCCCTGACCTCAACCAAATTGAGATGGTTTGGGATGAGTCTGAACGAAGAGTGAAGGAAAAGCAGCCAACAAGTGCTCAGCATGTGGGAACTCCCTCAAGACTGTTGGAAAAGCATTCCAGGGGAAGCTGGTTGAGAGAATGCCAAAAGTGTACAAAGCAGTCATCAAAGCAGCTTTAACACTTGTTTGGTTACTACATGATTCCATGTGTGTTATTTCATAGTTTTGATATCTTCACTATTATTCTGCAATGTAGGAAATAGTAAAAAATAAAGAAAAACCCTTGAATGAGGTGTTCTAAAACTTTTGTTTTAAGTATTAAGACCCTTTACTATCAGACTCAAAATTGAGCTCCTATTCCCATTGATCATCCTTGAGATGTTCCTACAACTTGATTGGAATCCACCTATGGTAAATTCAATTGATTGGACGTGATTGGTCCATATAAGGTTGCAGAGTTGACAGTGCATGTCAGAGTAAAAACCGAGCCATGATGTCGAAGGAATTGTTCGTAGAGCTCGGAGACAGGATTGTATCGAGGCACAGATCTGGAGAAGGGTACCAAAAAAAGTCTGCAGCATTGAGCTTGCCATCCAGCCAAACTAAGCAATCGGGGGAGAAGTGCCTTGGTCAGGGAGGTGACCAAGAACCCGATGGTCACTCTGACAGCGTTCCAGAATTCCTCTGTGGAGATGGGAGAACCTTCCAGAAGAAAGCCATCTCTGCCTCACTCCACCAATCAGGCCTTTATGGTAGAGTGGCCAGACGGAAGCCACTACTCAGTAAAAAGCACATGACAGCCCGCTTGGAGTTTACCAAAAGGACTCTCAGACCATGAGAAACTAGATTCTCTAGTCTGATGAAACCAAGATTGAACTGTTTGGTCTGAATGCCAAGTGTCACATGTCACGTCTTGAGGAAACCTGGCACCATCCCTACGATGAATCATGGTGGTGGCAGCATCATGCTGTGGGGGGTTTTTTCAGTGGCAGGGACTGGGAGACTAGTTAGGATCGAGGGAAATATGAACGGAGCAAAGTACAGTGAGATTCTTAATGAACACCTGCTCCAGAGTGCTCAGGACCTTAAACTGGGGTGAAGGTTCACCTTCTAACAGGACAATGACCCTAAGCACACAGCCAAGACGATGCAGGAGTATCTTCGGGACAAGTCTCTGAATGTCCTTGAATGGCCCAGCAAGAGCCCGGCCTCGAACATCTCTGGATAGACCTGAAAATACCTGTGAAGCGACGCTCCCCATACAACCTCACAGAAGTTGAGAATATCTGCAGAGAAGAATAGGAGAAATTCCCCAAAAACAGGTGTGCCAAGCTTGTAGCGTCATACCCAAGAAGACTCGAGGCTGTAATCGCTGCTAAAGGTGCTTCAACAAAGTACTGAGTAAAGTGTCTGAATACGTATGTAAATGTGATAATTTAAAAAATACAATTTTTATAACTTTGCAAAAATGTCTAAAAACCTGTTTTTACTTTATCAATTTATTATTGTGTGTAGATTGATGAGGGGGGAAACGATTGAATCAATTTTAGGATAACGCTGTAACGTAACAAAATGTGAGGAAAGTCAAGGGGTCTGAATACTTTCCAAATGCATTTTACATAGCGTACTGACATAGAAATCATGGCAAAGATATCAACTGTCTTTCAAATTAATATTTGTGATTTTATTGAGCAGAGAGTAGAAGGGAGTCTGAGTGAACCAACAGTGTATTGTATTGTACACAGCAAATTGGCCAGTCCTAGTTTACCTAGTTTTTTTCAGTGTAACATTTCTAGTGATTCAGGAGTTAAATTAACACTCGTTGACTCAGCGGTGCTAAAGAACTCCAGTCTTGGTCTTAATAAGCCGAGTTAAGAGTGAGAGTAAAACACTCAAAACCATGCCCATCATCATATTTCCCAGCATGCTCTATTGCAGGTTGATTTTCAGAATTGTTTGTTTCAATTCCTGTGTTTTTGTATTGATTGGTCGATTAATGTTATTCTACACAAACATAAATCATTTTTGCTGGAAAAGGAGAGGGTTTTAATTGGTATACACCAGAGGTGCAGGGACCGATACATAAACCTCAAAGTGCTGAAGAGCCTGTACCAAAGCGAGCATCTCCTTCTCATTAGTAGTGTTTTTGATATGAGGCCAATTTCTTTGAAAAGTACCCCACAGGCTGCTCAACATTGTTATAGTCTTTCTCTCGGAGCACAGCCCCTGCACCTACACCGCTGGCATCGGTGTACAGACAAGACAGACGCTGGAAATCCGGAGCAAGCAGATAGCACCGGAGCAGAGACCAAAAGGGTATTTTTCTTCTCAAAAGCCTCCTGACAGTCGGGGCTCCAACAGAAAACGACTATCGGACTGGTCAAATTTGTAAGTGGCGCAACAACCTTGGCAAAGTTCTTGCAAAAAGCCTGGTCGTAGCCAGCCATTCCCAATAATCAGCATAGTTCCTGGCAAGAAGCTGGCACTGGGAAGTTATTGATGGCCTCCACTTTTACCAGGACCGGTCGGTCTTTCCCTTGCCCCACCACCTTCCCGAGATATTTAACTGTTGCTCAGGCAATTTTGCTCTTTGTCAGGATAACTGTCAGGTTGGCAGCTGCGAAACAGACTCAATAGACTCAATATCCTGAAGGTGCTCAATATCCTGAAGGTGCTGGGGCCTGCCAATATTCCTTTAGCAGATCCAACTTGCTAACGTACTTAGCAGCGCCAACACAGTCCACACGTCAACCCTGAGCAAAGGGTACGAGTCCAACTTTGTAACAGCGTGGAGTTTCCGAAAATCAGAACAAAACGACAGGATCCATCCGCCATAGGTACTAATATACAGGGCGAACTCCATGGACTGTTACCATATTGTGCAATGCCTTGCTCATGAATATACTGTACCTCACTGCAGAGTTTCTCTCTCATTTCAGGGTTCACTCGATAGGCATCTACTTTTACTTCACTACATTCCTAGAGAAAATATTGTACTTTTACACCATACATTTTCCCTGACACCCAAAAGTACTTGTTATATTTTGAATGCTTAGCAGGACAGGAAAATGGTCCAATTCACACACTTATCAACAGAATATCCCTGGTCATCCCTACTGCTGCTGATCTGGCGGACTCACTAAACACACAAGTGTTGGTGTGCCCCTGGCTATCCGTAAATTTAAATTAAAAAAAATGGCGCCATCTGGTTTGCTTAATATAAGGAATTTGAAATAGTCACATTTTTGATACTTAAGTATATTTTAGCAATTACATTTACTTTTGATCCTTAAGTATATTTTAAACCAAATACTTTTAGATTTTTACTCAAGTAGTATTTTACTAGGTAACTTTTACTTTTAGTTGAGGAATTTTCTATTAAAAAGGTATCTTTACTTTTACTTAAGTATGACAATTGGGTACTTTTTCCACCACTTTTGAGTTGGCACATTGAGAATAAACCCTGATATTCTAAAAGCAGTGCAACAATGTCGCCTTTTTTCGCCGGAGACAAGTGTGCCAAAAAGACAGAATCTCTAAATTACTCAGCCGTCCCACAGACACAGGGTGTCTAGGGCTATGATTCTCACTTCGGGTGCGAGAGGTCCTGGGTTCAAATTTTGTTACGTTCCCCAGTAAGAAAACCAAAAATTGTTGCTCAAACAGAAAAGAGAACTAACAAAGAGTCACTGACAAAAACTAAAACAAAAGACACTCATGGGGGTGTCCACTGAAAGTTGACTAGCAACAACAACTGGAACCTAAAGACCAATAGTGAGTGCCCACTAAATTTGCCCAAGAACAGGCTAACAATAAAACACACACCAAGCTTAAAGACAGGAAGCAAACCAAAAATTAGAGCAGAACAAGAACAGGGAAGATCAGATAAATTGTTTGTCTATAGAAATCAAATCAGAAGCGTAAACTAAAGGTGTTAACCCTCCACATCTCAAGACAACTGGAGCACTGAGCCAGCCACTGTTAAATAGCACCTGGGCCAGCACAGGTGAAACACATACTGACTATAGTGAGGTGACACCAATCGGTGCATCCTACGTGCTAATGTGTTAAAAGTCCAACCTCATAACACAAATGGAAAAACCAAAACCTGTAACAGTATGACAACATAATATTTGCTTTCAGCATAACTGAATTAAAACCCTTTATCTTAGGCATGATAATGTCCTTGTTATAGTAAAGCATGAGTTGATCGTGACAATATCAAAGCAAATGGAATGGAGTTTCCTTGTGAACTGTGCTGCTCAAAGGAAGGTGAGGCTCACTCACCGTTCCAAACAGTCTTCCATCTCCATTCATGGCCAGATAACGGTTGGCTGAGACCCCTTTGATCACTACCTCCCCCACTGAGGTCGCCTGGAGTTGAAGCTTGACTGAGGAGAGGAAAATGTTTTAGTGTCACAGTAAACTCCATTTGCTCTATACTGAACAATCAGTCAATTGAAATAAATTCATTAGGCCTTCATCTATGAATTTCACAACTGGGCAAGGGTGCAGCCATGGTAGCCAGGACCTGCCAATTAGAATTAGTTTTTCCCCACAAAAGAGCTTTACTCCTCCGTTTTATCAGCTGTCTGGGTGGCTGGTTTCAGACAATCCCGTAGATGAAGAAGCCAGATGTGGAGGTCCTGGGCTGGCATAATTACATGTGGTCTGCGGTTATGAGGCCGGTTGGACATACTGCCAAATTCTCTAAAACAATGTTGGAGGCGGCTTATGGTAGAGAAATTAACATTCAATTCTCTGGCAACAGCTCTGGTGGACGTTCCTGCAGACAGCATGCCAATTGCACGCTCCACCAAAACTTGAAAACATCTGTGCCATTGTCTTGAGTGGCTTTTCATTGTCCCCAGTAGAAGGTGCACCTGTATAATGATCATGATGTTTAATCAGCTTCTTGATATGCCACACCTGTCAGGTGGATGGATTATCTTGGAAAATGATAAATTCTTGCTAACAGGGATATACATATGTCTGTGCACAAAATTTGGGAGAAATAAGCTTTTTGTGCATATGGAACATTTCTGGGAACTTTTATTTCAGTTTATGAAACATGGGACCAACACTTTACATGTTGCGTTTATTTTTTTGTTCAGTATAGAATAGATGTAATACACTGAGTGTACAAAACATTAAGAACGCCTGCTCTTTCCATGACAGACTGACCAGGTGATAACTATGATCCATTATTGATGTCACTTGTTAAATCCACTTCAATCAGTGTAGATGAAGGAGAGGATACAGGTTAAAGAAGTATTTTTAAGCCTTGAGACATAGATTGTGTATGTGTGCCATTCAGAGGGTGAATAGGCAAGACAAAATATTTAAGTGCCTTTGAATGCGGTGTTGTAGTACGTGCCAGGTGCAGTGGTTTGTGCCAAGAACTGCAATGCTACTGTGTTTTTCACGCTCAACAATTTCCCGTGTGTATTAAGAAAACTCCACCTCCCAAAGGACATCCAGCCACCTTGACACAATTGTGGGAAGCATTGGAGTCAACATAGGCCAGCATCCCTGTGGAACGTTTGACACCTTGTAGAGTCCATGCGCTGACAAAATGAGGCTGTTCTGAGGGCAAAAGGGGGGGTGCAACTCAATATTAGGAAGATGTTCTTAATGTTTGGTACACTCAGTGTTATTAATGGTGTTGAAAAGAGACAGATATAGCAAACATATATTATATCAAATAAGCAAGATTTTAATTATTTTTTTATTTCACATTTATTTCACCAGGTAGGCTAGTTGAGAACAAGTTTAATTTACAACTGCGACCTGGCCAAGATAAGCGCATAGCAGTGTGAACAGACAACAACACAGAGTTAGACATGGAGTAAACGATAAACAAGTCAATAACACAGTAGAAGAAAAAAAAGAGAGTCTATATACATTGTGTGCAAAAGGCCTGAGGAGGTAGGCAAATAATTACAATTTAGCAGATTAACACTGGAGTGATAAATGATCAGATGGTCATGTGCGGGTAGAGATACTGGTGTGCAAAAGAGCAGAAAAGTACATAAAAACAGTATGGGGATGAGGTAGGTAAATTGGGTGGACAATTTACCGATGGACTATGTACAGCTGCAGCAATCGGTTAGCTGCTCAGATAGCAGATGTTTAAAGTTGGTGAGGGAGATAAAATCTCCAACTTCAGCGATTTTTGAAATTCGTTCCAGTCACAGGCAGCAGAGAACTGGAAGGAAAGGCGTGCTACGGGTGGGTGTTGCCATCGTGACCAGTGAACTGAGATAAGGCGGAGCTTTACCTAGCATGGACTTGTAGATGACCTGGAGCCAGTGGGTCTAGCGACGAATATGTAGCGAGGGCCAGCCGACTAGAGCATACAGGTCGCAGTGGTGGGTGGTATAAGGTGCTTTAGTAACAAAACGGATGGCACTGTGATAAACTGCATCCAGTTTGCTGAGTAGAGTATTGGAAGATATTTTGTAGATGACATCGCCGAAGTTGAGGATCGGTAGGATAGTCAGTTTTACTAGGGTAAGTTTGGCGGCGTGAGTGAAGCCGACTCTAGATTTGATTTTAGATTGGAGATGTTTGATATGATTCTGGAAGGAGTGTACAGTCTAGCCAGACACCTAGGTACTTATAGATGTCCACGTATTCTAGGTCGGAACCATCCAGGGTGGTGATGCTAGTCGGGCCTGCGGGTGCAGGCAGCGAACGGTTGAAAAGCATGCATTTGGTTTTACTAGCGTCTAAGAGTAGTTGGAGGCCACGGAAGGAGTGTTGTATGGCATTGAAGCTAGTTTGGAGGTTAGATAGCACAGTGTCCAAGGAAGGGCCAGAAGTATACAGAATGGTGTCGTCTGCGTAGAGGTGGATCAGGGAATCGCCTGCAGCAAGAGCAACATCATTGATATATAAAGAGAAAAGAGTCGGCCCGAGAATTGAACCCTGTGGCACCCCCTTAGAGACTGCCAGAGGACCGGACAACATGCTCTCCGATTTGACACACTGAACTCTGTCTGCAAAGTAGTTGGTGAACCAGGCAAGGCAGTCATTAGAAAAACCGAGGCTACTGAGTCTGCCGATAAGAATATGATGATTGACAGAGTCGAAAGCTTTGGCCAGGTCGATGAAGACGGCTGCACAGTACTGTCTTTATCGATGGCGGTTATGATATCATTTAGTACCTTGAGCGTGGCTGAGGTGCACCCATGACCGGCTCAGAAACCAGATTGCACAGCGGAGAAGGTACGGTGGGATTCGAGATGGTCAGTGATCTGTTTGTTGACTTGGCTTTCGAAGACCTTAGATAGGCAGGGCAGGATGGATATAGGTCTGTAACAGTTTCGGTCCAGGGTGTCTCCCCCTTTGAAGAGGGGGATGACCGCGGCAGCTTTCCAATCCTTGGGGATCTCAGACGATACGAAAGAGAGGTTGAACAGGCTGTTAATAGGGGTTGCGACAATGGCGGCGGATAGTTTCAGAAATAGAGGGTCCAGATTGTCAAGCCCAGCTGATTTGTATGGGTCCATGTTTTGTATCTCTTTCAGAACATCTATCTGGATTTGGGTAAAGGAGAAGCTGGGGATGCTTGAAGTTTTCGATTATCATGGATTTATCGGTGGTGACCGTGTTACCTAGCCTCAGTGCAGTGGGCAGCTGGGAGGAGGTGCTCAAAATATAAAAACGAAATAACGATGTAACAATATTTTTATATTGCAGTAATGGTTTATTGAAAGTCAAGTATTTAGTTGAAGAGAAGCACCCAGATTATAATACTTTTTGTAGAGTCAGATAAGCCTACATGTGCTGTGCCAACGGAGCATATTTCAACAACATATTTTTAGCATAGTTCAAAAAACAAAATGAGTTCCTATCAAACTGGCCTCATAAGGCAAAATGGCAAGACAGTACATTGTAAACGTATATACAGTATATCACAAAAGTGAGTACACCCCTCACTGTAAATATTTGAGTATATCTTTTCATGTGACAACACTGAAGGAATGACACTTTGCTACAATGTAAAGTAGTGAGTGTACAGCTTGTTTAACAGTGTAAATTTTCTGTCTAAACCGCTGGCAACAAAAGTGAGTACACCCCTAAGTGAAAATGTCCAAATTGGGCCCAATTATCCATTTTCCCTCCCCGGTGTCATGTGACTCGTTAGTGTTACAAGGTCTCAGGTGTGAATGGGTAGCAGGTGTGTTAAATTTGGTGTCATCGCTCTCACACTCCCTCATACTGACTGGTCACTGGAAGTTCAACATGGCACCTCATGGCAAAGAACTCTGAGGATCTGAAAAAACTCAATTGTTGCTCTACATAAAGCTGGCCTGGGGTATAAGAAGATTGCCAAGACCCTGAAACTGAGCTGCAGCACGGTGGCCAAGACCATGCAGCGGTTTAACTGGACAGGTTCCACTCAGAACAGGCCTCGCGATGGTCGACCAAAGAAGTTGAGTGCCCGTGCTCAGCGTCATATCCAGAGGTTGTCTTTGGGTAATAGACGTATGAGTGCTGCCAGCATTGCTGCAGAGGTTGAAGGGGTGGGGGGGTCAGCCCGTCAGTGCTCAGACCATACGCCGTACACTGCATCAAATTGGTCTGCATGGCTGTCGTCCCAGAAGGAAGCCTCTTCTAAAGATGATGCACAAGAAAGCACGCAAACAGTTTGCTGAAGACAAGCAGACTAAGGACATGGATTACTGGAACCATGTCCTGTGGTCTGATGAGACCAAGATAAACTTATTTGGTTCAGATGGTGTCAAGCGTGTGTGGCGGCAACCAGGTGAGGAGTACAAAGACAAGTGTGTCTTGCCTACAGTCAAGCATGTGGTGGGAGTGTCATGGTCTGGGGCTGCATGAGTGCTGCCGGCACTGGGGAGCTACAGTTCATTCAGGGAACCATGAATGCCAACATGTACTGTGACATACTGAAGCAGAGCATGATCCCCTCCCTTCGGAGACTGGGCCGCAGGGCAGTATTCCAACATGATAACAACCCCAAACACACCTCCAAGACGACTACTGCCTTGCTAAAGAAGTTGAGGGTAAAGGTGATGGACTGGCCAAGCATGTCTCCAGACCTAAACCCTATTTAGCATCTGTGGGGCATCCTCAAATGGAAGGTGGAGGAGTGCAAGGTCTCTAACATCCACCGTGATCATCTCCGTGATCCGACATCTCCGTGATGTCGTCATGGAGGAGTGGAAGAGGACTCCAGTGGCAACCTGTGAAGCTCTGGTGAACTCCATGCCCAAGAGGGTTAAGGCAGTGCTGGAAAATGATGGTGGCCACACAAAATATTGACACTTTGGGCCCAATTTGGACATTTTCACTTAGGAGTGTACTCACTTTTGTTGCCAGCGGTTTAGACATTAATGGCTGTATGTTGAGTTATTTTGAGGGGACAGCAAATGTACACTGTTATACAAGCTGTACACTCACTACTTTACATTGTAGCAAAGTGTCATTTCTTCAGTGTTGTCACATGAAAAGATATACTCAAATATTTACAAGAATGTGAGGGGTGTACTCACTTTTGTGATAAATATATATAGTATATCAGAGGCATCTGTATGCACTTAGGGTTTGTGTAATGACTAATGTCATGAAGATCCATTCCTCTCTGAAAAAATACATAATTAGTAGTTGTTACGTGCAAGGGAGCATGAAAGTTTACTAAACATCTGTGCAATAGGTCTCGTGATCTCATCTCTAAGTGAAACTTTCTCTTTCAGCCATGGTTACTTTCATCATCCCTTGCTTTAAATCATATGGAGAATGCAAATTGGTACGTCAACAGTGTTCTATTTGAATGAATGGTCATGACAGATAATGAGGTTCTCTTCCAGTTTCGTGTATTTGTTATTACATACACTTATAGAATATATGCCTTACTGAGTAAAGATAAATGGTACTGTAAAGCACATGATGCCAATTTTTGGGCAGTAATTGAAATGACTAATGTCTGTCGTCTCCACTCTTAGTAGTTAATTGCTTGTGATTTTGGACAGCTGTTTGAGTGCACCTGTTCCATGTCCCATCCCTTATCACCCAAGGATCTACTGAGCAGTGCTTCCTGTGATGAAAACCCCTTCTTCGACATGGGCCCCTTCTCCTCCTACCAATTACTGATGAATTCTGAGATACATACATTGAAGAAAAAAACAACTAGATCGTGAGTGATGAGGTGGTTTAAATGTGTCAAGGGCAAACCTTACATATTACTTGTTGCATGTTACATTTAAAGCTAATTAATAACACTCCAATATATATTATACTGAAGTGATAAAAACACAAACCTAGATCCTCAATTACTATCAATGGCCTTTCCTTATGTGAACTCGAGTTGGTCTATGTATTAATACACATTTCACATGAAAGTTATGTCATTTTATTTCTGGACATTTCAATTACAAGTGACGTAATAGCAGTGCCTTTTTAATGTATGGCAGTGTTACACACCCAGGTGACTTGAATGAGATCAAAATATACACTTACCACATTCATGAAAGCACTCGCAAAGGCTAATGTACAAGAACTAGGCAAACTTATTTGAATGTTGGAGAAGCCATAAACGCATGCATTGAAATTCACTTTAGTCCTCCATGATTTCCCGGTTACTTCACTGTCGCCCTTACAAAGCATAAAGAAGCTTTGTCTGCCATGCAATGGACTGGAACCACTTACTGTGGGGGTCGTTCTTCTCTCGGATCCCGTCCACGCTTCCATTAGAGTTTATCCTCAAGAAGTAGCCCCCGTTTTTACAGTACAGCCTCTTGGGCTCCTTAAAGTTTCCTGGAGGGAAGCTGCCACTGCCTCCATCTTCAGGTGTGGTGGGTAGAGTGGTGATTTCTCCTGTAGCCATCTCTTCCCTTTTTCCCTGCTGCTGCTGTGTGTTAGCAGTGCAGCAGCCCTACGGTGGCCTCACGCTAACTGCTGTTCCCTCCCTCC